>NC_048231.1:88358320-88658320 GCF_002007445.2 Ailuropoda melanoleuca | reverse complement strand
AATAAACTCTTACCTGTCTTCTGAGAAGTAAGAGTATTCCTCGGAAGCATTTCTGTTTGTTGACAAGAGAGTTGCTGAGAGCACTGAGAGCACATCTTCTGGGGATTTAGGCCAGAACACTGCTTTGGGGGGGGCAGTTTAAGAGACCCAGAAGAGGGACAGTGATTGTGTCATGGTTGTAGGTTGGAAGCTCTTTGCTCAGAAGACAGCTGTCTCACCCTTACATCATCTGGGTGATGTCTTAGCCTGGGCCTTATGTAGGGGGAGATGCCTTACGTTTGCTGATCTTAATCACTCCCTTTCTCTCCATGTGGATAAAGGTACTGGGGTGTCAGCCAGGAGGAGTGAAGGCACATGACGCACCTGAGGGGACTGGCTCCTCCCAGGTTGGGGACAGTTTTGTGACAGGTCCCATCGTGAGCTCCACAGCTATCCTTCTGTGGCTTGGGGAGCTTCTAAGTCCTCTTCTGAATAGCCTCGCTGTGTTTGCTTGGGAAGCACTTAGGAAGTGCAAGGTTAAATGTAGCCCCTTCTTTACTTTGGGCTGAGACCTTCACAAATCCAGCCATTCCTGGGCTCAGCCTTATGTACTACAAGACTCAGAAGATTTCAAGTCACCCTGTGAGACTGAAAATCCTAATGTGAACAAATGTAGTTACATGAAGATCAACTGAAGGAGAAGCTCATATTTACATATTTATACCCTCAAAGCACTTTCTCACCCATTACCTCATTTTTATGTCCCATAGCCCATCAAAAATAACTCATTTTTGGATGAAAATACTTTTTTCCCCAATTGCCTGAGTGAAAAAAAAATAAAACTTTGCCCAGAAAGAGGACTGGTCTTGTAAAATCTGACTGCATTTGAGTCAGACACATTGACAAAGAGGAATTGATTCACATTGGATCAACACATGGTGTGTTTATTTCTTAGAGGTAATAGTAAATTAAGAACAATAAAAAAAAGAGAGAGATGTATTTTTAAAAAAATATATATCTTTTTGAAAATTACTGTGCGCTGCTTATTAAGCTCCTTGGGAATGGACTCCCGTTGGCATTGAGGCTTGGTGATGTGGTTTGATGTCCATTGCTCTACCCCCAGATGAATAGTAAGTCTCTGGAATGGTACTTACAGTCTGTAATGCTATTACCACTCGGTCTGCTGTGGGGTCCCTCAGTCATTTTTTCAATTAAAAAAGGCCCAATGCTCTATTAACCTTTTGTCTGCTGCTCCATCCTTCATACTGCCGTTGCCCTGAGATGACGAGCCATGTATTAAAAAAGGCATATATTACTGTAAGCCACCTCCAAGTTCTCTGTCATTAGAAAGATGAAGTATCATTTTTTCATTAAAAAATATGAGACAGTTTGTCATACTCACAACTGCTGGGCCTGCCTGCAAAAATCTCTTTGTTACAGGAGATGAGAGGTGACTTCCACCACTCAATGTCCTGTGGTCTGGACACTCAACTGAGCCCCTCCCCACAGAAGATGGGCCAGGGAAGTGTTTTTTCCTTGGGAGGCAAAGCTGTGGCATATTGACATTGTTTCCTGACAGTTGCTTGTAGGTGAAGCGCTGCCCTTGGTTTACCAGATGCCCGAGTAGTAAATAAAACTGCACACTTCACACCACGTACAGCTGCACAAAAAACCCAATGGTGGATTTCTGAGCCCCCTTCCTGCCTCCTCATATGGGAAGCACAAAGTCTAGACCACATGTTCAGTGCTATAGATCTCTCTTGCTTTCAAGTCTTATAAGAAGTTGCCCAGAATGGATAAGCAATCCTGTCAGTTTGTCAAGGTTCTCAATGACTAAAAGATAAGCAGGGCCAGGTTTCCAGAATCTAGCCACCTCTCTGGTCCAGGTGATAACCATTTAGGGACAGTGTCCTGGCTCCCAGTTTCCAGAACACTCAAGAATTACCTTTCTTTCCCCATCCCAAACTAAATAGGGGGAAAAGGTGCTGAAACCATTGGTTTTTTGGAAATCCGTCTTGGCTACAATGACTTGGATGTGGGGATAGGTTTGACCATGACTGTTGTTAAAAAAATCTCTGTTAGGTTGCACATGCTGGATTTCCATGTAACCCTCTGCTTGTCCTTCTAGCCAACCATATAGGTAGGGCCCAATCTAGTAGAGAAAAATGAACATTCCAACCCCTGCCTCTCTGTTTCCCCACCTCAGAGTCTCAGGGTCCTCCTAATCCCCCCAGCACTTCAGTCAAAACCTACTCATGGGAAAGAGGTGGCTAGTATCTCTTTCAAGTCAATGAACATTTATGGACCATGCTGATCAACACTATGACTAGTTTATGATTTCTGACCTCACTTGTGAATTCTGTGAAGTGATCCTTTGATTCATTTCTAATTAAACACCATTCCTAGGCCATTTGTTAACATTTCCACAACCTGTTCTCCCTCCTCATGGATGGCATAAAATTGTCATCTACTGGCTTCCGTGTGCCAGGTATCATAATAGGCAGTTTGGTGCAATGGTTAATAGAGGTGCCAGAATGCTCAAGTACAAATTCTGTCTCTAGTATTAGTTCTCTGCACTTGGAGGTCATTTCCTCCTTTGTTAAATTGGGATATAACAGAATTTACCTCATGTGAAGATTAAATGAGATTACCACGAAGTCTGTGCCTGGCACAAGGTTAAGTGCTCAACAAATTCTACGGTATTATTTTCAGCTACTCAATATCACATACTTACCTCTTTAACCCTTATTAGAATTCTCTGTAGTAGGCATTTTATCCTTTTTTTTTTTTTACTGATGAGAAAATTAAGGTTCAAGAATTTAAGTAACATATCCCAGCTCTCCCAGTGGGTAAGCTGTGAAGCTGGTACTCACACCCAGGTCTGTGGCTTCCCTGATGTATCTCCTTTCCACCCTATATTTCCATTGTATTTTCTTCCAATGTATCTTCTTCTTCTTAAGTCTGAGCTTTTAAGTGCTCCCAACTCTCATCTCCTGCTTGAATTCTCATTGGATGATGTATCTATTAAAAATGGGAGCCCCCCAACCCCCAATCCCTCCATGGCATGTACTTGACATCCTCAATGCCTCTCCATTTTGCCTCTAGCTCTTCACAGCTTTCAATACTAACTCTACTCCACTCCAAGGTGACTAGCCATTGTATTCCATCCCCTTCAGCCTCCTTTAGGACTTGACTCCAAGAATTTTCACTGTACTCTACTTGTGTCCCTCTATCTTCTGTCTCTCCCTCTCCATTGGCTCAGTCCCCTCAATGAAAATTCTCTCCAATTAACAAGAACAAGAAAATCAACAACAACACTTCTTAATCTCCTATTCAGTTGTGTGCTGGAGCTAACTGGTACCAGCTCACAAGAGCTGATTGCTACAATTTCAGAAATTCTGCAAGACAGTTGACATCATGTTAGTATTGAAATCAGCCTCAGTAGGCGTATTTGCATTGTAGACATCGGAAAATGCATGGGAGTTTTGGTGTGTGTGTCCTTAGAGTTGGTTGTTAAGTTTTCCAGCATATCACTGCTCCCACCCCCCTGTTCCCAACTACCAGCACATCTCTCCTTCCCTTTAAAAACAAAGTTCCTGAAAGAGTGGCTGATACTTTTCTACCTCCCTTTCCTCTATTATATCTACTGTCTCCAAAGGCAGTGAAACTTTTGTCCTCACTCTTATTACCAAGGTCTGCAATGACCTCAGCCCACTTTAACTCTGTAGCATTTGGTGCTGTTGACCTTTTCTCCTTGACAATCACGTCTCCTTTGGCTGATGTGACACTATCCTGGTTCCCCTTCTTCTCTGATCACTCCTTGTCCTTTCCTCTGGGTCCTGAGATTTTTTTTTTTTGACAGAGAGAGAGAGAGACAGCCTGCGAAAGAGGGAACACAAGCAGGGAGAGTGGGAGAGGAAGAAGCAGGCTCCCAGCGGAGCAGGGAGCCCAATGCGGGGCTCGATCCCAGAATGCCGGGATCACGCCCTGAGCCAAAGGCAGACGCTTAACAACTGAGCCACCCAGGCGCCCCTGGGTCCTGAGATTCTTTTCCTATGCCTCTTCCCTTCTTCCTAGATTCACCAATCTTCTCCACTCCATGATGCAAAATATGACCCAAATTCTCTTGATTCCTGTAGAACATGCTTTGTGTGTAACATACCACATCTCCTCAGCCCACTGGATTCTAGTGCAGCTATGCTGAAGAACTCAATGCATGCTCTAAATGTCTCCCTGCTGTCCTGCCCCAGGGCTTTTCTTCTAAAGCTATGCCAGGCCCAGCTTGAGTCAGGAAGTATGAAGGAGCTAAGATTTCATGAGTGCGACCCTCAGCTGATGGAGGATGTGAGTAAGTAGATAAATGCTTCAGCTTCGCATCTTTAAAGGGACAGTTCTGAAGTGGTTACTCCATGCATTCCCCATGGTCCTTCCAAGGTTCGCCAGTGAGATTGAGCTCCAGTTGCCCACTGAGATAAGCAACTCAACAACACACCCATTATTGGCTTTTCTTAACTCCCTGTCTCACTTAATTCCCTGTCTTCTTTACTCTGTACCCTGGCATCACCTCTCAGCTAAACTACCTGCACCCAAGTCTGTGTCTCAGGTTCTCTAACCTAAATTAGAATACCCAGGGATTGAAATTGCAGTGCCAGACTCACTTAGATCTCCAGACCTGTAATGCCTGTAAAAGTATATCATCTCAAGATCAACATGACCCAAACAACCCATTATATTAATGTTTGCCACTTCTCTATGTTGATTTCTACTTCTGTCTTCTCTGCACTCTGGATCCACTCTTGATCCACTCAAGTTCCCAAGGTAGAAATTTCCAAGAAGAGTTCTTTCATACTTTCTCTACCATATCAAAGTCTCCTAACTTTGAAATGATTCTCGAATTTGTCCCCTGGGCTTAGGGTAAACTAGTGGAAAGTCCTCCACTCACCAGAGGTCCTTTTTCTTCCAACAAAGAAATTATGCAAGCCTTCCCTTTGCATTCACAAAACAAGAACAGCATAGAGGTTTTGCGATTGCAAAACGCTCTCAATACATCAGAAAGAGTATTTTTTCTCTACCAGTATGTATACTGTAGCTGAGATGTTTTCTTCCCTAGTCACAAGAAGTGGCTGTGGGTTCAAGCACTAAAATCATCGGAAATATGACTTAGTTTGACAAGCTTTGTTTTTGAACTGTCAACCAACTGAAGAAATCATTATTGTAATATGATAGATAGTGACTGTAGCTCATTGGACTAGTCTTCTGTCCTTAAACTTCTGGGGTCAGTAGCCTTCTTACCATCTCTGGGGTCCTGACAGGTGTTTAGGTTGAAGTGATAGTGATAGTGAATACTTGGTGTTTCTGATGCTCCAAAGCTCTAATTGCCCGGCACTACTCTATTTCCAGAGCCACTAGACAAGAATTGTCTCTTCAAACATCACTATTGAAGGGTGGCATCTTCCTCCCAAAATAGAATTTTCCTGAGACAATGATATTCCCTCTCCAAGGAATTTGGAATTGGGGTTCAGAGAGGCTGGCTCACATAGTTGCCAACCTTGGCCCTGATATAACACTGTTAGCCAATGTAAATTGTCTTGGTTATTGAGGCGGCCATATTGGGGCAGCCATTGTGAGCCAATGATCAGTGACTGACACTGAAAGGCATGAGAAAAGCCAGATTAAAGAGAAAAGGTGCAGAGAGAAACATAAGTGAGCACCAGGAAAATCCAGGGAGACAGATTCTAGTTTTTTGACATAAACAAGCTTTGATGAACATCCTTACACGTGTATAATTTCCCACATCTATGATTATTTTTTTATGAAGCCTTTCTACAAATGGAGTTTATGAGTCAAAGAATATTCACACTCTAAGGATTTTGATATTGTTGCCAAATGACCCCGGATAAATGTGTTTTTTTTTTAAGTCAGTTTTTATCTCTGTTTATAGTCTATGTATAGGTCCTTGTGCTCTTATTCTTCCTAGGTATTACCCTTTAAAGAAAAAAACGGGGAATGATTTCAGTAACGGAAAGGTACATTTTATGGAAAAGAAAATAAAAATGGCTGTTTAATATATGGAAAGATGCCCAGACTCACTTATAATAGAGAAATGCAAATTGAAACTATCTGGAGATACCACTTTTGCTCATCCATTTGGTAAATTCCAGAAGCTTGATAACATACTCTGTTGGCAAAGCTGTGGAGAAACAGGCACACTCATACATTTTGGGCGGGTGTGTAAATTGATAAAATCTTTGTAGAAGGCAATTTGGCAGCGTCTTTCAGAATTAAAAATGCATATATCCCTGGTCCCAGTAATTTTGCTTCTTGGAAATCATTCTACAGATACTCTGGCATATTTGAGAAATGACGTATGTTCAAGGTTATTCATTGCAGCATTGTTTGTAAGAGCAAAAGGTCAGAGAATATCTAAATAAATTATTGTACATCTATACATTGAAAAACTGTTTAATGACAAATAGAAAAGAAGCTTTTAATATACCCATGAAAAGTTGTCTAATATATATTGTTAAGCAGAAAAAGTAGGTGTGAAACTGTATATAAAATATGCTATATTTCACTTTGAAGGGAGGAAAATAATAATACATACTGATATATGCTTATATATATAGAAAGAAACTCTGGAGGATATACAAGTATTTGTAGCAGTGGTCACCTGTTTGGGGGTGTGGTGAGCATTGAGCAGATGGGGGACAGGAATAGGAGGGAGATTTTTCACTGTATTCTTTGTTCTTTGATTTTGGAACCAGGTAAATATACTCACTATCCAAAAAATAAAATGAAAAAAATACAAAAAACACTTTTCCAATGTAAAATTTTTAATTTGCTTTTAAAACTTAGTGAGTTTGAACAGTTTTTTCACAGGCCTATTGGCCATTCAGATTTCTTATTTGGGAATTATGCCATTTATATACTTTGCCAAATTTTAAAAAAACTGAAGCATCTTTTCTTATTGATTATAAGTACATCCTATATATGAAGTATACTAACTTTCATCTCTCATATATGTTTCAAATGTTTTCCCAGTTTGTTTATAGCATTTAAATTTTTAACAGTATTTGATTTGATACATTGGAGTTTAAAATTTTTATGACATTGAATTTTATTTGTAAAACTTCCTTTGCAAATATAATTAGAAAAAATTTCCCCTCTGAGTTAGAATATTCACCTATATCTGTTTCAGGGTTATTTTAGAATTATTTTCATGATAATTCTTAATTCTTTTGGAATTTTTTAAATGTAATGTAGAAAGCCAGAATAGAGCTTTTCTTTTTAGCAAATGGCTAAGCCAGTTGTCCCCAAACTAGTTATTGACTAAGCCATCAGATGCCTACTAACTTGAAATGCTGCCTTTATCATAGAGTAAATTATTTGTACCCACGGGCCTGTTTCTGGCATTTCTCTTTTGCTTCTCCATCGATCTCTCTGCACCAGACCAACCTGGCACTCATTAAGAAACCACCATGTTCTTCTGAGCTTAGAGCTCTGGGCTTCCATATAGACTTTGTGTAGACCCTGGCAGGACCTGAGCTGTCCCCACTGAATCCCCATGACATGCCTCATTGTATGGTCTGTTGGGGATGGCTGTTCTTGCCCTCCAGTCCCATTGTCTGAAAGGCATATTATTCCTCTCTACCAGTCCGTGAGCTTTACAAGTATTTTCTATTTTTTACACTTCTCCCATGTGCCTACCATCCAGCAGAGCATACGGTTTCAGATTCAGTTGTGAAACAATGGAGAATCCACTAAATTCCAGTTTGGCCACTTTCTAGCATTTTGATGTTATCTTGGTAAAAAAAAAAAAAAAAAAACCCAAACCCCCCCCCAAAAAAACCCAACTTATTCAGTCCGACTATCAGAATCTTTGCCATCAAAAATGAAGATAATAATCCTTACCTCATAAAGTTAGTGTGAGGATTACAATAAGTAATACTCTTAAACATTCCTGGCACAGGCCCTGGTATACAGGAGGGGCTAAGTAAAGTTTCATTTACTCATTCATTCAAGGTTCTCATGCATCAAATATATATGAATGTTTTGATGGATTCATTCTTTCCTCCATCATCACAGGCTTGGCTGTGCTGAATTAACTTCTCCCATAATGGCTTCTTAGACAAGGAACTAGGCAAGATTGCTGATGGGTTCTAGATGGCTCAAAGCCAGATTAGATCCCATACCATTTCCAGCTGGGGTTTTGACTATTTTGAGGTGTGCATAGAGAGGACAAGATAAAGGGCATTGAGAGTAGTGGGGAAGTGGGAGGCTCTGATATGTGTATGTGCATATATGTGTGTATGTATGCGCACATATGTGTATATGCATATATACGTATGTATATAGGTACACATGTATACACACATATTGTACATGTATTTGTGTGTGTGTGTGTGTATATATATATATATATCTTTTTTTTAATGCATTAGGTTTTTTGGTTTGTTTCCAGTGATGGTCAGGGAGTACACATTCCAGAGATTCAGAGAGAGAGAGGGGGAAGGTTTGAGGTGCTCCCAGGTAGGCAGTCTACTTTAGTTTTCTCTGTAGCCCCCGCTTTCTTTCCTCCTACCTTCGTTCCTCCCTCCCACAACTTATGGCCTCTTCAGAAGACTCAGAACTGCTATCGTGTCTCTGTGGCAGCTCCCAGAGCTTCTGAGCTGAGCTGTCAGTCAAATTTCCCTTCTCCTCTGGAGGATCTGCCAGTGTTATGGAAGAAGGTGGGGAAGTGGGAAGAGGCGCGCACGTCAGATGTGAATGCGCATGAAAATCTGTGAGGAGAGAGAACAGGACCCCAGGGCCATAGGAGAACCTCCCCTGACCTCCCCAGGCACCGTTGGTTTCTGCCCCTCCAGCCTCCTGCAGACATTGCTCACTCCCCAATTAGGCTCTGTAATTGTGTGTCTGCATACCTCACTAGGTAGTGGGCCCCACAATGCTGAGTATTGATTATTTTTATCCCCCCCCATTGCAGCACAGGTCTGAAATATAGTAGACACTCCATAAACACTTGCTGTATGGATGAGTGAGTGAATGAATGTTCTGTATGTTTTGTTGGTCACTAGTAAGTTTTCTACAGCCCACATGATCATGTCACTCACTTGTTATGGCGTGGCATGCGTAAGGGTACACTGTACCCCTGAATGAATCCATTGACCTGTTTCTGAGTGTCAGTGGGGTGGCTTTGATTGTTCTATCTTGTCTGGGATAACCACAATGAAGCATTGCATACTGGCTGCTGGACTGTATGAAGCCAAAGGCAGTGCGGGTCTGTGCTATCTGGACTGCCCCCTCACCCACCACGATGAAGATTCTATCTTGCAATTCACAGTAGTTTAAAAACAGGAGCTTTTAGAAGAAGATGGGGGGGGTCAGTCATGCATCCACTCCCCATGCGACACCAGGCAACAGCTTCACTGCTATTTTCAGTACCTTTTGAGTGGGAGATAGAACCCACCTCAAAGGGTTGGTGTTGGGATTACATGAAATAACATGTGGGAAGTGGTGACCACAGGGCTAAGCATACAACAGGCACTCGATAAATGCTAGCAGTTATTACTAAGCTACATCAAATTGTGACTGAACAGCTATGTTGGAGGAGACGGAAGGGGGAGGGCGTGAGAGAAAAATAAGACTAGCTGCTGAGCTTCTGTAAAACACGCTGTGTTACTTGTAAGGCAGTGGAGGCCTTGGAGGCACTGGGGAGGGGAGGTGACTGGAAGAACAGGGCTCTTTTCCGGGCCTGTAATCACAGCACAGGAGAACTCTCAACTAGGTCACTGAGCGAGACTGCTTTCTGCTCTCTCTGCTTTTGGATCTGAACAAAGTTCTAGAGATAGAAGGATTTTCATATTGATCACTCAGTGCACATTGATTGAACACTACTGTCTGCCAGAGGATATAAAGATGAATTAGACACAGTTCCTGCCCCCCCTGAGGAGTTCCAACCTACTTGCAGAAACAAGGTAAAAACTCAGAAAAAGTTATATCTTAATCCAAGAGTTGAATAACATCCACCATGAGAGCAGTGCACGACTTTTGCATTGGGACGGGTAATGATAAGAACTCTGCTCCAGAGGAGGGAGAGATCCAGGTGGAGGGGCTGGTGAGAGAAGATGCCCCAGACAAAGACCGGTGAGATGGAGTCTGGACCCCAAGGAGGAGGGTCTCCTAGGGAGAACCTTGGAGAAATGGAAGCTGTCTTCTGGTGGCAGTCTGAATGGAAAGGAAGGTTCATGCAGGAGAGGAGAAGCCTGGGAGGGCAGGCCTGCAATGCTGAACCTGAGGGTCTGGAATACATTGGGAACCACGGGCAGCTTTTGAACAGGGAAGTGACACCATGAATGTAATGTTTCCAGAACTTCCATTTGACTGTCCTGACCATTCACACCTTCAATGTGAATATGAGACCCACACTTGGAAGAAGCTGGGTGTCCCTACCTGGGGTCTTTTCCTGTGCCCCCAAGACCACTAGGGGCTGGTTCCTGCTCACTCACCCCCCAGGTCCAGTTTTCTCAGGAGCTGTTTTCTAAAGTCTTCTGTGGCTAAAAGATCCTGGTTTCATTTGGGCTTCACCACAGCTCCTGCAGAGCGAGGAGCGTGACTCACCTAGTAAGTTAGTGGCCGCTCTGGGGCTGACCTGTGCTCACATCCCAAGTTTTCTGAGCCCAAGTTCAGTGCACTGGCTCCTACTGAAACAAGCTGACTCATGGAGCCATAACTGGTCTTAAGTGTTGGCTACAAAAAGCTCATATGAGCTGAAGTCTTTGCCTTTAAGGGAATTTTACATAATCAGAATACAAGCCATTTTCCCAAAACTTGTCCTCAAAATAGCTAACAGGCATTTAGGAAATGACTCAAATAGGAAACGATACTTCAAGACACTTAAGGAAAGTTTGCCTTCAACCCTCCCGCACCCAACAGGCTGAGGTTGGGCCTTGCACCTCAGGGTGAGACTGGTGAACGGTGTGTGGGAGCCAAGTGGACAGCTGGTCATCTGGACCTCCAATGAGAACAACCTTGTCCAGGGGGCCTGAGGGCAGAGTGGGGGATGTATTGCTGGGAGTACATGGCTGCCTTAGATATGACTTACATAGCCCTGGGGCTCCGCTCACTCTCCCAGGAAAAAACGCATTTCAACCCCTTTGTGGCCCTTTTGGAGCCAGGTCTGGAGAGCATCCAAGAAGCTAAATAAGTAGGAAAGTAAGGAGGCAGAAACCCAATTTGGCAATTAGCCCACATCAGGCCAGGCAAGATGGATTTTCAACTTCAAGGAAATTGGCAAGAAGAGCAGAGGGAACCCTTACATTTTTCTTTCCCATTCTGGGTCTCCTTCCAGTGAGTTGAAAAATCTATTTTGCAAAATATATGGGCCCAGAAAGAACCCAAACCTAAGGAGAGTTTTTGCCATTTGATATATTGTTGCCTTTATTTAAAATGATGAAAGAGAGAAAATGTTTTTCAAAGTGACATCATTTATCTTATGATAATCAATGAAACCCTCATAAACTAATATATTAAAGAAAACATTTAAGTTCAAACCAGGCAAAAACGCAAGAGGTCTTAGAGTAACCCCCAGGCTCCGAGGGGAGACGCGGTAGTCTTCCCGGTTCTCCTTCCTTAGGTCGGCTGTGTTGGTGGTGTCGTCATTTTCTGGACACTCTTTCCTGCCCATCAGGGTGGCTGATCACTGATAAACCACACCGCCAGTTCCTACCGGCTCTTCCCCCCGCTTGTACTGTCATAAATATAACAAGACCCACTTGCTACCCTCTGTGTGGGACTGACCTTGATATTACCAAGTGACCAAGGGCCAGGCCACCTCTGTCCACTTCTCTGGGCTCCCTTCTTTTCCAGGGCAGCCAACCAAGCAGGTTTGATTTTCTAGAAAATCATCCACCAGGAGTACATGGGACCTCAGGCAAAAGTAGGTTCATCGTTTCCCTTCCTTGCCGTTCAAGGCGCATGCTGTCTATTCATGTTCTCCCAACTTGCCTGGCAGAGAGGAGGTGTTTGGAACAAACCTCTCCCTCCCGCTCCCACCTGCGCCCACCGGTGTGCGGGGTGCGGGGTGCGGGGTGCAGGGGAGCAGCATGCACCGAGTCTGTCAGAAGAATCACTCCTGGGTACTTTTCCATTTTCAGTCGTTTCTGACCCAGTTTCGCATGCAGATGTCTCAAATGTAGTGGGAAAGCTGCAACATGGGTTGATTTGCCTTCCTGCTAAGGCTGGCTTCCCCGAGAATTGAGCAAGGAGAGCTGCCTTGAATTCTGTTTGGAATGAGGAGGCTTCAGCCCTGGTTTAGCTTTCTGTGGAGACAGAGGGGTCTTATCTCTCTCTTTTTTTTTTTTCTTTTTTCTTTTTTCTTTTTTTTAAAAGATTTTATTTATTTATTCGACAGAGATAGAGACAGCCAGTGAGAGAGGGAACACAAGCAGGGGGAGTGGGAGAGGAAGAAGCAGGCTCATAGCGGAGGAGCCTGATGTGGGGCTCGATCCCATGACGCCGGGATCATGCCCTGAGCCGAAGGCAGACGCTCAACCTCTGTGCCACCCAGGCGCCCCTTTTTTCTTTTTTAAAGATTTGTTTATTTATTTAGAGAGAGAGCACGAGTGGGGAGAGGGAGAAAGGGAATCTCAAGCAGATTCCCTGCTGAGCATGGAGCCCCACGCGGGGCTCGATCCCAGGACCCTGAGATCATGACTTGAGCCAAAACCAAGAGTCTGCCGCTTAACGGACTGAGCCGCCCAGGTGCCCCGGGGTCATTATTTTTTTGAATGTGATCTGAGAATACTACAAGACATTTGCCACCAAATATCTTACCGAAGCATCTCAGTGCCTGAAGTGACATCGTGGTGTGTTATGCGTATAGATCGAGTATTGCTTGCTTACTTTCTTAAAAAAAAGCGTGTGTGTGGAGTGGGGGGGGAGTCTCTGTCCTTGAGAACTTCTTCATCTTCTTGTAACATGCAAGATCTCTTGAGGGCAACATGCTGAGTGTGTAGACTCCAAGGGCGAATGACTGGATGACCAGGCAGCCATCTTCCCTCCGAGGACTCGGGCCATAGAGCTTCCTCTTTAGTCCCTTCCCTGGATGCTAAGGGTTATCCGAGGATCCTGGGACACCGTGGACACTTCTGCTCGCTTCTTCATCGTTGGTCCTCACGAGAACCCTGTGGCGGAAGCAGGAGGGAAGCTAAAGCCCTGGGATGAACGGCTAGCTGCCGGGGGTCCCACAGCTAGTGAGCTGTGACATCTCGGACCTCACCAATAGCAGACCCTGCACAAGAAGGAGGGTGGCTCTCCACTGTCTTCTCTGATGCAGGGACTGGTCAGCACAGCCTCCCTGAGCTTCCGCTGTACCTGCCCCCCCCCTCGCCCCCACTGTGCCGCAGACCGGGAACTGCTGTCCCAGCCAGCGGCCAGCTCTTTGTTCCACACTAATGAAGCGTGTTCTGCGGGGAGCTGGGGGTTCCACTTCGATTTTCAGGATCTACCAATAACGCTCTACAGCACATTGTTTGCTAGAAATTACCCAGAGTTCAGCTCTCCCGTGCTCATTCTGCTCTACGGAAAGAAGCCGCAGTCACAATCGATGGGTTTTCCGTGGTCCCTGACTGTCCACTAGCTCTTATTTTGCGGGCTTTATTTTGCTTATGCAGTCCCAGCTGTGATTATCAATATGTGCATTCAAACCGCTCCTGGCTCTGATTGTAGCAACAGTAATAAGATTTGGGGGAGGGGTTGTTGATCTACCACTCTCTGACAAGGTTACAGTCTCTGGATTGAGGGAGCAGAAAGGAGGGAGGGAGGGAGAGCATGTGACAGAGCTCCGAGAGGAGGGAGGGCAAGCAGAGTAGGGGCCATACCAGCCATGATGATGCTGTGAGCCACTCCATTTCAATGCTTTGAGCAAACTCGAGTCCTAACACATCTGTCTCTGAGCTCAGACTTTCTGCATTCACAGACCAAACCCCTTGCTCCAGCTCTTCCCGGTTACACTTTCAATCCTTTAAATACAGTCAGATGAAACCAGTGCGTTGCAAGATAAATGAACATGTTCAAACAATTACCAAGGCTTTATGATAATGCCGGTACAAGGGGCTTAAGCGTGGAGTCTAGAGGAGAGAGAAACGAACTTTTGAATTCCTCACGTTGCCTTTGAAAGTCTTACAGTGAAAGAGAAAGGTTTTCCAGGTGGAGTGGGAATAGGGCTGGGGGCCAACTGATTTGCAGTTCCCAAGCTGGTCTGGAATTTCTTTCAAATCTTCTGTCAGACCCCTGTTTCTTTAGCAAGCACCTTCATATCTAATTTATGCAGATGTTCTTATTTATCCCTCTGGTAAGTCACCTAAGCAAATGTCTAGATTTATGGTTTGCTCGGATATTCAGAGTTGGCCAATAACTTGTCTAGGCTCCTAGGTGGGCCTAAAAATATCTTGGAGTGTGTGAGTGTTGTGTATATGTGCATAAATATGGCTGGTGGGAGTTGTAATTCGAGTCAGACACAGCCATAGGAGACATGCAGAATTCAATCAGTTATTATATTAATATCCATACAAGTTGCAAAACCCTAACAGAGAGGAAGAATAAAAAATAAATCAGAATGGAACGGAGTGGCAAATAGATTATTGAACCCAATCAAGTATGCGGTTACCTGAGGAGAGGGTCCAGACATTGCATGACTTAAAAATTATCTAAATCATAACCCGAGGAGAACCAGGACTACATAATCATTCCATTCCTTGAGTTTTACAAACCGTGAGTAGTGACTGGAAACATGACTTCAGCCTGGATGCTGGAGTGGCAGTCAAGAATCTGGTCAATTTATGGTTAACACCTCTAGTCGTTGAAGAAATCGCAGCCAGCAGAGGTGGGGGGAAAGCCTGGGAAAGTTAACACCCCCAAATTTGTTTAGGATGATAAAATTATTTTCTTAGAATGCAAGCATATTTTAACCAGGGGTTTTTAAAGTTAAAAATTAAGCTGTTAACATTGGCATTTTGTATTAGGAAATTCTTTGCATATATGGATCTTACATTTGTCATATTTAAAGAGAAGTTGTCTTCCATAGTAATTGTTAAATTTTGTGATACTAGCTTAAAATGTGAACTGAGTGATTCATCAAACTTGTGCTCTTAAATGGAAATCTTATAAAATTAACATACAGGGTTAAAACATTTAGGAGAACTTAAGGTTTACCATCCTCATATGTTTAATTTATTAGCTTTATAAGGATGTAAGTAGCTGGGAGGGTTTTGTTTATTAAATCAGTCAAATGAGGTACTTAAAAAGGAAATAGAACATTGTAAATTTATAACTGCCATTTAAAATGTTTAAAGGAATTTAATTAACCAAGTTTATAAATGGAATCAACCATGAATCAAAGTGTCCCTTAAAGTGGTTGTTAAAATTTGTGAGACTTTCATATAGAATAATGAGATTTATAGGCTAAATGTAAAAGTCCAAGTTAGAAACAGATTTTTAAATTTGGCTCTTTAAGGAGAAACAGTAGAGCGTAGCTAGTCTCCCTCTGTCCTATCTCCACCCCTTAAAACACACACTGGTTTTTTTTGCACATTATAGCCAACCAATAAATCTATTTTTATGTTAATCATCTTCAAATGTGAAAGACGACTGTGCTTTGAATTATGGTGTGGTAAAGCTAGAAGAGACCCTGGTTATCATCCTGATCAAACTCTCCCATTTTACAAATGATGGAACCGAGGCCCAGAAATCATTGGCGACTTGCCCAGGTCCAGATTTGAGTGACCTAATCCTAGTCTTCAGGTGAGACTTCAGGGCTCATTAAGTCTACCATATTGCTTTTCTGGTTCAAGGATACTGTGAACAGAATTCTCTTTTGGGGCAGATCCAAATGTTTTGGATCTAGATAGAGGAGCTTGTTACATAACCATCTGAATGTATTAACCACTGAATTGTACATTTTAAAATGGTTCATTTTATGTTTTATGAATTTCACCGTGATAAAAAAAAAGTCTTAAAAAAAAAAAAAGAATACAGGGGCGCCTGGGTGGCTCAGTTGGTTAAGCGGCTGCCTTCAGCTCAGGTCATGATCCCAGCATCATGGGATTGAGCCCCACAACAGGTTCCCCACTTAGCAGGGAGTCTGCTTCTCCCTCCCCCTGCTCTTTCTCCCTCTCTCCCTCTCAAATAAATAAATTTTTTGAAAAAGAAAATAATGAGAATATATTCTGTCAAAGCCCATTATTAACTGTACAGGAGTAAATCCACTTGAACAGCATTTACCCCCAAGGCCAATGTTATTAATTCAGTCCCCCAATATCGTGGTGGTCTGCTGTAGAACACCGGGTAAATAAGGCTCTATGTATTGGCTTTTATCTCTCTTCAGTTTTAAGACAGGCACTGTTGTTTCCAGGGTACCGTAATGTCGGGGAATTATGTTTAAGCCATCCTTAACTCCTCTAGCCCGCATTGATCTTTCTCTTCTCTGAAACTCCAGCACTTACAGCCTGAACCAGATGATTTAGAACTTAATTATGTTCTATCTTGTGCTGTTCTTTAATTGTTTGATGTAGGATAATCTTGTCTTGCAATAAGACTCTAAGAACTTTGAAGTTAGAGATTCTGTCTTATATTCACTTATTAATGCTTTCATGCATGCATTCAATAAACACTTTTTAACCACCAATTATGTGCCAGGAGCCGGGGGCACAGAGGATAGCATGTTGCCTCAACTGACGACAAGGAGTTCAGGGTCTGTGTCCCCGTGGGGCCCAATGTGGCTGGGGACATGTGGGTACACCAGCATCTAGACTTCTTTTTTTTTTTTTTAAAAGATTTTATTTTATTTTATTTTTTTTATTTTTATGTTTTCGACAGAGATAGAGACAGCCAGCGAGAGAGAGAACACAAATAGGGGGAGTGGGAGAGGAAGAAGCAGGCTCATAGCAGAAGAGCCTGATGTGGGGCTCGATCCCATAACGCTGGGATCACGCCCTGAGCCGAAGGCAGACGCTTAACCGCTGTGCCACCCAGGCGCCCCCAGCATCTAGACTTCTAGCTGAGAGACTGTCTCACTCCAGATGCCCTCTCCTTGGGCCCCGTGTCCTAAGTAAGGGCATGGAACTCTCGATCAGAACCTCAGCTGTCCTGATCAGTCCCCTCCCTTGCCCTTCGGGTCTTGGTCCCCGCTCATGCTCCCTGGTGCCTCCCTCACCTGGACTCTGCAGCTGCCATTGACCCCATCTCCCCACAGCCCGCTCCACTCTCTGCTTGCCTCCTCTCCTTATTGCAGCCAGAAGGATCTTTCTCCAACTCAGTCTGAGTCTATCACTCCCTTAGTTTAAAACTTCCCCCTGTCCTCTCAGCGCCCTTAGGAGAAATGAAGCCCAGACCTTCAGTCAGGACGTGCGGAGACCTTGGTGATCCCTCCAGCCTTATCTCTCCCCATGTCCCCCATCATCATCCATTGTCCCAGGTTCAGCTATACTTTTCACAGTTCTGCCCACGGCATCCAGCTCTCCTCCCTCCACCCCCTGCACCTATTCTTCCTTCGCCCTGCAGCCTTCTTCTCTCCTTCCCTTCTCCCCCCTTGGGGTTTGCCTGCTAACTCTGGCCTATCCCCTAACGCTTAGCTTTGATGTGGTTTCTTTCTCACGGAGCTCCACTCCTGACCTCCCTCAAGAGCTCAGGAGCCCTTCCTCACCCTCTGCTCCCTATGCTGAGGTTCTTCCCACACTGTGTGAGACATCCTGCTCCCCCATCCACATCTTTTTTTGTCCTCTGGACTCCCTGCTGCATGGGACTAGGCGGGGACTAGGTCTATGTGTTTATGACTGTCATCCCCGGGAAATCCCTGTTGAAGGAACTGCTACGGATCCCAATGAAGACAGGAGTACGCTAAAGGAAAAAACCCACCTGGATGGTTACCTATCTCTGAAAGCTAGAAACCATCTCCTTCCTGGATGAGTGGTTGCACCGACCAGCTCCTTGAGTTTTTTTACTCTCACCGGAAAGAATTCTTTAGCAGGGGGAGGACTCTTGGCCCTGATTGTGACAATCTGAAGGAAAACTTGAGGTCTAGAATGAAGTGGGTCTGGAGTCAAGGAAGACCAGGGGAAGAACTGACAGCCTGGGCCCAGGAGAGGGCAGGCTTGCAAGGGGGGCAAGGGGGCCGGAGAGCTGAGAGCTGAGGGCACATACTCAGTTTGACCTACTCAAGAGTTCAGTATGAGGCCTCCTGCACCCACAGTTAGCTTTGGGGCACCCAGGAGGGGTCTCCTATTGTGAGCAGGCAGGACTGTGGAGTTTTATACCCACTGACTGACAGCACTGTCACTCCCATCTTGTGCCTGGGAAGAAGGGGTTCCCCCTGGAGGAACTCGGCAGATTTCAACTCCAGCAATGCCCAGCATGCACTGCGACCCTCCAGGCCATCTGCACGCAGGTTCTCAGCTGTATGATGTGGTCCTAGCAGTACCAGAAGGCTCAGGGTCCTCAAATGTTCTCTCACGCCGGACAGCCCTGCCCTCCCACCTTGGTTAGACCTGCCTCCCTTCCGCTCAAAGCTTGGGTGCATTTAAAATGCTGATGTCCCATTGGATGCATGCAGGGTGGGGGACAAGTGAGAGATCTGCGGAGACCAGGCTCTAGGAGGGTGTGCTGGGAAGAAGCCAGGGGGTGATGCCAGCAGCCCCAGCAAGGGCCAAGAACAGCGGGGAGGGCACTGTGCTCAGACTGGGGAACTGGGAGCCCTAAGGAGCAAGGTCAAAGTCCTCTCCTTCACCACATGAGGGCCAGTCCTTGCCACTCACTGTCACCGCTTCCTCTCAGTAGCCCTGGGTGGTGACCAGGCACTGTCTCTGTTGAGCTCAGTGACATTGGGCTGTGGCTCCTCCCTGCCCTCAGTTTAGGAAGAACTCCCCAAACTCGCTCTCAGCGTTTTGGGATGTTATTCTGGGATGCCAATACCAAGGTGGAGGATTTCCCCACGAGGGGAATAGCACGAGAAAATTCTGGCCCGGGAACACCGGCGACAGGCCCAGAGTTCCGGCCAGCCCTCACAGTTCAGAACCCAGAACAAAAGAATGAGGTAGCAGGACTGGCTCTTGGCAGACAAAGCCTGATTTTCTCCATAACGAGAGGCTGTACTTTGCCCAGCAAAGAGGAAAGCCTGACAGACATTCCCTGTGTTCCTGTTGGTTCTTTTTTTTTAATAATAATTTTTTATTACATTATGTTAGTCACCATACAGTACATCCGTAGTTTTTGATGTAATGCTCCATGATTCATTATTTGCGTATAACACCCAGTGCTCCTTGCAATATGTGCCCTCCTTAATACCCATCACCAGACTATCCCAATCCCCCACCTCCCTCCCCTCTGAAGCCCTCAGTTTGTTGCAAGGAGAAAGATACATTCTTGTGCATTCCTGCCCAGCCTGGCTTGCTGCCTTGGGAGGGAGAGCTGCATAAATGACACCAGCCTAATCCCCTTAATCACCTAATGGGTATTTTAAGTTGGCTTGTTAATGCCTATTCCAAATTACTTCCCACCTCTTTTCCCTCTGTGCTGGGGCTCAGGAGTCAGGGGTTTGTCACCAAGGCCCTGTGAGCAGGGAGTGTGGCTTCAGGGAGCTGTGGATTTACTTAGAGGTGTCCCCTGCCCCCAGAAGCCAGTTAGACAGCGGCTTCTCCCTGCTGCTTCTCCACCTCCCTATTAAATTGCTCAGAGGGGAGATCAATGGGCCCAACAGAAATTGTATTTATCTTCCTCGCTCCGTGGGGGGGGGGGTCTTTGCCGCCACCGCATCCTGCCAGCAATGGTTATAATTGTGGCACCGGCACCAGTGGGCAGTGGGTGTGGGAGAAGGAACTCCCAGCACGAGCCAGAGGGGCCTCCTCTTGGCTTTGTCAGCATTGCACTGAAAGATATCACGACATGTGATTTGACATCACGGCATGTCAGGATCAATAGGCCCCGCGGGAGGTTGGCAGGTGGGAGATGGGCAAACTGGGGGGAAAATAAGAGCTTGGCTCAGCCTAACTGATCACCGGGGCTTTTTGCTTTAAATCCCCCTTATCAACACCCACAACACAGGGAGAAACATTCATCTGTTTAATGTCTGTCTCCCCCCACTGTGAGCTACATGAGGGTGGAGACTGTGAATGAATGAATGGATGAATGAATGACTATGAAGGTAATAGGGAGAGATGTGGGACATGAGGACTCAGCTCATTTCATGCCGTATGTAACAGAAGCAGCTATTTTAAATTTAAATGTACTCATATAGCCACTGAAATACTTATCACAAAGACTGAAGTGATATCAATACAAAAAAGAAGCCATTAAGTCCATGAATAATTTAATCTGTCTTGGGATAATTTGACTCTGCATTGGAAATTCGGATGAATTGCCTCTGTGCCCAAACTGACTGAAATGGCTCTGTATTTTGATTGTATAAGGATGTTGCTTCTGGCTTACGTAGATAGAGCCTGGGGAGGGCTGTCCCTTCTCAGAAATAAACTCCTTGATCTCATCATTTGGAGAAAAGCCCTTGGAGAGAGTTCAGTCCTGCTGGTGAGTAGTTCTGCTACGGCAGAATTCTGGGAATGCCAAGTGGGTAGTTGCAAAGATTTGCCCCTGATGCCCTGCACAAGTAGTGGCCACTCCCTGGGAAGCCTTCTACAGGTGGGTGTGGCTCTCTGGGCCCAGCCCTCCTCTGGCTCCTACAGACCCCCTCAGCCTGCTCCTCCCTCCCAGGCTGGCCCATGCTCTCTTGGAGGTTGGGCCTAACTCTCACGAATTATTTTTCAAGAGTGGGCACATCCCCTTTCCATGGTTGTTCACCTTCTTGGTATAGGGCGTTTCAACAGTTTAGTGGTTCTCCTTATCCACTGGGTTCTTGCTCAGAAAAGCAACATTAAAGCTGCCCCACAGACCCTGAAAAAGCACGAGCGCTTGTTGAATTCCTTTTCTTTCTGTCCAGTCTTGCATGCCGGCTCTCACACCTTCAGCCCTCCCTCTCCCGGGGATGAGCAATGGCAGGGCGCTGGTGCAGGTGGGCAGGCACCCATAAGGATCACCTGGATGAAACCCAAAGGGTCCTCTTGCCCCAAATTTGGGGCCTGGACCTATGGCATTTGAGGTTCCTGCCTCCATCTGTGCTCGGCTTCTGGGTCTCAGTTGTACCTTCCAGGAGTCAGCTCAGCTGCTTGCCTCCCGAAGTGACAGCCCTTGGGGGGGAATGGGCAGAAGTTTAGGAGGAAGAGGGGCATATGAAAGCGGCTCGCCAGGAGGATCAGGCCTGTGAGGAACCCATGGGAAAGAAGGCAAGAGGCACTGCCAAAAAGAATGGAAGAGTAGCCCTAAGAGTGTCCTCCGGAGGAGGGCCAGAGCACCCCTGGGGACTGGGACAGCTACCTGCATCCCTGGCAGTGGCCCAGAAATTGACACTCCCTGGATCAGAAGGGTTTCAAGTTCAAGAGATTAACCATTGTACACACAATTGAGCGGACGCTGCCACCAGCCCCCATCCCATCTCCCATAAGGGCACTGTTCCCCAGCTCGCCGCAGGATGACGAAGACACGCCTTGTAAATGTCATGGGTTACATCCCACTTCTGTTCCGCTCAAGTTCCCCCTTTAGCCTCTTTGCCCTGAGATTTATTATTCTACAGCGATTGCGTTGAATTGCATTTGAAATCAATTAGCACAGGTACTCAAAGATGAATGCTTAGGCTCTGAAGAAGGGCGATGAAAACATACCATTTAAATAGAAATCAATTTTCCTTTCATGTATTTCTTCCTTGCTGCTGCCCCAAAATTAATAGTTTTTAGATATTTGTGTGTAAAGGGGAGACTTCTTTCACATAAACCACTTCCGCCGCCACCTCCCCCTGGCTCCTCACACTTGCTCTGTAAGGCATAATCCCCAGCTGGCAATGTCAGCGCTTAGCTGGCTCCACAGGGAAGCAGGGCAGCGCTGGGAGTCGGGTCAGCATGGGGGGAGGGTGCCTTTGTGTTTTGCCAACAGCAGTTACGGCATGGTGTGCAGGAGGCAGCCATAGGCGGCCACATCCCATGTCAGATCAGCAGACAATCAAGTCCCCACAACCCACCCAGCCTTCTCTGCGCCTCAGTCTTGATCAGAAATCCTGAGCCGGACAATTAGACTCTTGCAAGTGCCACTCTCAGGAATCGGAACCTTTTCAAGTGCAGGTGTCAGAATGGCTGCAAAGAGAAGGAGAGATAAAGAGAGAAGGGGCACTGGAGTCAAGGGTGGAGGGATGATCAAGGTAGAGGTGCGTTAGCTCAGGAGCTCTGGTCTGGTTTCTCCCTGCTCCGTTTCTACTCATCCCTTCCCAGAGAGTGAGGACACTTTCTACATCCCAAGCGTTCCACTAAGGATTTTCTGTGTTCTGTCTCTCTTGAACTCCTCCCTGGCTGGGTAAGGAGGGTGCTACCACTATCATGCCCATTTTAAAGAAGAGGAAACTAGCCCAGACAGGTGAAGTCACTTCGTTTGAGACTCTGAGAGTTCATTGAGTGGGTGCCCAGCTATTTGGTTAAACATGATTCTGGATATGTATGTGAGGGTGTTTCCGGATGGGATTAACATCTGAGTTAGTGGACTGAGTAGCCCCGGCCCCCCCCCCCCCCCCCGTGTGGGTGGGTCCCAGCCCACGTGGTCGAGAACTGCATAGAGCAAAAGGCTGAGTAAGAGAGAGAAGATTCAAATGCACTTGTAAGAAATACCATAGGGAGATCCCATGTATTTTTTACCCAGTCTCCTTAATAGGAGGATCTTGCAGATAGTACATCACAACCAGGATATTAATGCTGAGAATCATTCCTTTCCTTTTTTTCTTTCTTTTTTTTTTCAAAAGAAAACATATGAATCGAACCCCAGTGAAGGGTAGTAAAGTTCAGGCTCATAATTATGACCAGGGCGTGTATTCACACTTGGCAGCCCATTACAAAATGGTTTCCCTAGATCTGACATTTAAATTTGTATCTTAAAATTCGTGTTTTCTGTAGGCTAGCTCATCGTATTGGGGTGGGTGGTGGTGGTAAATAAAGAAATGAAGGAAAAATGGCTATCATTAGCAATTTGAGACAGGCTGTGTGGACGGCTGGGCTTTCTAGGCCCTTACATCAAGCTGGCCGCTGCCGCCCCTGCATAAATGTTGCTGTGGACCCCAATCTGGACTTTTGCGGCAGGTGCCGTGCCTTCTCAGGGGAGTGGCAGGCCCCCCAGATGGGTGAGCAAGCCTCCTTGGGACATGTCACAGCGCTGTACCCCCTGGAGGCCAACCTCCAAGAACAGAGAGGGCTCAGATTGGCTCTGGACCTTTGCCTTCAGTCTTAGACAAGCTGTGGCCTGGCCAGGGGGCAGCAAGCTACCTCACTGGGGTNGTTGCAAGATAAATGAACATGTTCAAACAATTACCAAGGCTTTATGATAATGCCGGTACAAGGGGCTTAAGCGTGGAGTCTAGAGGAGAGAGAAACGAACTTTTGAATTCCTCACGTTGCCTTTGAAAGTCTTACAGTGAAAGAGAAAGGTTTTCCAGGTGGAGTGGGAATAGGGCTGGGGGCCAACTGATTTGCAGTTCCCAAGCTGGTCTGGAATTTCTTTCAAATCTTCTGTCAGACCCCTGTTTCTTTAGCAAGCACCTTCATATCTAATTTATGCAGATGTTCTTATTTATCCCTCTGGTAAGTCACCTAAGCAAATGTCTAGATTTATGGTTTGCTCGGATATTCAGAGTTGGCCAATAACTTGTCTAGGCTCCTAGGTGGGCCTAAAAATATCTTGGAGTGTGTGAGTGTTGTGTATATGTGCATAAATATGGCTGGTGGGAGTTGTAATTCGAGTCAGACACAGCCATAGGAGACATGCAGAATTCAATCAGTTATTATATTAATATCCATACAAGTTGCAAAACCCTAACAGAGAGGAAGAATAAAAAATAAATCAGAATGGAACGGAGTGGCAAATAGATTATTGAACCCAATCAAGTATGCGGTTACCTGAGGAGAGGGTCCAGACATTGCATGACTTAAAAATTATCTAAATCATAACCCGAGGAGAACCAGGACTACATAATCATTCCATTCCTTGAGTTTTACAAACCGTGAGTAGTGACTGGAAACATGACTTCAGCCTGGATGCTGGAGTGGCAGTCAAGAATCTGGTCAATTTATGGTTAACACCTCTAGTCGTTTAAGAAATCGCAGCCAGCAGAGGTGGGGGGAAAGCCTGGGAAAGTTAACACCCCCAAATTTGTTTAGGATGATAAAATTATTTTCTTAGAATGCAAGCATATTTTAACCAGGGGTTTTTAAAGTTAAAAATTAAGCTGTTAACATTGGCATTTTGTATTAGGAAATTCTTTGCATATATGGATCTTACATTTGTCATATTTAAAGAGAAGTTGTCTTCCATAGTAATTGTTAAATTTTGTGATACTAGCTTAAAATGTGAACTGAGTGATTCATCAAACTTGTGCTCTTAAATGGAAATCTTATAAAATTAACATACAGGGTTAAAACATTTAGGAGAACTTAAGGTTTACCATCCTCATATGTTTAATTTATTAGCTTTATAAGGATGTAAGTAGCTGGGAGGGTTTTGTTTATTAAATCAGTCAAATGAGGTACTTAAAAAGGAAATAGAACATTGTAAATTTATAACTGCCATTTAAAATGTTTAAAGGAATTTAATTAACCAAGTTTATAAATGGAATCAACCATGAATCAAAGTGTCCCTTAAAGTGGTTGTTAAAATTTGTGAGACTTTCATATAGAATAATGAGATTTATAGGCTAAATGTAAAAGTCCAAGTTAGAAACAGATTTTTAAATTTGGCTCTTTAAGGAGAAACAGTAGAGCGTAGCTAGTCTCCCTCTGTCCTATCTCCACCCCTTAAAACACACACTGGTTTTTTTTGCACATTATAGCCAACCAATAAATCTATTTTTATGTTAATCATCTTCAAATGTGAAAGACGACTGTGCTTTGAATTATGGTGTGGTAAAGCTAGAAGAGACCCTGGTTATCATCCTGATCAAACTCTCCCATTTTACAAATGATGGAACCGAGGCCCAGAAATCATTGGCGACTTGCCCAGGTCCAGATTTGAGTGACCTAATCCTAGTCTTCAGGTGAGACTTCAGGGCTCATTAAGTCTACCATATTGCTTTTCTGGTTCAAGGATACTGTGAACAGAATTCTCTTTTGGGGCAGATCCAAATGTTTTGGATCTAGATAGAGGAGCTTGTTACATAACCATCTGAATGTATTAACCACTGAATTGTACATTTTAAAATGGTTCATTTTATGTTTTATGAATTTCACCGTGATAAAAAAAAAAGTCTTAAAAAAAAAAAAAGAATACAGGGGCGCCTGGGTGGCTCAGTTGGTTAAGCGGCTGCCTTCAGCTCAGGTCATGATCCCAGCATCATGGGATTGAGCCCCACAACAGGTTCCCCACTTAGCAGGGAGTCTGCTTCTCCCTCCCCCTGCTCTTTCTCCCTCTCTCCCTCTCAAATAAATAAATTTTTTGAAAAAGAAAATAATGAGAATATATTCTGTCAAAGCCCATTATTAACTGTACAGGAGTAAATCCACTTGAACAGCATTTACCCCCAAGGCCAATGTTATTAATTCAGTCCCCCAATATCGTGGTGGTCTGCTGTAGAACACCGGGTAAATAAGGCTCTATGTATTGGCTTTTATCTCTCTTCAGTTTTAAGACAGGCACTGTTGTTTCCAGGGTACCGTAATGTCGGGGAATTATGTTTAAGCCATCCTTAACTCCTCTAGCCCGCATTGATCTTTCTCTTCTCTGAAACTCCAGCACTTACAGCCTGAACCAGATGATTTAGAACTTAATTATGTTCTATCTTGTGCTGTTCTTTAATTGTTTGATGTAGGATAATCTTGTCTTGCAATAAGACTCTAAGAACTTTGAAGTTAGAGATTCTGTCTTATATTCACTTATTAATGCTTTCATGCATGCATTCAATAAACACTTTTTAACCACCAATTATGTGCCAGGAGCCGGGGGCACAGAGGATAGCATGTTGCCTCAACTGACGACAAGGAGTTCAGGGTCTGTGTCCCCGTGGGGCCCAATGTGGCTGGGGACATGTGGGTACACCAGCATCTAGACTTCTTTTTTTTTTTTTTTAAAGATTTTATTTTATTTTTTTTTTTATTTTTATTTTTTCGACAGAGATAGAGACAGCCAGCGAGAGAGAGAACACAAGTAGGGGGAGTGGGAGAGGAAGAAGCAGGCTCATAGCAGAAGAGCCTGATGTGGGGCTCGATCCCATAACGCTGGGATCACGCCCTGAGCCGAAGGCAGACGCTTAACCGCTGTGCCACCCAGGCGCCCCCAGCATCTAGACTTCTAGCTGAGAGACTGTCTCACTCCAGATGCCCTCTCCTTGGGCCCCGTGTCCTAAGTAAGGGCATGGAACTCTCGATCAGAACCTCAGCTGTCCTGATCAGTCCCCTCCCTTGCCCTTCGGGTCTTGGTCCCCGCTCATGCTCCCTGGTGCCTCCCTCACCTGGACTCTGCAGCTGCCATTGACCCCATCTCCCCACAGCCCGCTCCACTCTCTGCTTGCCTCCTCTCCTTATTGCAGCCAGAAGGATCTTTCTCCAACTCAGTCTGAGTCTATCACTCCCTTAGTTTAAAACTTCCCCCTGTCCTCTCAGCGCCCTTAGGAGAAATGAAGCCCAGACCTTCAGTCAGGACGTGCGGAGACCTTGGTGATCCCTCCAGCCTTATCTCTCCCCATGTCCCCCATCATCATCCATTGTCCCAGGTTCAGCTATACTTTTCACAGTTCTGCCCACGGCATCCAGCTCTCCTCCCTCCACCCCCTGCACCTATTCTTCCTTCGCCCTGCAGCCTTCTTCTCTCCTT
The DNA here is from genome assembly GCF_002007445.2 of Ailuropoda melanoleuca. Taxonomy (NCBI): domain Eukaryota; kingdom Metazoa; phylum Chordata; class Mammalia; order Carnivora; family Ursidae; genus Ailuropoda; species Ailuropoda melanoleuca. The sequence goes on along the minus strand of NC_048231.1, from coordinate 88,631,410 downwards.
CCCTTCTCCCCCCTTGGGGTTTGCCTGCTAACTCTGGCCTATCCCCTAACGCTTAGCTTTGATGTGGTTTCTTTCTCACGGAGCTCCACTCCTGACCTCCCTCAAGAGCTCAGGAGCCCTTCCTCACCCTCTGCTCCCTATGCTGAGGTTCTTCCCACACTGTGTGAGACATCCTGCTCCCCCATCCACATCTTTTTTTGTCCTCTGGACTCCCTGCTGCATGGGACTAGGCGGGGACTAGGTCTATGTGTTTATGACTGTCATCCCCGGGAAATCCCTGTTGAAGGAACTGCTACGGATCCCAATGAAGACAGGAGTACGCTAAAGGAAAAAACCCACCTGGATGGTTACCTATCTCTGAAAGCTAGAAACCATCTCCTTCCTGGATGAGTGGTTGCACCGACCAGCTCCTTGAGTTTTTTTACTCTCACCGGAAAGAATTCTTTAGCAGGGGGAGGACTCTTGGCCCTGATTGTGACAATCTGAAGGAAAACTTGAGGTCTAGAATGAAGTGGGTCTGGAGTCAAGGAAGACCAGGGGAAGAACTGACAGCCTGGGCCCAGGAGAGGGCAGGCTTGCAAGGGGGGCAAGGGGGCCGGAGAGCTGAGAGCTGAGGGCACATACTCAGTTTGACCTACTCAAGAGTTCAGTATGAGGCCTCCTGCACCCACAGTTAGCTTTGGGGCACCCAGGAGGGGTCTCCTATTGTGAGCAGGCAGGACTGTGGAGTTTTATACCCACTGACTGACAGCACTGTCACTCCCATCTTGTGCCTGGGAAGAAGGGGTTCCCCCTGGAGGAACTCGGCAGATTTCAACTCCAGCAATGCCCAGCATGCACTGCGACCCTCCAGGCCATCTGCACGCAGGTTCTCAGCTGTATGATGTGGTCCTAGCAGTACCAGAAGGCTCAGGGTCCTCAAATGTTCTCTCACGCCGGACAGCCCTGCCCTCCCACCTTGGTTAGACCTGCCTCCCTTCCGCTCAAAGCTTGGGTGCATTTAAAATGCTGATGTCCCATTGGATGCATGCCAGGTGGGGGACAAGTGAGAGATCTGCGGAGACCAGGCTCTAGGAGGGTGTGCTGGGAAGAAGCCAGGGGGTGATGCCAGCAGCCCCAGCAAGGGCCAAGAACAGCGGGGAGGGCACTGTGCTCAGACTGGGGAACTGGGAGCCCTAAGGAGCAAGGTCAAAGTCCTCTCCTTCACCACATGAGGGCCAGTCCTTGCCACTCACTGTCACCGCTTCCTCTCAGTAGCCCTGGGTGGTGACCAGGCACTGTCTCTGTTGAGCTCAGTGACATTGGGCTGTGGCTCCTCCCTGCCCTCAGTTTAGGAAGAACTCCCCAAACTCGCTCTCAGCGTTTTGGGATGTTATTCTGGGATGCCAATACCAAGGTGGAGGATTTCCCCACGAGGGGAATAGCACGAGAAAATTCTGGCCCGGGAACACCGGCGACAGGCCCAGAGTTCCGGCCAGCCCTCACAGTTCAGAACCCAGAACAAAAGAATGAGGTAGCAGGACTGGCTCTTGGCAGACAAAGCCTGATTTTCTCCATAACGAGAGGCTGTACTTTGCCCAGCAAAGAGGAAAGCCTGACAGACATTCCCTGTGTTCCTGTTGGTTCTTTTTTTTTAATAATAATTTTTTATTACATTATGTTAGTCACCATACAGTACATCCTTAGTTTTTGATGTAATGCTCCATGATTCATTATTTGCGTATAACACCCAGTGCTCCTTGCAATATGTGCCCTCCTTAATACCCATCACCAGACTATCCAAATCCCCCACCTCCCTCCCCTCTGAAGCCCTCAGTTTGTTGCAAGGAGAAAGATACATTCTTGTGCATTCCTGCCCAGCCTGGCTTGCTGCCTTGGGAGGGAGAGCTGCATAAATGACACCAGCCTAATCCCCTTAATCACCTAATGGGTATTTTAAGTTGGCTTGTTAATGCCTATTCCAAATTACTTCCCACCTCTTTTCCCTCTGTGCTGGGGCTCAGGAGTCAGGGGTTTGTCACCAAGGCCCTGTGAGCAGGGAGTGTGGCTTCAGGGAGCTGTGGATTTACTTAGAGGTGTCCCCTGCCCCCAGAAGCCAGTTAGACAGCGGCTTCTCCCTGCTGCTTCTCCACCTCCCTATTAAATTGCTCAGAGGGGAGATCAATGGGCCCAACAGAAATTGTATTTATCTTCCTCGCTCCGTGGGGGGGGGGGTCTTTGCCGCCACCGCATCCTGCCAGCAATGGTTATAATTGTGGCACCGGCACCAGTGGGCAGTGGGTGTGGGAGAAGGAACTCCCAGCACGAGCCAGAGGGGCCTCCTCTTGGCTTTGTCAGCATTGCACTGAAAGATATCACGACATGTGATTTGACATCACGGCATGTCAGGATCAATAGGCCCCGCGGGAGGTTGGCAGGTGGGAGATGGGCAAACTGGGGGGAAAATAAGAGCTTGGCTCAGCCTAACTGATCACCGGGGCTTTTTGCTTTAAATCCCCCTTATCAACACCCACAACACAGGGAGAAACATTCATCTGTTTAATGTCTGTCTCCCCCCACTGTGAGCTACGTGAGGGTGGAGACTGTGAATGAATGAATGGATGAATGAATGACTATGAAGGTAATAGGGAGAGATGTGGGACATGAGGACTCAGCTCATTTCATGCCGTATGTAACAGAAGCAGCTATTTTAAATTTAAATGTACTCATATAGCCACTGAAATACTTATCACAAAGACTGAAGTGGTATCAATACAAAAAAGAAGCCATTAAGTCCATGAATAATTTAATCTGTCTTGGGATAATTTGACTCTGCATTGGAAATTCGGATGAATTGCCTCTGTGCCCAAACTGACTGAAATGGCTCTGTATTTTGATTGTATAAGGATGTTGCTTCTGGCTTACGTAGATAGAGCCTGGGGAGGGCTGTCCCTTCTCAGAAATAAACTCCTTGATCTCATCATTTGGAGAAAAGCCCTTGGAGAGAGTTCAGTCCTGCTGGTGAGTAGTTCTGCTACGGCAGAATTCTGGGAATGCCAAGTGGGTAGTTGCAAAGATTTGCCCCTGATGCCCTGCACAAGCCTAGTGGCCACTCCCTGGGAAGCCTTCTACAGGTGGGTGTGGCTCTCTGGGCCCAGCCCTCCTCTGGCTCCTACAGACCCCCTCAGCCTGCTCCTCCCTCCCAGGCTGGCCCATGCTCTCTTGGAGGTTGGGCCTAACTCTCACGAATTATTTTTCAAGAGTGGGCACATCCCCTTTCCATGGTTGTTCACCTTCTTGGTATAGGGCGTTTCAACAGTTTAGTGGTTCTCCTTATCCACTGGGTTCTTGCTCAGAAAAGCAACATTAAAGCTGCCCCACAGACCCTGAAAAAGCACGAGCGCTTGTTGAATTCCTTTTCTTTCTGTCCAGTCTTGCATGCCGGCTCTCACACCTTCAGCCCTCCCTCTCCCGGGGATGAGCAATGGCAGGGCGCTGGTGCAGGTGGGCAGGCACCCATAAGGATCACCTGGATGAAACCCAAAGGGTCCTCTTGCCCCAAATTTGGGGCCTGGACCTATGGCATTTGAGGTTCCTGCCTCCATCTGTGCTCGGCTTCTGGGTCTCAGTTGTACCTTCCAGGAGTCAGCTCAGCTGCTTGCCTCCCGAAGTGACAGCCCTTGGGGGGGAATGGGCAGAAGTTTAGGAGGAAGAGGGGCATATGAAAGTGGCTCGCCAGGAGGATCAGGCCTGTGAGGAACCCATGGGAAAGAAGGCAAGAGGCACTGCCAAAAAGAATGGAAGAGTAGCCCTAAGAGTGTCCTCCGGAGGAGGGCCAGAGCACCCCTGGGGACTGGGACAGCTACCTGCATCCCTGGCAGTGGCCCAGAAATTGACACTCCCTGGATCAGAAGGGTTTCAAGTTCAAGAGATTAACCATTGTACACACAATTGAGCGGACGCTGCCACCAGCCCCCATCCCATCTCCCATAAGGGCACTGTTCCCCAGCTCGCCGCAGGATGACGAAGACACGCCTTGTAAATGTCATGGGTTACATCCCACTTCTGTTCCGCTCAAGTTCCCCCTTTAGCCTCTTTGCCCTGAGATTTATTATTCTACAGCGATTGCGTTGAATTGCATTTGAAATCAATTAGCACAGGTACTCAAAGATGAATGCTTAGGCTCTGAAGAAGGGCGATGAAAACATACCATTTAAATAGAAATCAATTTTCCTTTCATGTATTTCTTCCTTGCTGCTGCCCCAAAATTAATAGTTTTTAGATATTTGTGTGTAAAGGGGAGACTTCTTTCACATAAACCACTTCCGCCGCCACCTCCCCCTGGCTCCTCACACTTGCTCTGTAAGGCATAATCCCCAGCTGGCAATGTCAGCGCTTAGCTGGCTCCACAGGGAAGCAGGGCAGCGCTGGGAGTCGGGTCAGCATGGGGGGAGGGTGCCTTTGTGTTTTGCCAACAGCAGTTACGGCATGGTGTGCAGGAGGCAGCCATAGGCGGCCACATCCCATGTCAGATCAGCAGACAATCAAGTCCCCACAACCCACCCAGCCTTCTCTGCGCCTCAGTCTTGATCAGAAATCCTGAGCCGGACAATTAGACTCTTGCAAGTGCCACTCTCAGGAATCGGAACCTTTTCAAGTGCAGGTGTCAGAATGGCTGCAAAGAGAAGGAGAGATAAAGAGAGAAGGGGCACTGGAGTCAAGGGTGGAGGGATGATCAAGGTAGAGGTGCGTTAGCTCAGGAGCTCTGGTCTGGTTTCTCCCTGCTCCGTTTCTACTCATCCCTTCCCAGAGAGTGAGGACACTTTCTACATCCCAAGCGTTCCACTAAGGATTTTCTGTGTTCTGTCTCTCTTGAACTCCTCCCTGGCTGGGTAAGGAGGGTGCTACCACTATCATGCCCATTTTAAAGAAGAGGAAACTAGCCCAGACAGGTGAAGTCACTTCGTTTGAGACTCTGAGAGTTCATTGAGTGGGTGCCCAGCTATTTGGTTAAACATGATTCTGGATATGTATGTGAGGGTGTTTCCGGATGGGATTAACATCTGAGTTAGTGGACTGAGTAGCACAGACCGCTCCCCCCCCCCCCGTGTGGGTGGGTCCCAGCCCACGTGGTCGAGAACTGCATAGAGCAAAAGGCTGAGTAAGAGAGAGAAGATTCAAATGCACTTGTAAGAAATACCATAGGGAGATCCCATGTATTTTTTACCCAGTCTCCTTAATAGGAGGATCTTGCAGATAGTACATCACAACCAGGATATTAATGCTGAGAATCATTCCTTTCCTTTTTTTCTTTCTTTTTTTTTCAAAAGAAAACATATGAATCGAACCCCAGTGAAGGGTAGTAAAGTTCAGGCTCATAATTATGACCAGGGCGTGTATTCACACTTGGCAGCCCATTACAAAATGGTTTCCCTAGATCTGACATTTAAATTTGTATCTTAAAATTCGTGTTTTCTGTAGGCTAGCTCATCGTATTGGGGTGGGTGGTGGTGGTAAATAAAGAAATGAAGGAAAAATGGCTATCATTAGCAATTTGAGACAGGCTGTGTGGACGGCTGGGCTTTCTAGGCCCTTACATCAAGCTGGCCGCTGCCGCCCCTGCATAAATGTTGCTGTGGACCCCAATCTGGACTTTTGCGGCAGGTGCCGTGCCTTCTCAGGGGAGTGGCAGGCCCCCCAGATGGGTGAGCAAGCCTCCTTGGGACATGTCACAGCGCTGTACCCCCTGGAGGCCAACCTCCAAGAATAGAGAGGGCTCAGATTGGCTCTGGACCTTTGCCTTCAGTCTTAGACAAGCTGTGGCCTGGCCAGGGGGCAGCAAGCTACCTCACTGGGGTGCTCCAGTCTCTGGATGCTCAAGTATCTGACCAACCTTCCCCCAGTTAAATCCCCTCAAGGTTGGGAGGGACGTTGGGTGGACAACACCGTCTTCCTTTAACTGTGTTAGAATCCAGTATGGGAGGAATCCACGGGGGGGAGGGCTGCTCATTCACCCTCTTCACTGAGGTTTAATTTATATTTTTCCTTCCAAAAAGTGGAAGGGGCATGTTAAGCTTTGGCTTTCTGTGGGGGGTTTTAGATATCTTTTTTTATGCTAGAACTTTAAAATGTGCTCCTTGAGCTATGCTTTCAAGAGCACATATTTCTCTCCTGCCAGCTCTTTTCCAAGCATATTGAATGGAGCATTTCTGTAATTTCACTGCAGAATGTAATTATTGTTCAGTTCCATTTCAGATACATCTGGCACTCATTTTCTGTCTTCATCCTTCCTCATTAAAACATGTCATAAAATGAAGGGGTTGGCGCAAGTGGGAAGAAAAGCATCTGGGGACCCAAAGGCAGACTCTCTTCATTAAAAATGTGTCAGGAACCCTGTAGGAGCGCCCAGGGAGGCAGTGGTTGGAGTGCCCGGCTTGTGAAATCAGGCTATGGAGGAACTGAGGGCTTTCTCTGCTATGGATGGTGAAGATTGGGTCAATTCATCAGGCTCACCCGGATCTTAACTTCCGGTAAAACTGACCAGTGTATCTGGACCTGAAAAAATATCGACACGTATATATTTTATAAAGCTGAACCAATTCTAGGGCCAAGCAGCATCACATAGGAGTCCCACTGAAATGTCGTAAGGGTCCTTCCATCCCTTGCTGTAGAGGCATAACCTAAAATCTAAGATCAAAGCAGACCCCATATGGCTAAATGAGAAAGATTGACAGTACCAAGTGTTTCCAACAACACAGAGCAAATGGAACACCATTTATTAATGGAAGGGATACAAAATGGTACAGTCACTTTGGAAAAGTTTAGCTATTTCTTATAAAGTGTACACTTGCTGTGCAAATAATTCCATTTACAAAAAAAGATTTATTTGAGAGAGAGAGATGGAGCACACGAGCGTGGAGGAGGACAGAGGGAGAGGGAGAGAGAATCTGAAGCAGACTCCCCGCTGAGAGCAGAGCCCCATGTGGGGCTCAGTCCCACGACCCTGAGACCAAGACCTGAGCCGAAACCAAGAGTCGGGCATTCAACTGACTGTGCCTCCCAGGCGCCCCAAACAATTCCATTTGTAGGTATTAGACCAAGAGAAATGAAAATCCATGTTCACACATAGGCTTATTCACGAAAGTTCATAGCAGTTTCATTTATAGCAGCCAAAAACTGGGGGCAGCCCAAATTTCCATTAAAGGATGAGTGTACAAACAAATTATGATTTATTCATTCAATGGAATACTCTTCAGTGTTAAAAAGGAATGAACTACTGATATATACTGACAGATGAATTTCAAAACATTGTGCTAAATGAAAGAACCCAGACATGAAAAACTATGTGATTATATTTATTAAAGTCTAGGGAAACAAATATAATTTATAGTGCCAGGAAATAGATCAGTGGTTACCTGGGGCTGGAGTGGGGGAAGTGGCAATTACCTGGGAAGGGGCTTGAAGAATTTTTGGGGATGATGGGAGTGTCCCTTCTCTTGATTATGGTGGTGATTGTATGTGTATATAAATTTGTAAAAACTCATCAAAATGTACACTCAAAATAGGTGCATTTTGCTGTATATAAATTACACCTTAGGAAGTTTTATTTTAAAAATAGAGTCTGTGTCTCATGGTTCTAGGACATGAAATATAATATTCAGATGGAAAGACAGTATTAAAATTCTCTTAGTTTCTGCCCTTCATTTCAGAGAGAGGTTGAGACTTGCTCGTCCTTATTTGGTTTCTTAACTGATGGTACAGCCTTCTTTCCAATAGAGCAATCTGGATTCTCCATCAGAAAGTAAAATTGAGATACCCCCAAATGCCAGCATGTTCTAGAAGTGGAGGACTTGGCACCACAAAGTTCAGCATGGAGGCTCAAATGTGGGCATCTCCACCTACCTATCTGGAAAAGTCATATCCCCAGGTCACCTCTTCTCTCTTCCCACCGCCCATTCTTCCAAATCCACAAGACCCGACTTGTAGGTAAAGCCTCCTGGGATCATCCCAACAACTGCTCTCTCTTCTGAAACCCCTCAGTAGGTGCACACATGATAAGTGACTGCAGCAAAAGATCTTGAGTTGCGGTTCAACTCATTTGTTACTATTTTAACTTTTATGTTGGCATTTCTTGTTTCACCAAATACACTGCTGGTTTCTGTACAACCATAGCCGTATATTATGAGTGATAATATGAATTCTCCACATCTGGGAACACAGTAGATCCAATGACTATTTCTTAAATAAATGAAATATTTTTTGAGGGCAGCATCTATACCCAGTGGTTCTTGATGCTGAAGAAGATACAGGAGAAGAGGGATATCTGGTCCTTGTAACCAGGGAGTTCAAATACCAACTGTCTGGAAGCCAGGTCTCAAAGGCAGAGGCAATGTTGAAATCACTAGGAGCAGTTCTCAATCTTGGCTACACAGGAATCACCTGGGAAGTTTAAACTATACAGACTCCTGGGTCCCACTTGTAGCTATTCTGACATGATGGTCTGAAGGGGGGCCTAGGTGTTCAGAGTTTTGTACATTTCTCCCAGGTGATTCAAATATGTAGCTGAGGAAATAGAAGGTATAATCTGCCTTCTCAATCCCACTCATTAGCAAAAATGAGACTGGGTCCCAGGAGCCTTCTCCAACTGTGGATGGGGTATCAGAAGGGGAGTCAACTTTGCCTCCCTAAGTTTCAAAAGGAATTTCATGACATCCTCCCCCAACATTCACTCCACCAGCTGCTCTATTAGCATTTCCAAGAGAAGACAGAGAGCTCCAGAATGTTCATTAAAGGCTTTGGCAGACCTCAACAGACAAGATTAGAATTTGACGAGAGCTCATTCCTTTGTATGGCAAAAAAGAAAAACAGCTGATGTTTACAGCCTTGTGAAGCTGCTCCTTCAAGACAAGTATAGTACTCACTGCTTGTTCGTGGGTTAGATGTGCCTTTCCACTCCATGTCCTCGAGGAGACTGTACCAGGTGACTCAAACCCTGTTCCTTCTGCCTTAGTATAGCATTATCATTTAGCCATTATGGAAGGGCCTAGAAACCCAAAGTCAGATTCATCCCCCCAATACCTACAGAAGGAACCAGGGATTGGTAGAATCCTCTCTTGGGGGCTTCTAAACGCAGATGTCTTCCTTGGGGAGCTGGAGGTTCTATCGTTCTTCACTCCAGTTGTCTCAGCCCTCCAAGGCCCTGTTTCTCAAGGTGNAAGACAAGTATAGTACTCACTGCTTGTTAGTGGGTTAGATGTGCCTTTCCACTCCATGTCCTCGAGGAGACTGTACCAGGTGACTCAAACCCTGTTCCTTCTGCCTTAGTATAGCATTATCATTTAGCCATTATGGAAGGGCCTAGAAACCCAAAGTCAGATTCATCCCCCCAATACCTACAGAAGGAACCAGGGATTGGTAGAATCCTCTCTTGGGGGCTTCTAAACGCAGATGTCTTCCTTGGGGAGCTGGAGGTTCTATCGTTCTTCACTCCAGTTGTCTCAGCCCTCCAAGGCCCTGTTTCTCAAGGTGTGCATTAGAGTCACTTGCACGACTTATTAAAAATACACATTTCTGAGGCCCACCCCACATCCTCTGGCTCAGAGATACTTTGGTGGGAGGCCTGGAATCTGCATTTTAAGTAAACTCTCAAGGTGATTCTTTTGTCTCCTTAGGTGTGATGAGCACTGATATAAAACAATGAGCACTGTACTCAGAGTCGGAAGGACTGAATGTGAGTTCCCAACTGTACCCCTTACTGCCAGGACCAGTCATTCAGTCCATCTGAAGCTCCATAAAAAGGGGCTAATTGTATTGTGAGGGTTACATGAACTACATGTGAAAACGCTGCACACAGTGGGCCTTGTATACATGTTAGATGAATCTAAAGGTGAGCCTCTGCTTGCTGTATTTATTCTTAACCTTTTATTACGCAAAGTTTCAAATATATACAAATGTAGAGAGTGTAGCGTAAGGAATCCCCAAAATCCTCATTACCCAGTTTTCTTGTAATTTTGGTGGTGGTTATAATAGAAAAAACAATCTTCTATAGCCATGGTTCTCAAATTTGGTCTCGGTAGAATGGGATTTTGTTAGAAATGCAAAATCTCAGGTCCCACCCCAAACCTAGGGAATCAGAATTGTCCAGCCCCCAAAAGCTCTCCAGATGATTTCCATGCAGCTGAAGTTTAAGAAACATTGTTGACTGCATCCCCTCTGGGTCCTTTAACATGGTGCTCTCTTTTCTACAATTAATATAATTTGTGGTTAGACCTAAAGGTTTGATCAGAGTCAGGGCAAATTTCTTTTCTTTTCCTTTTTTTCTTCTTCTTTCCCTTCCTTCCTTCTTCCGTTCTTCCCTTCCATTCTTTTTGTAGACTACTTCATAGGTAGGCCTGTTAACCCTCTGCATTAGATCACACGGATCAGTCAATATTTGTGGAACGAAAAATAAATTNCGGAACGAAAAGTAAATTTCTTGCCTAGTATCATCCCATATTTACCAACTGTTTTTAGGACAATTTCTACATACTTCCTCAATTGTTCCACTTTGAAATTAAATTTTCATGTNTGGAACGAAAAATAAATTTCTTGCCTAGTATCATCCCATATTTTACCAACTGTTTTTAGGACAATTTCTACATACTTCCTCAATTGTTCCACTTTGAAATTAAATTTTCATGTGAAGAAATGTGAGTCAATGACTTAGGAAACTGGAATATTAGCATCCATTAAATTCTTACCATCTTCTAAGGGACTCATACCCGCTTCCTTGAGTCACATAGACAGGAGCATTGGTTACCTTTGCAGAGTGATTTAGGATGAACTTAGAAAGGACCCCTACCTAAGAACCCCATTGGCTTACCATACTGCCAAAACCTCACCCGCTGAGATTTATTCCTTTGGGTTTAAGGCATCAGTTCTCCCGTTAATTAGGTTTAAAGTGAAAATGCTCTGAGGGTAACAGATACCCATTTTCAGTCACCAGCATCCCACTGGCTGTATTAGTTCCCTAGAGTGGCTGTAAAAAATTACCACCAACCTGATGGCTCGGAACAACAGGAATTTATTCTCTCCAGCTCTGGAGGCTGTAAGTCTGAAATCAAAGTCTCAGCAGGACTGTGCTCCCTCTGAAGGCTTGAGGAAAGAATCCTTCCTTGCCTCTCCCAGCTCTGGTGGCCCCAGGCATTCCTTGGCTTGTGACAGCATTGCTCCCATCTCTGCCTCCCTCTGTCTTCACATGGCTTCTTCTGTGTGTCTCCATGTGTGTCTTCTCCTCTTCTAATCAGGGTACCAGTTGTAGGATTTAGGGTCTACCCTAAATCCAGGATGATTTTTTCCTGAAATCCTTAACTCACTACATCTGCTAAGACTATTTCCAAATAAGGTCACATTCTGAGGTTCTGGGTGAGCATGAACTTGGGGCTGGGGGACAACCATTTAAGCCACTACACCAGCAATATATTTCAGGGCCAGACTGATGAGGAAAGCAGTGGGGGAAGTTGAGAAGCAATCTGGGGCATTTAACCATCCAGTCGAAGCCCCATTTAGGGAGTTTGCTCAACACAAGGGCCGCAGTGGACTAGAGGGATGGAGCAATGCCAGAGGGGCAGAGGGAACCACAAAGGAAGGCCAGAAGGCCCAGAGATGACCTGCACTGACTTGATGCCCATAACAAGGTGTATCGTCATCTTTCCCACTTCGCTGATCCTTCACAAACTTGATCCCATCTCTTAGGGAATATTCTGATGATTACTGTCCAGATAATGCCCAACTCACTGCCTGATAAGTCCTGGGGCATCACTTGCGCCTGTTCTTAATTTATTAATAGCCGTTGGTGTTCATTTTGCAACATCTTAAGATAATGCCCATTAAAAAGTTCTCTTTTTCTTTTTCTCCCCCGACTTCCTTCCTAAACAGCAGTGGGGAAATGTGCCTGATGTTTGAGAATGCACAGCTCTTTGTTCTCTGTCCCACCAGCTGTAGCTTCATCAGCCTCAGGAAGCAAATTTCCCAGCTTGGTCAAGAGTTTCAAACATTGATGACATCACCACCCTTGGCTTCTTTGACTTTACTTCTCTTTCTTCAAATAACCGCCTTAGCTTATTAATTGAGTACCTATTGTATGCAGTTTGCCATGGAGATTCAGAGATGAGCACAGCAGGGTTCTGGTCTACAAGGGTCTCACAACCTGGCCTGAGAGATGAACCAGGGACACGGCCATGTATCTACGAATCCAAATATGTATGTAAGAGAGGATCATATTTAAGGCTTGGAAGGAAACTTTCCCCACTCCCTATTCCTTCATGTATTTGGACTATAGTATCCCTCTCTGACCCTAAAGTCCTACCATTCTGGAGATGGGGTGAAGTAGAAAGAGGCAGGGATACTGTTTTTTTTGCCTCCTCATCTCCCTGAGAGAAGGATTTGAACATTGGTAATAATAGCTAATATTCAGTAAATGCTTACTACTGCTCTTACTACTGTTANTCTTAGCATGTTATCTGCATGACTTAAATAATCCTTACTTCATTTCCATTTCTGGGCAGGAAACTGAGGCATGAAAAGATAAGTAACTCCCTCAAGTTCCCACAGCTAAAGAGTGAACCCAGATGCCATTTTCTCTTAGAAATTAGGGCTTTGGCTGTTCGCTCTTGTGTCAGCTGGTTCTATTCAGCCCCCAAAAGCCCTCGAGAGAGAGGAGAACTCAGCCTTTATAAATAAAGGCAAACTTGTCTGAAGTCCAGAGTGAGCCCTCCCAAAACAGAAGAGGAGGCTCTGAAGACCTCAGACCAGGCCTCTTATAGAGGACAGGTGACTAGGGGCCGAGAGTAAGACACCTGTGGACAGGTAAGCAATTCCCACTCTCCCAGCACCGCCTTACTCGGCTCTCATTATCACACACCAATGGTGTGGTCAGGGCCGGTCAAGAAAAGAAAAGAGGGTTGAGAACAAGGCGTATGGTACGTCCCCATTTAGGGGTGGGAATGGAAGTGTCAGCAAAGGAGAGGAAGAATGATGGGAGCAAGGCAAGAACCCGGTCCTGGAGGCCTGTGGAGGGGAGCGGTTCAGAAAGGAGGATGTGACCATGGGTCCCATAGAGGCAAAGAAAGCAAGGAAGACTGAGAAACAGGCACTGGTCCTGGGTGTTAGGGCACTTGGAACCTTCTGGAAGGCTGACTGGTTAAAGCATTGTGGGTGAGTGGCAGGCGGTGAGTGGTAGTGAGAAAGTTCTAAGGGTTCTCTGCTTCTTTTGGAAGACAGAATAAACGGAAGAAGAGAGAGCTTGGGAGCTTGGTAGAGGGGCTAGTCAAGGTAAGGTATGATCTGAGAATGTTTTGTGTAGATGTATCATGTGGCTAAATAGTGGAACACAGGCCTGGAGGCAGCAGAGAACAGGAAATGTCTGGAATGCCCAATAATAGGGCAATACAGCAAGGCACATCCATATGGTGGCATATTTTGCAGCTGTGAAAAATTACATTTTTGAAAGATATTTAACAACATGAAAACTATTTAACATGAAAAGTTTTCCCCTAAAATAATATAAGGAGAAGAAGGGTGAGAAATGACGTTATGCTTATAAGCATACTAATAAAGAAATATTTTCATATTCCAATTTTTAAAAAAAATCTCTGTTATGATTCCAATTTCCTTGAAGATGTGTGGGTATTTGCACTGGCAGGAAATANCCTAATAAAGAAATATTTTCATATTCCAATTTTTTAAAAAAAATCTCTGTTATGATTCCAATTTCCTTGAAGATGTGTGGGTATTTGCACTGGCAGGAAATACACCAGAGTGCATGTGACTTTTAAAAATTATTTTCTGTATGTTCCAAATTTTCTCAAAACAAACATGTGTTCCTTTTACGATAATTAAAAGGAGTACAGATGGCTGGTAGCTTTGGCTAAACTAGTCATATTATCATGCCTCTGATTCTGTTATCTTGCTGTCTGGGAACAGAGAGGAAGTGTCTTCCCCGAGGTGACACATGGGAAGCAATGGGACGTTATGTGCTGGTCACGCACTGTGTCCCCACAGCGGGGCTAGGTGATGGGGTGGGAGGAAATGGGGAGCAGGCAAAGGGCTTTTGCATCTGGCTGGAGAAAGGAAAAAGCACACAGGAAGGAAACAGAGCTCTGGTGACATGGCTTTGCCTTTTCAGGGAAGGTGTCCATCTGTGAGGGCTGAAGTTCGTGGAGAAGTGGGACAGTGGAGAGGGAAAAGGCTGCAGTGACATGTCCATTGCTTTGGGCTGGAGTCACTGGCTTGCACAGGGGAGGCCTGTGTGCTGGGCTGGAGAAGGGAAGACTCCATTCAGCTAGAAGTGGAGGAGACACTGAGGGCCCAGCCCCTGCTGGAACCGTCAGTACTGCTTCTCTAGGCTTGGTAGTTCACACGGGGCAGTGACCTGCAAGGGAACGGGGAGCAATGGGCCTGAGGGGAGGGGGTACTTCCCCACTGGCTCAGTCCCTCCCTCCACTTCCGCTCTTCATTGACTCTGGAAGAGGCACTCCTGAGAGGTGACAGGAAGGAGCAGAGCTCAGGTGGTACGGGGGAAAGAGGAACAGAGTGGAGGGGTGGGGTATTGTTGCCTGACAGCCTTCAGCTCTAATAAACTAGTAGGGACAGCAGATGTCCTGGGTCATTTGTAGGCATAGGAGTCGCGTGGGGGTCCTATGTCTACCTTTTCTTTCAGTCTTTGACTTGCACATTCCCCATTACAGAAGCAACTTCCCTGCCTTTCTATCCATTCCTTCCTGCCCCTACCCACCCTGGAATTGGGCCTGTTTCCCAATTTTTTACCACTCTAGGCTGCTATGTGTGGGGGTGGGGCAGGGGGACTCTGGAGGAATAGCCATGCCTGGACTCTATTAGCATCTCTGCTAAGAGTTGATGGAAGAGGCAGGTCCTGGAACCATGTCCTTTGGATCAAAAAGGCAATGATAAGTCAACATGGCTAAGCTATACTACCCAGTTATTTAATCAAATACTAATCTAGATATTGCTATGATGGTATTTTGTAGGTATGGTGGCTGACATCTACAGTCACTTGCCTTTAAGTAAAGGAGTTTACCCTCGATAGTATGGGTGGGCCTCATCCAATCAGTCGAATGCCTTATGAGCAAAAACGGTGGTTTCTTAAAGAAGAAATTCTACCTTAAGACTGTGGCATCAACTCCTGTGCAAGTTGTCAGCCTTGCCAGTCTGCCTTACAAATTTTAGACCTGAGAGCCTAGCCGCCATAATCGCATGAACCAGTTCCTTGAAATAAATCTACCTATCAATCTATCCATCATCTATCTATCTATCTTTCGCCTTTGTGAACATCTGTGTGTGCACATGTGCACTCTCTCCTATTGGTTCTGCTTCTCCAGAGAACCCTGACTGATACAGCCTCCCATTGGCCAAAATTACACAGAGGCCAGCTGGCAAAGGAACCTGATAAGTGCAGCTCCTTGTGATTCCGTGCAGAATAGGGGATGGCCTGGAAATGAATGTGATTAGCACAGTCCCTTGCCTGAAATGGCATTCAGAATTCTCTTATTCAATATTTTCCTGGAATGCTCCTTTCTTCTATAGTTCCCAGATGTTTGCAGAGCAAAAGCAGCTAGCCTTTCTTGAGTATTTACTATACAGCATGCCCTGTGCTAGGTAATTTACATGTATTATCTCATTTAATCCCCTAGACTATCCAGGCAGGCAGATACTATTATTATCTGTTGTGCAGAGGAAGAAACTAAGAAATGAAGGCACCGAGCATTGAAATAACATGCTTAATATCACACAGTATTCCAGCCTCCTGGCTCCTTCCTTCCAAACAAAGGAGTGTAGTCAGAAGTTCATCCATCTGGGCATCCCACAAGCCTGGATTTGAATCGAAGGTCTAGGATTTACTACCCTTGCCACATTGAGCAAAGCTGTGAACTTTGCTCAGATTTCATTTACTCATCTATAAAATGGGCTATGAGACAGAGTTGAAGGGGTCAGAGGAGGTCACATGGAGGCTAGTACTCCACCCACAGGGCAACACACACCTAAGCACATTCACTCACCTTTCTGCCCTTGTTTCCCCTTAAAGGAGTTACCATATGTCTTTCTCATTTCAAGTAACCACACTCTGTTCCCATTTTTATTGCCTTTCACCCATATATGCCATCTGATTTTGTCCAGCTCGACACCCAAACATGGTGGTGTCGTGGACATGTCACCATCAGCCAGTCGAGGGCTGGAAGGAAACAAGGTGCGATTTGCTATTGTCTGATGTTCATACAGTAAAAAATGCAGGCTGGGAGTTTCCCCAACCAGGATTATGGCATTTTCCAGAAGCACTGAATTTGTTTCCAGCAGGTTCTTACTGGCTCCTTTCATCGAATAAAGGGTTTGTCTCTACCTCCTCCTAGCCCTGTAAACCTGTGTTCACAGCTAGCTGCTTTCTTGCACACAGTGCATGGATCACGCAATAAAACATGGCCTTTTGGTTTCTTTTCTCCAAGTATTGATCACTGTTCTGAATTTTCCATTCCAGCTTTGTCCTGCTATGATTTATTTTTAAAACAGGAGGCAGGCCATTCCTTCTCAAGCTTCTCTTCCTTTCTTTTGTTGTTTTTCATTTTTACCTACCTAGTAAGAAGAGAAAAATAGTCATAAGATCTTAGAATATTAGAGAAATAATCCAGGCCTGTATTTCTCAAACTGGAGGATACGTACCTCTGTGGGATCTGTGGCCATATATCAGGGTATAGTTTTTAAAATACAAACTCAGTGTGGAACAGCTTTCTGGAGCATCATTTCACCTAAAGATCCAGCAGAGAATATTTTCATATTAAAACAAACTAAGATTTATTATGGAGTTGATTGCAAAATCCACATGAATTTTTACATTAAAAACCGAGACTCTTAACTCAAGGACTTCACAGAAAGGGAGGACAGGGAGGCTTATCATTCCAGGATGGAAATTGAAGTGTTTCTCTTTCTTTTTTTCTAAAGATTTTTTTTTTTATTTTAGAGAGAGAGAAAAGGAACAGAGGGAGAGGGACAAGCACACTCCATGCTGAGCACAGAGCCTGACACGGGGCTGGATCCCACAACCCTGAGATCATGACCTGAGCCAAAATCGAGAGTCGGATGATTAACTGACTGAGCCATCCAGGTGCCCCTTGAGGGCTTTTTCTGAGCAGAAATTAAAAGGCCCAGAGAAAAGACTCCCTTTCATAATATTTGGGGAGCCCACCTCCCAAATAAAAAGGCAAGGTTCCCACCTGTGATTTCTGCCACACTTTTAAAGATGAATGAACAACCCAGGATCGCTGGAGACTTGGATATGGTGGGTCAGCACTGAGCTTCATCTCTGGTTCTTTTAAATTTGTCTCTCTGTACTCTAGAACCTGGCAAGCTAAAATCTACCTTCCTCAGACCCCCTTGCAGCTAGAGTATGAGAAGACATTTGGTTCCACCAATAAGAAGCACATCAACAATTTTGGGAAATGGAAGGGAGATAGAGGCCATCTTCCTGAGGATTTAGGCTGCTTTTCTGCTGGCAGGCAGGTTACAGAGGGATCCTACAGTAGCCCTCCCAGGGTCCATCTCCAGCTTTGTGGCAAGTGATGACCATTGAGCTCTTGTAACTTGTGGTAGCTTCCCGATCCTTGGATTGAATCACTGGCAAAGTATTCTTAAATGTAACTCTTCCCATGGCAGCCTCCTGGCTCCCTGGATCTCTGAATATGGCAAAGTAGTCGTGTCCTTGGCATGTAGTTTTCTGAAGTTGCTGAGAGCTCAGCATAGAATCTTAGAGCCCAGTCTTCCAGCCCTTCCACTGATTTTGAAAGCACTCCATTCCCTGTATTTAATCCTTTTCTTCTTGACTATCTGAACTGATTTCTGTTTTATGGCCTGCTGCTAATCCTTGAGCAATATAGTAGTAGGTGGACTGTGGCTAAGACTGCTAGCTTTTTACTAATATCTATCCTCATCAATTCTGAAGCTCCAGAGTTTTAGCTGAATATGTGGCTAGCTAACATAAGACTATTTCCAAGTCTCACTTGCAACAAGATGTGACCATGTGACTAAGTCTGGGCCAGTAGGGTATGATCAGAAGGGATGTGTGCCACTTCCAGGTCATGTGCTTAAAGGGAATGAGCAGGTACTCTCTTCCTCTTTTCCTCTTTCTCTCTGGGTGGGATGCAGCTGGGATGGTGGAAGCTGAGGCAGCCAACCTGGACCTGGAGACAAAAGCCATGTGTTGAGGATGTCAGAGTCACATGAGCAGGACAACCCATATCTGGACAAGTATGTGACAGGAAAATAAAATTCTGTATTGAAGCTAGGGCTTAGGGGAACTCTGTTACAGCAGCTTAGACACCAATTTAACATGTGGAGCCTGTCATTTTGGGAAAGAATCCAATAGGAAAGACAAAGATGTAGCAAAGAGGAAATCAGAAAACAGAGACAATGTATGGAACAGAAGAAAACTTGACAAAAACAACAACAACCCATAGTTAATATTCTCAGAGG
Source organism: Ailuropoda melanoleuca (assembly GCF_002007445.2). Lineage (NCBI taxonomy): Eukaryota > Metazoa > Chordata > Mammalia > Carnivora > Ursidae > Ailuropoda > Ailuropoda melanoleuca. The sequence continues at coordinate 88,612,915 of NC_048231.1, read as the reverse complement.
AAGATGAAAATATATCACATCCAGAGAAAAGGAAAAGTATATGGTACTTAAAAAAAAAGAATGTTCAGAAATTTAAAAAAGAGCTCTTAAAATCAAATAACCAAAATTTTCTTAAAGCAGGAGAAGGATTAGAAAACAAGGTAAGGAAATCTTTCAGAAAGAACAAAAAATCAAATAAAAGGAAAAATGGGAGTGAAATCATCAGAAAATTAGGCAATCATTTTAATAGGTCCAAGATCCTACTAAGAGGAATTATTGTGAATGAAAACCCAAACTAGAAGAGATGAAATAATTGAAGACACAAAAGAAAACCTCTCCACAGAGGCATGTGAGTTTCCAAAGGGAAAGGAGAATTAAGTGCTCCTTACGTTGAAACAAACCAGTCTCAGAACACCTGGCAGCAGGAGAAGATCCTAGGGCATTCAGGAGGAGAAACATGCTCGCACGAAAAGTGTCAGGCATCAGAATGATACCAGACTCCTCCACAGCTGCTCAAGAAGCCAGAAGGCACTGGGACAATGCCATCCAAATTCCAAAGGATAAGGATTTTCTGTTTAGAATTTTCTGTCTAGCCAAATTATCAATAAAATTTTCCCATTCTAGGGGAAAGTATATTCAGACAGGCGAGATATGAAATAGCCTCTCATACATCCTTGAGAAGAAAGCTATTGAAATGTCATCCTCCCCAGTGAGGGAATACGCCAAGAAAAAAGGGACATGAGATCTGGGAGACTAGAAGTAAAGGAGAGTTAGGAGTTAATTGAGTCTCCCCAGAACTCATACGTTGAAGTCCTAAACCACAGCTGCACGTAGGGGCAGTGCCGATGTAATGAGTTACTATGCAGTCCTACTGGTAAAAAGAACTCCATGTTAGGGTTCGAGCTGTGTCACCACAAGCCAAGAAACTACTAGAAGTTGGGAGATAAGACTGGCAAAGATCCTTCCTTAGTGCTTTCAAAGGGAGCACGGCCCTGCCAATGCCCTGGTGTCAGACACCTAGCCTCCAAAACCGTGAGACAATAAATTTCTGTCGTTTAAGCCCCTCAGTCAGTGGTGCTTTGTTATGGCAGCCAAGCAAAGGAACATGGAGGCAGAAGAACCTGCCGGGTAATGGGAGGAGCGGCCCCAGGACGATAGTGGGCAGCGGCCTAGAGAACAACCTGTCTGCTCTGGAGGGCGTAGTAGGAGCCTCCAGAAATGGTGTCTTCAGGAGGAAAGCCATGTTTATGTATTATCTGTTCTGTTTTCCCAAGTGGAAAGTAACACAGGGAGAAGATTTACAGCTCTGTTGGAGACTTTGGGAAGAACTGGGGGCGGTACACAGAATACAAACTAAGCAGAACCAAAAATCAAAAACAAAGAAAGGACACAACTCTTGAGTCCAAGAGACACACAAAAGGCAATTTGATTATAGCACACTCCATGGCCTGGCAGTGAGCACTAGCTAGTTGTGCACTGACGGTCGACTTAACCGAAGATGATGATGTAGTTATACCGCGAGGATGGACGCGTGGACGGGGGTGGCAGAGGATGGGCGCGTGGACGGGGGTGGCAGAGGATGGACGCGTGGACGGGGGTGGCAGAGGATGGGCGCGTGGACGGGGGCGGCAGAGGAAGGGCGCGTGGACGGGGGTGGCAGAGGATGGGCGCGTGGACGGGGGGTGGCAAATGAGAGCTAAATTGTCTTAGCCCATAATAAAAACCAACGAACAGTGTAAAAAGTCAGTGAAATCAAGAAGGGCAGTACAAGCATATTACTTGAAGGCAAATAACTGAAGAAACAGCTAAAAGAGTTAAAAACAAAATGGCAGCCCGGGGAGCAGGACTTGGGGTTGGGAAGGATTAGGGTCAGGGCCAGCTAGTTTTGGATAGAAGTCTTTTAGCACTCTTTAATTTTAAAGTGTTTGGCTGTCTCACTTTGGAAAAAAAAAAAAAAGCTTTTTGAAACACGACCTTCCCTTTCCTCATTCCTCACTGAGAGGGGAGGCAGGGGTAGAGGCAGTTGTGCCTCCACAGCACAGTCGGGTCCTTGATGGCACTTGTCATACCCGAGAGCCTTCTCTTTAGGTCCGTCTCATGTGTTACCATTGCACAAGGTGACATTTTGTGCCTTGCTTTACTTCGTCCGATTTGCTATGAGATGGATGCCATGGAGAGTCTGTACTATTAAAATTTTATCATCTAGCCTACAGATAAAGATGGGTAATCTGAAGACCATTTATTCCCTTCTGGAAATTTCTATCTGTCTCTGTCCCCCTCGATCTTGAGAAAATGGCAAGCATTGGGCAACCAGATCCTGCTTTTGGTAGCAATATACAACTGAAGGCTCAGTTAGGGTATCACTATAAAACTGAGGCTGACATTTTGAAGGGAAGGAGGAGCAAATTGCTGAGTAGTTGCTGGCTGGCCCTGTGCAGTAGAGGAGCTGGACTGGGGTGAAACTCCCCTGTGCCAGTCTCCTAAGGTTGCAGCTTGTCTGCATAACCGTCCATCCGTCCATCCATCCATCCATCCATCCATCCATCCATCCATCCAACAAACATTTAAGTGCCACAGCACAAACCCGGGAGGCACAAAACAAATGTTTGTCAAATAAAACTGCGTGGCAATGAATGTCGAATCATTGAGGCGATGGGGCAAAGAGGAGGAGAGCATGGCAGGGATTGGATCCCTTGCCATGCTGCGTACGAGCTGCCAGGTTTTTGACCCCTGGCCTGAACCAGAGCAAGCTGGCTTGTCACTGAGCCCGTCACGTGGGGCAGAAGCAAATGCCTTGCTGAGGTCTCAGGTCGATTACATCTATTGCTTCCACCTTATCTACATGGCCTGTCACTCTATCATAGAAGGAAATTGAATTGGTCCGACTTGATTTACTCTTTACACGGCTGTGTCCATAAGCTCCCCAGGCCTTGCCCCCTTCTGGCTGACTGCACATTGATTGCTTGATGATTTGTTCTAGCATCTTCCCCGGAAGCCAGGTTAAGTTTATCAGGCTGTAAGGAATGTGGTCATCTTTTTCTGCCTCCTAAATGATGGGCATCGTGTTTGTTCGTTGTGACACTCCCAAGGTAACTCCCCTTCTCTGGGGAACACTCAGAATAATTGTTGGTTCCCTCCCCAGTGGTCCCTGCTGATTCCCCACGTGCGGTCATTCGAGTGTCCCGAGTCCCCGTGGGTTTTGTTTCAGGAAGCTTCTTGGAAAGGACGCTCTGCTCTGTCAGGTATGCCGGCCAGGGGGGCATGTCACAGGAGGTGGGACTCCATGCCTGGAAAACAAACCCCAGGGTTAAAGACAGAGGAAGGCTAGAAGAAGAAACCTACAAATGAAACCTATGTACTCACCAGCCAGGGGTGGGGCCGAAAGATCAGAAAGCCAGAGAATTATTGGGAACTGGTCCCACCAGAGACAAAATGTCTGCTTGTGGTTACTCTGAGTGTAACCCACAGACCTCACAACAAAATGTAACATCTTTTGGTAAAGACAGAAGTAAAAGATACACATTAAAACCTCCGCTCCTTTGTTACCTGCTTGCCCTCTTAGTCCATAGGGAATGGTATTTTCCTGGGTTTTTCGTTTGTGTAACGTAAATGAAGGAGACTTCTGGTAAAATTTCATAAAAGCCCGTCTAGCCTTTCTGTTCCTGTGCCTGCACAGTCTGGCCCTTTCTCTGTTCCTCCGTGACTTGAGCTGTTCCTCCCTCTCTCTGTCCCTACTCCATCTGCTCCCTCCTCCCTGCCTTCGGGTCCCAGAACACAGCACCTTCTTGCCAACCTTCCCCTTCTTTCCTGGTCCTGGTGTCCTTCCTGAGTCCCCTGAGCAGATTATTTAAAGGGCTTTTGCTTTTCCCCATATTTCTTCACTAATTTGAATTTTTTTTCTCTATTAAGTAGTGAGAAACTTCTCATGAATTCCTTCAGTTTATAGAAATATGCTTTGTAAAGGTTCTCTCTGGGTCTCTTTTCCTTTCTTTTTTATGACCAACTTCTAGTTAGGATCACAGAGTTTTGCACCTAGATCTAAATCCCAAATCCTCTGCCTTCAAGGAAATGAATCAAGATAAAGTAAATTGCTCCTAATGCATCATTAGAATTTAATGATTCTTGTTCTACCTTGTCCTGTGGATATTTTAATGTAGAAGAGATTTTCTGTTCCAAACACACACACACACACACACCCAGATGCCAAACTTGCATTTCTTTGGGGATCTTATTTCCCACCTCAGCCCCTAGATTTATAGATTAACTATATGCTCCACTGCCATTAAAGGAAATGGTTTGATTTTTTTTTCCATGAAGGAACCAAGAAATTCCAACCATAGCCTAAAATCTCCTTCCAGTTTTATTTCTTTCGAATATTCTCCCCTCCCCATCTCGCTTACACACAATGTCCCCCATTTCTCCTTCTTTTCTTCTTGCTGATCCCGGGCAGATGAAACCACTTGTAAGAGCAGACACGTGATAAAAGCCCCCCTACTGCTCCTACCCTGTCCTGTCCCCCTGCCTGGTCTTCTTCACTGGTGCCATCCTCTTGGGAAACACCTGGTCTCCAGAAGGCTACGTGCCACATTTAACTCAGCAAGCTACTATCATGCCCTAGAAATCACTTATTAGGACTCTGAAAAATTGGGACATGAGACAAGTGAATTTTGGTGATTCAAGAAGAAAATTGCCATCTGCTACCCCACCTGGGGAGGTGAGGTCAGGGTGAGGAGTGACATCAGGGGGCCAGTCAGTGGAGCCCCAAAAAAGGGAGCAGGACAGTGAGGAATCAAGAGGGTAAGGGCATGGACATGCTCTGCCAGTAGCATTTAGCTGCGAGATAGTGCTGAGTTTTGCCATAAAAGAGAGATGGGGAACACCCATTTGGGGATTTGATCCAAGCCACCCCAACATAAGGTAACGGGTAGACATCTTCCCGAAATGGCTTTAAGTTCATTGCTAAATTATAGAAGTGATGGGATGCCCACCTCTTTACTGGGAAGATGGAGAGCCCTTCCAGAAGGCACCAACATGGGGCCATCGGTCCTTGCAGGCAGCTGAAGCTCTGAGCTCGTTTGCAGTCAATTGCTAGGGTCAATGACAATTCCTTCCTATAGCGGCAGGCTTTCCACGCTGCTCCTCCACTTTGGTAGTTTGCAAAGGGCATTAAAGTAACATTGAATTCTGCTCACCTTCCTTCCTTCCACCCCTGACTAAGTCAATCCTGTGCAGCTGGCTGTACATTACAATCGCTTGGGGAGCTTTCAAAACTCCCTCCCCAGACCAATGAAATCAGAACCTCTGAGCATGGAACCCGTGCAACCGAAGTTGCAAAACTGCCCAGGGACTGCGCTGTGCAGCCAAGGCTGAGAGTAGCTGAGTTGCTGGTCTATATTCTGGGTAACCCATCCTGAGTGGAGCCGAGATGCCTATTCGGTAACCTTCTTCCCCTCACCCCCAGGGCCTTGGCTCTGTGGCTTCCTTCCAGTGGCCCCTGATCTTTCTGTGTCCGTGTCATCCTTAGGAATCCTGAGATTTCTGGCAGCACACTTGAAGTGACTCAAAGGCCCAGAGTAACACTGACCAGCTGGCAGTCAGCACAGCCAGTTGGCACCTGTTACTTCGGTGTCTCATATAAGCGGCTATAAATGCTATTGGGTGACTTGCCATTCCCCACTGGGTTGGATGCCTTGGCCCAACCATAGAGCTCTCCCGTACATTCTCAAGGCAAAGCTCTTCCTTACTCCAGTGAACTCTCCTTCTTTGCCATCAGCCTGACATGCTATGCTTCTTACTTATTTCTCTTAACAAGTTATACCCGCTTGTACCCATGGTGTTAGGGTCGCTCATATTCTACATGAAAGGTACCAAAGTAGCATTACTTAGTGGTACACTTTGATCAAAATCTAGCACCCTCCTATGAAGAGGTTTGAAAAATGAGCTACAACAAAAGAATTGAGATTCCCAAGTCTCATCACTGAAATCGGAATCTTTTCCTGTCTCTGGTCCAGTTCTGCCAGTGAGGCAAGTGGGTACTTCCTCCCTGGCCCCTGCCTCCTGCAGGCTCTGGGCTCCCTCTACCCTGGAGGATGGTCTCATCCCAGGAGGAAGTGTGCACTAAGTTTTCTGTCTGAGCAGGAAACTGCCCCTCTCCAGAGCTTTCCTTGTCACTGTCTACCCCCTGCTCTCCTGCCCTCTGGCCTGATTTTTGTTGCCTGGCCTCACCCCACCCCTTGCTTGCCTGGCTTTTCTTTCTGCTCACCCATTCCCACCCTGACAACCAGCCCTCAGTCTCCCAGATCCCTCCTCCCTGGGCCTGGATCCAGCCCACTTACCTCGGCTCTGCCTTGCCTCTCCTGGCCTGACTGGTCTGACTCCCAAGTCCCCACCACCACCTACAGTCCCACTGTGGGAAAGCGCTCTCCTCAGCCAATGGTCAGCCTTAGAACTCTGCTTTGTTCTACCATCTGTCCAGTGAGGTGATCATGTTGGTCCCTCTGACCCAGAAGCCAGGCTCTACCTTCACCCCAGTGGTCTCTTTTGCTTCCTTCTCCTGGCCTTGCTTCCTCTTTATTACCAATCATTACATTTTCCTGTTCCGTCTGATGCAGAACATTATAGAGTCTCTGATCTCCAGTGGCGGTATCAGCAGAGACCCTTCTGTCCTGTCTTCCACCCCACTGCCAAAGACTGGAGTCCCACATCCAGATAAGGTTGTGCTCAAGAGCCTGGGATAGAGACATGGGAATCTAATCTTCTCTGAGCGCTCCAGGTTTCTACTTCTGCCATAGCTCATGGGCTGCTTTCTGTTCAGAAATCCCTGAGCCCAGAACAAACCAAGACACTGACTGAAGAGAGTGAGAAGTTCAGCCACAAGGAAAGACACAGGTCCTAGCAGCTGGCAGCAACTGCATCCTTTCCTCCTGATGCTGTCCCTGAGGTCACCAATGTAGCAGCCTCAAGACTGAAGGAATATAACCATCTCCTGAGAGTGGTACCTGGTCATGGGTCCCTAGTGTTGACCAAGAGGCAAACATTAAATCCCTCTATGGCTACCTTGGGATCCCAGAAGCAAGGAGAAAAAAAAAGATGTCTGCCCTGGGATGTGACAAGGAACCCATGTAAAAAGCTAACCCCTTGAAAGGACTCTCAGTTTCTTCTTTTACAGGTCTGTTGGGGTCTTGTGAGGGTATTTTGGCCAAAACAGCTAGGCTTTTGAGGAGGGAAGAGGACCACTGCTCTGTGTCCTGCATAATAGCCCTTTTTTCTCTTAGTTTCCACTACCTCCTCTGTAGGCTGAATAATTCTAGCTTCTTGTCGAGAAGGTGAATGAGGCCAAGCCAGAAATCATTGGAATATTGGCTCTAGAAGGAGCATCTGGGCCAAGACAGTGATCTAGAGGGCAACCTCAACCAAGTGGTACTGTCTACCTGGAGAGCCAGTCATGAGGCTGCCTTGTGGACTGGTGGTAGAGAGTGCAGGCATCAATTACTGAAATCTGCCATAGGTACAGGGGTGGAATCAGGTGCTCCAAATCTACTCACTTTGACCTGGTCCAACAATTTCGTTTCCAGAGAGATAAGGTGACTTGCCGGAAGTCACAACATTCAGTAGCATAACTGGGCATTGAACTGAAATTACTGACTTCCAGCTCATTGCCTGTATGCAGTTACTTCCCATGGTCTGCCATGAAGTTAAGTGCCCATATTTGTGGCAGACCCTTCTCATGTGAACTGGGCACGCTTATGAAGCCCCATTTTCTCCATGGCTCTGCGTTCTCTGTGGGGAGATTCTCAGCAAAGCCAGCCATCTTCCTGTCTCTCTCCCTTTCTTCCTCTCCTCCTACCATTCGAGGCAGTATTTGTCTTTCTCTGTTTGGCTTATTTCACTTAACATCATGCCCTCAGGGTCCCTGCATGTTGTCACAAATGGCAGGATTTCCTTCTTTCTCATGGGTGAATAACATTCCATTGTGTATACACCACATCTTCTGTATCCATTCATCCACTGATGGACACAGGTTGTTCCGATGGCTTGGCTGTGGTGAGTAATGCAGCAGTGAACATGGGGGATATCTCTTCAGTATCCTGCTTCCATTTTCTCTGGGTGTATACCCGGAAGTGGATCATACATACGGTACCTCTATTTTTCATTTTTTGAAGAACCTTCACACTGTTTTCCATATGGCTGCACCATTTGCATTCCCACCAACGGTGCACAAGAGTTCCCTTTACTCCACCTCCTCGCCAATCCTTGCTATCTCTTGTGTTTTTCTATGGTAGCCAGTGGTCCTCGTCTCCTGATATTCCTGCTCCGTCCCCTTGTGTGCGGGCTGGGTTTGGTGACTTGCTTTTAGAGAATAAAATGCAGTGGACTTGATGGGATGTCAGTTCTGAAACGGATATAAGAAGGTTCTGGCTTCTTTTTAGGGTATTCTCTCTTGCTTTGAGAGAAGCCAGCTGCCAGGCTATGAGTTGTCCTGTGAAAGGCTCTGGTGGCAAGGAAATGTGGGGGCCTCTGGCCAACAGCCAGCAAGGAACTGAAGCCCTCAGTCCGATAGCCCACAGGGAACCGAATCTTGCAAAGAACCACACAAGTGAGCTCAGAAATAAATCGGTCCTCTCTGGTGCAGGCCTTTGGATGAGACCGTGGTCCCAGCGGATCCTTGACAGCAACCTTGTGAGACACCTGGGCCAGAGGCATCTCACTAAACTGTGCCAGAATTCCTGACCCACAAAAACTGGCAGATAATAATTGTTTGTTATTTTAAGCTGCTTAGCTTTGCGTTAATTTGTTACATGGCAATAGAAAGTAAGACACTTATATAATGATATTTTAGAAATTACTTTGTAAAAAAAAAATCCTAGGGACAAGTTGGCCAACAAACGTGGCTCTAACTCCTTAGTCTCTCTTCCCTCTCTCCTGCCTACGGCTTTCTTCCTGATGTTGCTAAGCTAGTTAGAGTCAGACATCTGGGTTTTGGTCCCTGATTGGCCACAGAATCCCCTTCCTCCCTGGGCCTCAGTTTCCCCTTCGTGAAGATGGGGTGGGGCACCATCCCCAAGGACATGCTCAGCTCCTGTTTTCTTCTGTCCTCCCTGCTCCATGGAAAGACTTCTTTCAGGGGTGGGTTTTACACCTCATCACCTCGCATTTCTTCTTCTCTTTTTCACCCTCCCCCTTACTTCACATGTCGTCTCCAGTACTGATCTGGAGAAAAGAAACGAAGCGAACCAAAGTGGCCCCATGAGGACTACGACAAGGCATTCAGAGGCACCAGTCAGCTCTAGTGTCAGATTGAGGGAGCTCATCGCTCATCGTTCCACCCTCTTCAGCCACTGCAAAAACAGGAATAGGACTGTTCTAAAAACCCAACTGCAACCAGCCTACCACCCTTGGCATAAAACCTCTCCTGGAATTTCCAAATCTGACGGAATCAGTGCTTGTGGCCCAGCCTCTGGGTAAAATCTGGGCCTGCCGAAGAGAGAAGGGCCAAGGGGAACTTCTCAGAGCCCTCCAGACTTCAAGTTCTCTATACTTTAACGTCTCCTCCGGCCAGGCACAGTGAAGAAGTCTATGTGCCAGGAATGTGTTCTGTAGTCCTTCATGGAGTTACGCACGCTGAGGGGAAAGACACAAAATGAATACCTCAAGCTTCTATTCTGGAATCCCAGAATCCCAGAATCCCAGAACAGCAATGTGCTCAGGAGCCCAGTTAAAGGTGACAAAGAGTGCCGAGGGCTCTAAGCCCTCTAGAGATTGAAAGATTATTCCCTCCAGTAGGGCTCATTGCATGAGCCCTGAGACAATCCCGCTCCAAGCATAAAATGGTATATTTCAAGGGTGATTAAGCTCTAAATGTTCACCAGGACCGAGATCTAAGTGGGAAGTCCTGGGATTATGATCCTTGCAGAAAACGGGTGCCGTAGCCGGCCCACTTTTCGCTGTCGCTCCTCTGATGGTTCGGATTTCAGGGATGCTGCCCAAGCCAGCTAGTTAGTTTCTGATTCTTCCCGCGATGACAGTCCTTTGTCTCTCAGCAAGGTCCTTACCTCCCTGTGCAGTGCCAACGACAACACTGGAACAAGAATAAGAAGAACAGCTGGAGAATCTATACGTATGTATAAAATCTTATTTAAATTTTGAGCCTCTGGCAAAGGCACAGTTCACTCCATGGGAGAGACGAGAAGATTGCAACGTACGGCATGAAATCATCTCCAAAAACGTAGCTATTAAGTGGCAGACCTGGGATTCAAGGCCAGTGTCTGTGACCGACTCCAAGCCTGTGCCCTTAACACTATACGCTGAACTCCTAGGCTTATAGGTGCTTTCCCTAACCTGCATCCTCCTGCCTGCTCTGGGGGTCGCAGGAGGCCCACACCAGCACTATCTCTCTTGGCAATCCCATTCAGGCACGAGAGGGATGGGCGCTCAAGGTTAGTGGTTCCCAACCACTCTGAACATCCGAATCTGCGGGGAGGCCAGGCCCCACCCCACTCCCAAGACTTTCAGACTCAGGGGTCTGGGGTGGGGTCACAAATACGAATTTTGTTAACAGGGGCTCTGGGTTGGGGCGCCTGGGTGGCATAGCGGTTAAGCGTCTGCCTTTGCCTCAGGGCGTGATCCCGGTGTTATGGGATTGAGCCCCACGTCAGGCTCCTCTGCTATGATCCTGCTTCTTCCTCTCCCTCTCCCCCTGCTTGTGTTCCCTCTCTCGCTGGCTGTCTCTATCTCTGTCGAATAAATAATAAAATCTTAAAAACAAAAAAAACAAAAAAACAAGGGCTCTGGCTGGTTCTGATGCAGCCAAATCACACACCCGTATTTTGGAACCACCAGACTGAGTGATCTTAAACTCCCTTCTGGAACTAAGGGCCTGTGGCAGCAGGTCACTGGGGAGCTGCTGGTCACCTGCCCCTCCTCACTCTGTCCCCTTGCTGGGTCTTGCTGTCCCACCCCACACTCTTAGGCTCCCTCCTGACCCAGACTGGGAATGCAGAGCAACAAACACACCGGCCCAACATCGGGCCCCCACCCCGCCCTCCTGCCTCTGCCTGAGCTCATCTTTGTCAAATCTTTCCTCTAGGTTTGAGTTCCTATCCCCTGTCATCTCATCCTTCCACACCTGTATTTTTTTTTGTTTTGAATAGATAATACGTACACACAGTACAAATGTCCAAAGTCACATGAAGACATACTGAGAAATACTTCCTTCCTGCTCTCTCATCCAGGCACCCAGTTCTCATGCCCAGAGGGATCCCGAAACATGTTTTTCAAAAAGAAATACAAATGGTAGCTCGCTGTACATACCTTTTTGCTGTGCTTATTTTGAGGAAAATGTCTTTTTTTTTTAAAGATTTATTTATTTATTTTAGAGAGAGAGAGAGCATGAGCAGGGGGAGGGGTGGAGAGAGAGGGCAATAAGCAGACTCCCCGCTCAGTAGGGAGCCTGATGTAGGGCTCCATCCCAGGACCCCGAGATCATGACCTGAGCCAAAACCAAGAGTCGGACACCTAATCAACTGAGTCACCGGGCACCCTTATTTTGAAGAAAATATGTCTTGAAGATTGTTCTGGATCCATGCATAGGGAATTCCACAGGTTATTTCTTCTTTGCGTAAGTATGCCGTAGTTTATTTGAACCATCAAATAATGGTGGACATCAAATAATGGATGAACATCAAATAATGGATGAACATTTACGTTGTTTCCAACCTTTGGTTATTACTAACAATGCCACATATTCCTGTACACATGTCACTTTCCACAAGTCTGAGGATACCCATAGAATCATTCACTGGAATGGAATTGTAGGTTAAAGGGGATTCTGTCCTTCTGAGCTACAAATTCCCTATCTTGTTGGAGCCAGACTTCCACCAAGAAGCGCAGGCCTCTGCTCATTGATGGCCCAGGTCTCTAACCTGTGTCTGGGGCGTCTCAGGGCGTCTGGCCAGTCTGCTCACCCTCAGCCGCCCAGTGTGTGCCCCTATCTCAGCCTCTGAGACTCAGGCTTCCATCACACTAGGCTGAAGAGTCTTCCCTCTCTGTGTGGGCTTGATCCCCAGGTCCCAGGATCACAGTCCCCATCTAGATGTAAAGTTTTCGAGTGGTGCTTCCAACGCTCATTAACCCCAACAGTGGCCGTCTCTGTATATCCAGGCTCTCTTTTGTCTACTTCAACCAGACCCATCTTACCGATTTTAGCTGTTCTACCATATTGAAACTGAAGACTTAGCACAAGTCAGATGATCTGGATCATTTCTAGATAAAAACCTCATTGTAGGTGACATTTGTCCTGGAGCCTATCCATTTTCTCTGGGCCACTCCATGCCCTCAAAATGCTCTCCCGCTACTCTGAGATTCCTCTGGGCCCCTTGCTTGGAGTCCCTGTCTCTAACAGTGCTGTGTGCCAGATCTCTTATACGCCCCCTGGCCTCATTTCAGAACATACACGTCTTTTCTTCCATCTCCTAAGGGTCCTATTAGATAGATTCATCCTTGTTGGCAGATAACGCCATCAATGCGATAACCCTTCTGGAGGCATTTTCATCGTGGCATGGGACTCCCCAGGATATATTTGCTGAAAGAATGGCACTTCAGGGATGGCAGTTCCTGCACCAGGGTAGGTCAAGGGTGAGAGACTTGAAGAGAGGAGGGTGGCTTGTAGAGATAGTGTGGTGTGGCAGGAAGAGCACAACAGAAGGAACATACTGAAAAAACTGGTTCTGTGTCACCACTTCTAACTGTGTGAAGCCAGCATACCCTCATCTTGCAGACAGCCCCTGACCTCATCATATATTACTCGTAGCGGTGTGGAGGTCAGCTAAGATAACTAATGTGAAAATACTTTGTAATCAGTGAAGACTTGACCGGATATAAGCTACTGTTACTCTCCCTCCGGCATCCCTGGAAGCCCAGCATTCTGAGCTGCCCAGAATGCCTGACCCTGCAAGGAGCCCCTTGGCAGGAAGAGAGGGCAGAGTCATTCTATCCTGTTTCCACCTCATTCTCTAGAAAGTATGGTAGGCACAGATTAACCAATGCAATTCTTGTTAAGATCTTTACATCATCAGGACCAACTCTGACTTTTTCATTTTGCCTTAAACACTAACTTGGCTTTCTTAGATTTGTACAGGAACACGTCACTCTAAGTTAGAAGTAAATGGACTACTTGAATTTCTTTTTGTGCACACTAGACATTGGCATGTCCTTTTGCATCCTATCAGCTCCTCCTAATGTGGGGGAGAAGTTTCCTGTGTCTGCTCTCCACACTGTGTCTTTCTGCTTATTTAATTTGCTGTGGAATCCTGTCACGGGAGGTCTCAGAAAAGCCCAGATGAGAGCTGACAGCTTCGCTGCTCGACACGGACTTGGGATTCCCAGAGCACTCTTGCCACAGCTTCTAACCTGAGCCATGCAAACCCAGGTATCTGGGATGTGGATGCTTTCTTTGTTTCTCTATCGTTCTGCTTTTGTTCCGATTTGTGCTTATCCATGACTGCTGGTTTGGGCCACGGCATCCCTGACAACCTCCATGGGGAAAACAGGGATAGTAAGTATTTTGTCCCGTGCCTAGAGTAATATTAAGCAAAAAGAAGAATAAATATTCCTTTCTACAACAGCTTTAGGGACTTTTGTTTGTTTGTTTGTTTTTTACTTCTCTGTTTCTCCTGTCCAACTCAAAAGAAAATAAAATGCTAAATGCTGGAAGCTCATTCCTATGCCCACTTCTTCACAGCCAGACAATGGCTAGGACAAAAGCATTTTAGGGAAACTAGAATCTTGAGAAGTTAAAGGATTGCCACATGGTTAGTAAGTAGCCTACCCAGGACCCAGAGGCAATGAAAGGAAGATAAGGATCCCCTTTAGCATTGAAACCCTATAAAACACAGGGGCAGTGTGCATGGCAAGGGGGCCAGTCTGCTGATTTGGGGAAAACTGTATCTTGAAGATTATTCCATAGCACTACATAGAGAGTTCCCCAGCTTAATATTCTATTGATGGGCGTGTCATAATTTATTTTTACCAATTAGGAAGAATTGAGATTAATATTAAAATCACAGGGTGTCATACCCAGCTATAATCTGCTGTATGTGTATACACATATGTGTGACTAGTTAGCCGTTAAATATCCCTGTATCTATATGATGAATGTAAATATATGTGTATAGGCATATTTATTCATATAATACAGATTATACCCCTGCTGTCCAGAAGTAGAGGGTTCCCATGAAATCTTTCACAAGCCAAATGGTGTAAAGCAAAGAAGCAATTACCATTAATTTATATGGAAACATTTTTGAGCGTTCCCAGACCCAAGAAATAACCTCTCTAAGGCTTTTTTGATACCTTATGACACATCTTGCTAACAGATGCCCAAAATAAACCAAGATACAGCACAGATGTTCAAACAGTTCAAAGCTCTGGGGCTGCTGCTGAGATGCTCAGTGTGGTTCCCGGGAAGGAGTCGGGGAGCGCTGCTCTCGCTCTCACTGCCTCCAAACCAGCTCGCTGCAAACAGACGCTGAATGCTGTTTGTGCTTTTCTGAGAAAAAGCACTTTTTTTCATATGAGTGAAAATCCTCTTTGGATTTTCTCTGAGTTAGTGAAAACAGGTACTAGTGTATGTCTTTCATTAAAGTGAAGTGGTGTGACGTGAACTTTTGAAAAGTGGGGATACCTGTATATTCTCCCATAGTAGCAAATAGTCTTTTATTTGTTCGTCCATGATGCTGTTTTTCATTTTCTTAAGATGAATCCCCTTGTTCTTTTATAGTCTCAGATTATGAATCTGTCCAAGTTTTGTATATTCTTTTAGCCAATTGCTTCAATATCAAAATTCAGTGAATTTTTAAAATAATTACAAGCGTGTGCACACACACACAAAGTGTTTTGGCATTTGATTTTTGATCTTCCATATTTATTCAGTTCCCCTTCCCCATCATTGTTCTAGAACAAAAGCATCACCTCCCCCCTTTTTTTAGGCATATTTTCTCTATTTCTGCAAAATTATTTCAAACACAATGTTCCAGTTTTGGAGAGGGGATTGAATTCCCACTGGACATGTTACGTTGCAGATGTCCATCTGACGGTAGCGATGAGATATCAAGGATATATCCTCCACCCCTAAGTCCAGAGTGGAACTCCTTAGTTCCATCTTAAGGTGACATGGTCCTCAAATGGAAACTCCTTATTATCTTGGGCCCCTCCTCTAAGAAACACTCTGGTTCTCAAAGTTTCTCTCAAATGTGGCACCCGGAATTAAATACAGCATACCAAATAATGGTTGACCAGCAAGACAGTTTGTTATATAATTCTTAGGGATTACGCGGATGGTAACGGCTGCCCAGCTCATACCCCCTTGGGCCTTATCATTTAGTGCATGCTGACTTAAGCGCCAGCACCTGTATGTCTTTGCCTGAGGGCTTTCTGGGGCTGCCAAAACCCGTTTGGACTGTGCCCAGTCAGAAGTGCCAAGGAATGCACAGTGCCCAGGGGAGCCTTCAATGAATGGCAGGTGGGAGCGGGAGTATAGATGCCACAGCTCTCTCACCCCTCAGCGGGGGGTCACCCTAAGATTCATGTCCCCGCTGCTTCTCAGGGCTCACAGCAGCTTCAAGCTCCTGTTGCCTGCATGGCTGCTGGCTTCATACTCACCCTTTATTGGCTCTTTCCCTCTGACTTCCTTCACCCCCCCCCACAGGAGGAGGTGTCATGGGGTCACCTCCCAAATTAATTAGTTGTACTTGGAATCCTTATCTCGGGTCCTGCTTCCAGGGGGTGCCACCTAAGGCAGAGCCTAAGAGTGCCTCGGCTTTCTTAGCAGTCACATCATGCCGGTGCTGTGTCCTGATCTCACGGTCAGATAAACCTCAACCTTTCTTTTGTGTCAGCGGCTGCCAGGTCATACTTCCTAATGCTGTGCCTCGGCTATTGATTTTTTTTTAACCTGAACTCAGACTCTCTCTTTATTCCTGTTATGCTCTTGGTTTATTTCCATATTCCAGCCTAACAGAATAACTTTGAATATTGACTTGTTCTCTTGCTATGTAAACTGTGCCCCTCCCAGACAAGAGTCGGGTTTGTAAATCTGAGAAGCCTGTCTTTTGTGCCTTCGTTCACCTCTGAGGAAAATGGTGAACCAGGAAGCGTTAGGAACAGAATTCTAAACTAAATTCCTCCTTGGAGTCAATAATCAGAATCTTTTCTGTAAGAATCCTTGTTGATAGTGATTCAAACTGACTGCACACATTTAACCCAGAATTTACAGACTTGCCTGTAAGAATATTGGGGCAAGATTAGCTCGGTTGCTTGGCTAGAATCAAGACGAGCCCTGATTATGTCGTACGTGTGATACCCAGATCTATAACCCTGTCGAAAAGGAAATGTGGGTTGGTTGCTTCGTTATTCACAAATCCATGTTAATTATGAAGCACCTCCAGATTTGTTTCTGAAAGTCCCCAATCTTCCTTTTAATAATCTGTTCTGGAATTTTACCAGAGAGCTACGCTTGAATTTCAGGGGATAGGGGAGGGCTCAAGTTTAAGATTGCTAGAATCTCCCCTTTCTTTTTCATTTGAAAATGAGGACTTCTGCCAGTACCTATTTTCCTATCCTCTTTCCTTAATGTCTTAACAATAGAAAGTAGTACTAATGTCACATTTGCAAATTCTTTTAGGAGCCTGGCAGTTTATCTGCAAACATCAACCCATTTCAAGTGTTCTCATCCTCCCCTGTGCCCTTCACCTTCTCACTACTGCTCAGCAGCTCCCATCACTAGCAAGGCTCATTCTTGCTCGAGAACCCAGTTGGGCCCTATGCCCATAATGCCTCACCAACCTTCTCAAATCTGGATCCTGCCCTTCCTCACTTATCTTCTTATACTAAACACATGGTTTAGAGCTTCTGCGGTTCTGTTCTATTCTTTGGGAACCCAGGTTCTTTCTGGCTTAGCCCTCCACCCCCACCCCACAGTGGGTCAGCTCGCTCTGTCCCAGGACTCCCCAACCCCATGAATGCTGCCTTGAACCCCCAGAACAGCCACCAAGGATTTCGCTTTTCGTTTCATTTTGCTTTATTTTTCCTTTTCCTTTTCACTGGGATCATTCACATTCAATAATCTGATTCATTTTTTTAAAGACTTTATTTATTTATTTATTTGGGAGAGCGCGAGCACAGGTGGGGGGAGGGACAAAGGAAGAGGGAGAGGGAGAAGCAGGCTCCCCACTGAGCAGGGAGCCTGGTGCAGGGTCTCCATCCTGGTACCCTGGGATCATAACCTGAGCTGAAGTCAGACGCTTAACTGACTGAGCCACCCAGCTGCCCCAATCCGATTCATTTTTACCTTTTCATTTTCCTCATGAGAAACACCTTCTTTTTAAAATTTTTTAAAATTTAAATTCAGTTAATTAACATATAATGTATTATTGGTTTCAGAGGTAGAGTTCAATGGTTCCTCAGTCTTATATATACCCAATGCTCATTACATCACGTGCCCTCCTTAATGTCCATCACCCAGTTCCCCCATCCCCCCACCTCTCTCCCCTCCAGCAACCCTCAGTTTGTTTCCTATGATTGAGAATCTCTTATGGTTTGTCTCCCTCTCTGGTTTCATCTTGTTTCATTTTTTCCTCTCTTCCCCTATGATCCTCTGCCTTGTTTCTTAAAATCCACATATCAGTGAGATCATACGATAATTGTCTTTCTCTGATTGACTTATTTTGCTTAGTATAATACCCTCTATTTCCATCCACATCATTGCAAATGGCAAGATTTCATTTTTGACGGCTGAGTAGTATTCCATTGTATATCCGTCTTCTTTATCCATTCATCTGTCTATGGACATCTGTGCTCTTTGCATAGCTTGGCTATTGTGGACATTTTCGCTATAAACATTAGCGTGCAGGTGCCCCTTCAGATCATTGCATTTGTATCTTTGATCTTTTACCTTGGGATCAAACCCATTTTTCCTCTGAGGTATTTTAGGTGAGGCAGACATCTCCTCTGTCTTTGATCTTATCCACCAGCTTTCCTCCTGAATATTCCTCAATTATGCTAAAACGCTAAAATGGTTCAGGCTACTACCATAGTCTGCAATCCCCCTGAGGTCAAGAACAGGCCTATATTTGTGCTCAGCACAGTACCTGGTTCTCCTAGCCCTGTCTACTCACGTTTGTGGAATGAAATTGGCGAACCGGATGCCTTCCTTCTTGCATCCAGGATTAGGGTCACTTGCCTAGAACCTTGTCTAGCAGGGTGTGGTGAAGGGAGGGGCTGGGGATGCTCATGGGTGCTGGGGAGCAAGACTCTTAACTTCCTGACACAGGTTCTCTCACTTCCTTTTTTTTTTAATAGTAATATCTTTTCATTATATTATGTTAGTCACCATACAGTACATCCCTAGTTTTTGATGTAAAGTTCCATGATTCATTACTTGCGGGTTCTGTCACTTCCGAGCAGCCCTGCCTTCCTCCTCAGGAAGGCTCGGGAATCAAGCTGGCAAGGATGTCTGCCGTCAGATGGCTTACTGCTAAATAACTCAGGAGGAGGGGGAAGCCAGACTGTGACCTCCTGAGTATCCATAGCCCAGGGAGCTGCTGCACCGCTCTGCGGAAAGGGCTCTAACAGACACCTGCTGCAGACAGGTCAGCGGGGACCTGGAATGCAGGGGAGGAAGTGGAAAGAGAAGGAGAAAGAGGAATGGGGGCAGGGAGGGGGAGAGGAAGGAGGGAAGAAGGAGCCAGTCAAGTCTCCTGACTGCCCCCAAATCCCTTCACAAAGCCATTATCAAAATTGATTTTAATAAATGAAAGATTTACCTGGGTCGAACATTGTTTTTAACTGGCGGCTATTAATTAATTAACCATCACCAGCCTGGACATCATAATGGGATGATATTTTGATGCTAACACATTATTGAAAAAGACAAGCCATGTGTTTTTTTTCCCCAAGTAATCAATTAATCAGCCCCAAATGAAGATTCCAACCACTGCCTCTGCTCATGGGGACTTGGAGATCCTCCTCTGCCAGGGCCCCAAATGCCTGCCTTATGACTCTGTGCTCTGGTGGGCAGTTTGAGGCAAGCCAGTCAGTGTTAACTCAGAATTTCTTCTAAAAATTACTATAGTTAACTTTAAGAAATCTCTGAAACATCTTCATAATTAATAAATGAAAAATGTTCCTGCAGCTAATCAATAAAGTTGTTAGAGAGAATTGATCGGATGGGGAACTCTTTTTGTGGGTACAATTTTTCACCTATTCAGAACAAAAGACTCCCTAGAGCGCTATCAGCATGATAGACACTTAAGAGTCTGACCCAAAAGGAAAGAAAAAAAAAATAGAAAGACGATTAATTAAAATCTCCAGGAGTGACATCTCCTTCCATCCTGTGGGTAGAGAGCTGGGTCAGGTGTGCAGGTGGCTAATGGGAAGCTTCGGGAGGTTAGGGAAACAGAGGTGCCCTGGGGTGCCCCTCACCCTGAAGCTGTGCCCTGCATATGCTGGAGTCCTGGCCTCTTTGGAGGATAAAACAGGACTAGCCCATGGAGGCCTACGGTGATTCAAGTTTGTTGAGGAGCTTGATAACCTCCTTCTCACAGGGGGGTGCATAAAATGCATGAGCGTGTGCTGGAACAGAACAATATCTTGCCAATAATTTTAATTCATAAGCTATCCAGCATGTTCGGAAGCGATGAACACTGGGTGTTCTATGCAATCCCAAACCTGACAGTGCCTCAGAATTATTTGCACGGATTCTGGGGCCTCTGCACCTCTGCTGAATCACAATCGGTGAGTCTGGGGCCTGGGAATCTGTGTTTTCAGAATGTGCCCCAGTGAGCTGACCATGGTTTACATCAGGCTGAGGTTACCACGGATTTCACCCACTTCTCTGTCTCCAGGTAAAAGTTCAAGCGCTGAATGATATGTATAGCGCCCCCTTCCCTTTATCTTCTCCTGGGCAAGTCCCAGTAAGAGTGTTTACTGAGCACTTACCATGTGCCAGGAATTGGGCCGAGTCATTTGATCCTCACAGGGATCCTATGGGACAGCATGATCCATTTTACAAAGGAGTCCCCTGAGACTTAGAAAGGGAAAGTGATTGGCTAAAGGTCACGCATCTAATAAGAAGCCCCCAGGTTTCTCTGATTTGAAACCAGGTTTGTCTGTTTCGAGGGCGCGTGCTCTGACCAACCAGACACCCTGCCCTGAGTGATGGACCGTGGGGAGGACACAAGGCAGAATTCCAGATCCATGAAATTTTATCTCATATGATTAAGTGGATTCAAGTAATATATTGATCCCCTTTATACAGTGTTGATTACCAGTCTTTTCAAGCTGAAAAATGATGAAAATGGGAGAGAAGGCAGGTCAGAAAGACAGCTGTCATTGTCCCAGAGCATTTTAGTCAGTAAACTTGCTCTTTCACTAGAATAACTGTAATCTAATGAACTGATGACTATACAGAGTGTTAGGACAATGTGGGGCACTTGTTAAAAATGCAGGTACTCAGACCCACACTAGACATATTGCAATAGTCAGATGACGTGCATTTTGACAAACTCCCTAAATTGTCATAATATCCGATTAAGTTTGAGGGCCACTGATGTAACACCTTCCCCACTGGCCCCAACTCCCATTCCCCAAAAGATGCTGTTTGGTGTTTAATAGGGAGTGTCTTGGACAAGGAGTATTCTACTCATGTATTGCTATGTAACAGCAATAGTGGCCTAAAACTTAGGGGCTTGAAACCACTAAATGTGTAAAAACGTTTATTTAGCCCACCCATCTGCAATTTGAGCAAAGCTTAGCAGGGAAGTGTTACCTCTGTAACACTGACCTGGGCTGAAGGATCTGCTTCCAGGACGGTTTACACATATGGCTAGTGAGTGGGTACTGGCTGCTGGCTGGGAGCTCAGCTGGGGCTACGAGTCAGGGACCTTGATTCCTCTCTACATTGGCCTCCACACGGGACAGCTTGGCTTCCTTACAGCATAGTAGCTGGACTCTAAGACTGGGAATTCTAGGAGACAAAAGGTAGAAGCTGCCAGTTCCTTAAAGACCCGGGTTGGGAAACTGCTTATAGCCTCACTTCTGCCACCTTCTATTGATCAGGCAATCATAGGGCCCAGATTCCAGGAGAAGGAACATAGACTCTTTCTCAATAGGAGGAATGTCAGAGAATTTGGGGGCCATGTTTTAAAACCACCACTGCCTTGATGCCTACTTTGAACCCACTTCTGTGATTCATTTTGTCACATTGGAGGATTCTCCTGACCTTTTCAATCTCAGGTTCTTTGTGTACAAGACGAAGAGGTTGGGTGATATTCCTATCTCAGGGCCTCTGATTCGATGTCTACGCATAACCAATAGGAGAGCTAGAGCACATGGGTGCAAGTAAGCCCACCCTGAGTCCAAGATGATTTTGTCATAAGATCCTTAACAAATCACATCTGCAAAGACCTTATTTCCAAAGAAGATCACATTCTAAGGTCCTGAGTGGACATGGATGGGGGGGATGCTGCTGAACCCACTCCATACCTCATAAACACACACACACACACACACACACACACACACACACGAAGTTTGGCATACATTTTGAGGAGGTTCATGGAATCACTTAGTTCCGTCAATGGATCATTGGAAAGGAATAATATGGACTACAGATATACTGACATTTGGGGTCAGGTAATTCTTTGTCATGGGGGCTGTCTTACACATTGGAGGATGTGCAGCAGCACCCTTGGCCTCTACCCACTAGATGTCAGCATCCCTGGGGAGAAGAATCATCCCCAGTTGAGAACCATTGGTCTATACTCAAACCTTATGTGCTATCAGGACAGACAGAGCCATTCTGGCGACCTAGCAATCCTGGAGACCTATGCCAAAGATGTCCCACAGGGCAACAAGTACAAGAATGCTCAACAGAATATTGTTTGTGGCAACTGGTATTGGGGACACAATCTAGGTGCCCATCACTGTGGGGAATTAATAAAGGAAGTATACTTTAACGTAGCCTTTTATCTCATATGCTCCTTTATCTTCAGACCCAACAGTCGCCTTCACCATTAACCATGTCACTAGGCCAGACTTCAAAATGCCTCAAAGCTTCCATCTGGTATTTTGAAGTATAAGTTCCATGGTCATCTCTGCTCAGCCCTTCCCTCAAGGCTCACACCCTTCTATTGTTCACAAACTCCTTTTTAAGGAAGAGGCTGGGTTCAATCCATCTTTGTTTGCCTCCAGAATTTGCTCGGTGCTTTGCACTCAACCATCATTCAATACAAGCTACATTTATTAAATATGTAATACGATTACTTGGAATTTATTTGTTAACTCTGCATAAGATGTATTAAGATTGCTTGAGATAAAAATAAATGTTTGATTCTTAAGAAAATAATCTATTTTTAGAAAGTAAATATAATTTAACATGGTTGCCCTGCATAAATAGGAAATCTGATTATTCTTTGATCTTACTTTTCCTTTTTAAAATTTAATTCACGGAGAGACGACCAATTATGGATGACCCCACAGCTTAATAACACATCTGTTAATGTTCTAGGGGGGAAAAAAAGCCAAGGAATTAAATTAAGTATTAACGGGGTTTGAATTGATTTGAGGAACTGAAACAAATAGCTATCGTACCCTCTTGTGATCTAGTTCTATGTGTTTTTACTGCCAACACTGATTTCCAGCTTGGAAATAAAGAGGGACTCTATCCTTTCCTTGCATTTTCAGAATCCATTTCCCTTGGGTCGTGTAATGGTACTAGACTCTTGGTTGTATGTGAATAATAAGAAACGCAGTAGCCAAAGTGTTAAGTAGGTTCTTGCATATGAATCATTCGCTTATTTATTCATTCATCGGTTTACACATTCAGTAAGCATCCATAGTGCACCTGCTGTGTCAGACATTGCTCTGAGTCCTAGGGATTTAGAGACAAAGTAGAAAGACTCCCTGTCCTCAGGGAGCTGTCAAAATGGTAAGGAGAAGCCAGCATGTAAATAAATTGGGCAACAGTATTAGGGGGTGGTGGTAAGTCGTATACAGAAAACAGTGGAGACACTGAGGGTGGGGGGGGCAGATCTACCTGGGAAGGGCCAGGAACGTCCTCACGGAGGTGGCCCTTACACTGGCACAGAAGGGTTGAAGAATTTCAAGGGGAGGTGTCCGGTAGGCAGGAGGACGTGGAGATTTGAAGAGTTGAAGAAAAGTTGGTCCTAGAGATACTGACTTAGTGGTTATTAGCTTTGAGGTGGTTTTGCAAAGCAGGGAGAGGCTGAGATCCTGTTCAGTGAAGACCAAAAAGCAGGGGAAAGCACAGAGAGTATTGGGTTGATTTAAACAGTGAGATCAGAGAAGGCTTTCCTGAGGAGGTGACATTGGAACATGGACCTGCAAGAAGCCAGGGAAAGAGTCTTGTTTGTTATCTGAGAGGAGGAGGTTCCAAGCTAAGGGAACAGCAAGGTGAAGGTCCTGGGCCAAGAGGGTGCCTGGCATATACCTGGGGTGGTAGGGGCTAGCCAGGAAATTGGAAGGAGCATGGAGGTCAGGAGGAGACTGAGCCTCTGTCTTTCACAGTCTGGGGTCCCCCAGCACCTGGCCAGGGGGGAGTACACTGTAAGCACTCAAAATATGAGGCTTACAAGGGAATGAATTCACCTCTAGGCCAAACTGGTTTTGCCTCCCGGGTTACTCTCATGGGGAGACAGTCTAGGGCAGCAGCTAGGTGAGGGACCCGAGGTCAGCAGAAAAAGCTGACCTTCCCTTAACTCAGTCCCAGGACTGCTGGCCAAGGAGAGGTGCAGGGGGAGCCCTCAAAGAGCACAAAGGAGGCCTGAGCTGCTTCACAGGGGTATTGGCTAAATCCGAGGACATAGGCTTCTTCCCTGTTTGTGAGCTAGGAAAGCAGGTGATGGTCCCGCAGCTTCCCCCCACGCCCACGCCATAGCTCCCCTCCCTGCCCCAGCCGCCAGAGGCGTATATGCCACATCTTCTTTATCCATTCATCAGTCCATGGACATTTGGGCTCTTTCCATAGTTTGGCTATTGTTGATACTGCTGCTGTAATTATCGGGTGCATTTATCCCTTCGAATCTGTATTTTTGTATCCTTTGGGTAAATACCTAGTAGTGCAATTGCTGGGTCATAGGGTAGTTCTATTTTCAACTTTTTGAGGAACCTCCATACTGTTCTCCAGAGTGGCTGCACCAGTTTGCTTTCCCACCAACAGTGTAAGAAGGTTCCCCTTTCTCCACATCCTTGCCAACATCCGTTGCTTCCTGTGTTGTTCATTTTAGCCATTCTGGCAGGTGTAACGTGATATCTCATTGTGGTCTTGATTTGTATTTCCCTGACAATGAGTGATGTTGAGCATCCTTTCATTCGTCTGTTAACCATCTGGATGTCTTCTTTGGAAAAGTGTCTATTCACATCTTCTGTCCATTTCTTAACTGGATTATTTGCTTTTTGGGTGTTGAGTTTGGTAAGTTCCTTATAGATTTTGGATTCTAACCCTTTAGCAGATATGTGATTTGCAAATACCATCTCCCATTCTGTAGTCTGCCTTTTAGTTTTGTTGCTACATGGAAGCTTTTTATATTGATGAAGGGGTATAGGTTTTTCTGTGGACATAAGTTTTCAACTCCTTTGGGTAAAAACCAAGGAACATGATTGCTGGATCATGTGGTAAGAGTATGTTTAGTTTTGTAAGAATCAACCGAACTGTCCTCCGAAGTGATTGTACCATTTTGTACTCCCCCAGCAGTGTATGAGAGTTTCTGTTTCTCCACATTCTCACCAGTATTTCGTTGTTGTCGGGTTTTGGATTCTGGCCATTCTAATGGGTGTGTAGTGATACCTTGTTGTTGTTTTAGTTTGTGTTTCCCTGATGATCTGTACAGTGGAGCATCTTTTGTGCACTTACTTGCCATCTGTATATCTTTGTTGGTGAGGTATCTATTATGATCTTTGACCCATTTTTTTTAAAGATTTTATTTATTTATTTGACAGAGATGGAGACAGCCAGCGAGAGAGGGAACACAAGCAGGGGGAGTGGGAGAGGAAGAAGCAGGCTCATAGCAGAGGAGCCTGATGTGGGGCTCGATCCCATAACGCCGGGATCATGCCCTGAACCGAAGGCAGACGCTTAACCGCTGTGCCACCCAGGTGCCCCTCTTTGACCTATTTTTTTGTTTTCTTTTTATTGTTGAGTTTTAAGTGTTTTTTGCACATTTTGGATAGCAGTCCTTATCAGATGTGTCTTTTGCAAATGTTCTCTCCCTGTCTGTGACTTGTCTTCTCATTCTCTTGACATTATCTTTTGCAGAGCAGAAGTTTTCAATTTTAATGAAGTCCAGCTTACCAATTATTTCTTTCATGGATCATGTCTTTGGAATTGTCTCTAAAAAGGTGTCACCACACCCAAGGTCATCCAGGTTTTCTTCTTTCTTATCTTCTAGTTTTACAGATTTGCATTTACATCTAGGTCTCTGATTCATTTTGAGTTAATTTTTGTGGAGGGTATTAGGTCTATGTCTGGATTCATTTTTTTGCATGTAGATATTTGTTGAAGAGACCAGCTTTGCTCCATCGTACTGCCTTTGCTCCTTTGTCAAAGATCAGTTGAGTATATTTAAGGAGGTTCACTGTGTTTTTGTGTTAATTTTTTATTATGGAAATTCTCAAACTCATACAAAAGGAGAGAAAATGAAAATCAGTCCCCCTGTAGCTGTCGCCCACCTTCAATAATTATCCATGTTTGGTCTGTCTTTTTATCTACAGTCTTCCCTGTCACCTCATGGAAGTTTCAAAAAGCAAATTCCAGATGGAGCCCTACAACTCAATAACAAAAAACCAAATAACTTGATTAAAATATGGGCAAAGGACCCGAATAGGTATTTCTCCAAAAAAGACAAACAAATAGCCAACAAGTACATGAAAACGTGTTCAACATTACTAATTATCAGAGAAATGCAAATTAAAACCAGAATGAGAGATCATCTTACAACTGCTGGGATGGCTATTATCAAAACATCAGCAACAACAACCAAAGCTGACAAGTATTGTCGAGGAAGTGGAGAAACGCACCCTGAACACTCTTGGTGGGAATGCAAAAATGGGGTAGCTACTGGAGAAAACAGTATGGAGCTTCCCCCCAAAAATTAAACATGGAACTACCATATGACCCAGAAATCCCACTTCTGGGTATATATCCAAAGGAAATGAAATTGGTATCTCAAAGAGATATCTACACTCCAATGTGTGTTGTTCATTCCAGTGTTATTCACAATAGCCAAGATAGGGAAACAAACCTAAGGGTTTGTCAAAGGATGAATGGATAAAGGAGATGTGGGATAGATACATGATGGAATATTATTCAACCATCAAAAAGATGGAAATCCTGCCACTCGTGACAACATGGGTCAACGAACCAGAAGGACATTATGCTGAATGAAATAAGCCAGATGCAGAAAGATGAATACTGCGTGATCTCACACGTGGAATCTAAAACAGTTGAACTCAAAGAAGCAGGACTAGAATGGTAGTTACCAGGAGCTGGGGGCTGGGGGAAATGGGGAGATGTTGGTCAAAGGGTACAAATTTTCAGTTATAAGATGAATGCGTTCTGGGGATCTAACGTACAGCATAGTGGTTAGAGTTAGCAATACTCTACTGTATACTTGAAAATTGTTAAGAGAGTAGATTTTAAATGTTCTCACACTGAAAACGTCCACACACACAAAAAAGATAACTGTAAGATGATGGATGTGTTAATTAACTTGATTGTGGTGATCATTTCACAGTGATTATGTATATTAAGTCATCACATTATACACCTTAAAAAATCACATTATACAACCTAAATATATACAATGTATTTGTCAATCATACTTCAAGAAAACTGGAAAAAAAAAACCAAATTCCAGACAGTATATCATCTCATCTGTAAACATCTAAGTGTATATTTCTAATTAAGAAAGACTTTTTGAAATATAACCACAATACCATTATCACCCCTAACAACCAGTCTGTGATCAGATTTTCCCAATCGTCTCAAAAATGTGGTTTTATAGTTGCTTTGTTCAAACATGATCTAAACCAAGTCCAGATATTGGATTGATATGGCTCTGAAGTCTCCTTCACTTTTATAAAAAAGCAACCAAAAAGCCACATTTGTGGTCAAAAGCGCTTGGCTCTAGCCCCTGGCAGCAGCAGGACTGAGCCCTTCACCATTCCTGCCCTGTGGCCCTTGGCACCATCCGCCACCCACGGAGCGCTCTGAATACATGGTTGCCAACATCCTTAGTTTGAAATCCACTTCCATCTGGGAGGTGCAGTGGCTGGCATCTGAGCTCTTTGTTTCTGTGTGCACGCACCTGGCACTATGTAGTAGGCCATCAGTAACCCCACTGGATGAACCTGTTCATTCAGATCCTTTCCTAATAGTGGGTTTTTAGGGAAAGAAGAGCTAGCTGGCGGTTAGAGCATGGGTGCAAAGATTTCAAACAACAAATGAAGGAATTGTAACACCAATATACTTGTGTCCGGCATGGTTTACATGTATTCCCTCACTTATTCGTCACAATAACCCTATAAGGGTAGGTACCATACTCTCCGCTCTGTAGAGGAGGACACTGAGGTACGGGCCAGTGAAGGGACTTGTGCAAGTTTGCACAGCTAGAAGGTACAGAGGCAGGGAGAGAACCCAGGCCTTCTGGCTTTTTCCCTCCGCACCGTGTGCTTGGGACCCCAGAACACAAGCTCTGTGGGTTTAGTTGTGTGCAACACACAAGGGACCTCGGCAGAGAGGCAAGGAGCTGCCTACGATGTTCGGATGGGCAGGACCAGAAAATGCACACACACTGGCCCAGCGTGGGGCCTCAGAGCCCAAGGCGGGTATTGGGCTGGGGTGGAGGAGGTGGGGGAGTGGGCCCGCTGCAAGAGGGGCAGAAAGGCCAATGGAGGTCCCACAGCTCGGCAGGAAGCCCAGCATCACTTTGCCTGGGGCAGTGCCCTCAGCCAGACTTTTCAGTCAGGAAGTGCAAACACTCTAGAAGCCAAAACCCCATTGTTACTGGTTTTTAAATGACTGAAAACAAGAGATCTAAAAACAGCAATCAGCAAAGTACTAAAAACAGGGTTTCTGGGGGCCAAATCTAAGGTCATGCTTCGCATTTCTTAGCTTCTGGCTCTGCCTATTTGAGCAGCTGCCGCAGGGGATGAGTGGTCAGGAGGGGGCCCTGTGGCCTCCTAGAGTCAAGGCCAGGCCTCCGAAGGAGCCTGCCTCCTGTCAGCGCGGGACCCAGTGGACTGGAAGGAACTGGCTTAATAAATGTTTCTACTTTGGCATTTGGAGGAGGGCAGACCCTGGCCAGGCCTCGGATCCCTCCAAAGTGCAGTGGGGCCCACTGACACTTCCCTGACCTTTCCAAGGTGTTCTCAAGACACCTGCTACCTGGGGGCCACCGGGCTGGAGCCACTGCTGTGCAAGTTGGTGACCTTCTAAATCCAGATCAGTTAATGAACCTGGCTGGCCCCGGGGGTCCTAGAGGCTGCACCCTCTGTGGTGGCTTCTGCCAAATTCCTCTTTTTGTTTTTGATTCCCTTTTCCCTCCTCCTCCCCTTCCCATTATGCCTGACATTTCTAAGGCCAAGTTTTGTTACAAGCAATTAGCCTGTGTCAGGGATCTGGGGAGATGAGCTCGTGCCAAGACACAGGCCGAGGTAGAAAAAGCATGAGTCTGGAGGACTGCCTACAAGCTGGCTGCCAAGAGGGTCCTGGAGCATTGGTCCCGCACAGACCACCCAGCCCTGCACTGACAATGGGGTGGGAAGCTCCCAGGTGAGCCCAGGATGTGGGAGCCCCAGCGCTGTGCAGCCCAGATGGGAGTCTCACGCACTGCTCCGGGTCCCTCTCCTTACTTCTAACCTAGAAATTCATCCTCCCAACCTGAGCCTCCCAGTCCCTGGAAGGGCTCAAGGGCCAGAGTCCATGGCCTCTTTCTAGTCTTTGAAAAGGTGGTTGGGGGGGGGGCGGGAATTATGCATTTATCTGTAATAAGCTATACAGTCTAACCAAACATATGTATATATATTTCAATTTTTCCTGGAATTATTCATTCACTCCATGTGGTTGTCTAGACGCTCAGTTATCAATTTTGTGTGCTGACTGATACAAACAAGGAACATAAAATTTCTGAATCAATGCATTTTATGGGGTAGACAGTGTCTCTTGCAGGTGGGGTCCTCCATGGGAACCATGAGGGAGGAGGGAGAAATACCAAATCCTCTGGCCATTCAGTGCCTCCTTCCCCAGTTCAGTCTCAGGTGTTTCCTGATCCCACCAGCTACCCCACTAGGCTTCCATCCTCAGGCCTCCCAGGGGCATGTCTAGCCATTCAAACCCAATCATTAGAGTCTTGAGTTTAAAACTCCACCATTCAAATCCAACCTTTGGTTTCAATGACCTCATCTCTTTGATGCTGGGATCCCAACTTAAGAAATCAACGCATGCTCCTGAGGGAGAGTGAGGGCTCACCTAACACTTCCAGGTCACAAAGGAGGACTTCCATGGTAGCTTTCTTGAGATAGTGTCCATCTTTGGTGTGGAGCCACAAGGGGGCATTTCAGGAAGACAAGGAAACAGGGAGGCCATGTGAGCTGCCTAAAGTCACACACGGGGTTGTGACCTGCACTCCGGCACAGGACTCTTCCCACTTTGAGAATTTCAGTGGCTCCTGGCCATTTGCACTCAATCCATGTTCCACCCACAATCCATGAAGGGAATATAAAAAGAGAGGCTGGAATAACAAGAGGATCCAGAAACCCAGAAATACCCCATTTTAGCAAACAGTGCTCTCATGAAGCCACTTGCAGCGCTGCTAGGAACGCCACCGATGACGGAAGCTGCCTGCCTTTTGAGACAGTGGAGGGCACGGGAGGAACAAAGAAAAGGAGACAGGGAGGGAAATATCTTGGTGGAAGCTGAGACCATGGAGGGCTAAGCGGCCACCGGACCTCTTAGTGTCAGGCATCCTTTCTCTCGAGTGGGCAACGGAGCCCCCTGTCCTGTCTTGTCCCCAGGAAGGGTGTGAATCTGCCTCAATGCTTGGGCTACCTGACCCCCCTCCATGCCTGGGTCAGGTAGCCTGGGCCACCCTGACTGATGGCACCCCGACACCTCTCTTCTTCTTCTACTGCTGCTGCAAGTAACGCTGCTGTCCTTCATCTCTTCTGACCCACACTGGACTCCCTCCACCCCCAGAAGTTTCCAGACCATGCAGTGGTGCTCTGGCTCAAACGTTCCACTGCTGAAGCCTAGAGAAGCCCTCTTCAGGACTGCCCAAAACAGAACAGAGGTGACCATCATTGTCTCCTTCCCCACTCTCAGTGCCTTTGCACATTTTTCAGGGTGATATAGTGACATGATGGTTTTTACAACCACGGCCAAAAAAAGAAAAAAAGGAAAAAAAATTAGAGGAAGCAGCAAGGAATATGCAGTTGAAACATCAATGAAAAGGGCCCTCATTAATGTGTTCACCAGTCAACAACACAAGCTCCTCCCAGGGGTTAGAGAGTGGGCTGCTCCACCAGCCCCTCCCTGTGGAGAGAACCCACTGGATGGCTTGCCCCTCCTCAGTCCTAGTGCCTGCCTCTTATACTGGGACCATCTGTAGGTGGTGACAGGTCTAAAGCACCAAACCTAACTGAACTCCTTCCTTGCTCTTTCTATTTGGAGTCTGGTGATTTTGAGTCTCTCCAAGGGATGGGGGGAAGGAAGAACCCATTTGCCCCCCAGGCTTCAGTAAGAACACCATCCAAACCTGGCATTCTCACATGCCAGTGGTACCTTCATTGGAGGGGCAAGGAACAGAAAGGGCTAGTATGAATGATCTAGATCTCCCAGGTCCTTGTAGTTATCTGTGAATTGGGAGAGGGGGTGTAAATGGGGGGGTAGGTGTAGCACCCAAAAAATGATAGCTGAAGTTCCAAAGATTGAGTAGAAACCAGGGAAAGCTTTCTTCCTTCTCCACCCCTCTTGCTAAACAAAACGAAACAAAAGTAGGCAATTAACCAGTATCACCTTTTATGTTTAACAGTAGTCTAGGAACAGCCAGTCCCAGGAAGTGGGGACAGCATCTAGCCCCAGCCTCCCTGAGAACTTGTTAGAAACGCAGATGCCTGGCCCCACCCCGGACCCCATGCGTCAGAACCTCTGGGGGTGGGATCAGCAAGCCCTGGGGGTGAGGCAGGTGTTCACTCCAGGTTGAGGAGTCCCTCACCTGGAGCTTACCCGCTCCCCCCCAGTTTCCTGCATTTGGGGCCATTCAAACTGGAGTGGAAGACACTCCGAACACGCACTCTGAGCCCCCAGCTGCTCTTGCCCATTTACACCCCTTCGCCTTCCATTCCCTGTTCTACCTTACTGGGCATCATACTGGCTCCCCTGCATTTCCTAGCTTTCTTTCAAAATCTGACTCGTCTTTCTTTCTCTGAAGACCTCTGAGCCATCAGTGCTGCTCTGAAGCCACAGACACTAACATCTGTAACTCCCATTCTGCACTTGCCGGTCTATTTTAGATACTCATTTCCCCAACAGGCTAGCCGTGCCTTGGGGGGCAGCACCCTTGCCCTGGAATTCCCCGTCTCCCGCCCCGTGACCCCATGCACACCCTGGGTGATCTCAGGTGGTGGGCCCAGAAAGCTTTTTCTCCAAAGGAGATACCCGAGCCAGTGTGTAAATCAAAAAGGATGGCGTGGGGGCACGGGGACCTCACAGTTTCCTCCTAGGATCTTCCTCCCAGCACACAGCCCAGGGAGCAGGCCCTCCCCTTCAGGCCCCTTCATGTTATTCCCCACGTGGATTAGAGGCTGAACACAAACAGAATACAAAAGACAAAAGACAGGGAGCTTTCCTTGCTGTCAGAGTCTATAAAAGTCTTGGAAGTGACAGCAGGAGCTCTTGCCTGCTGCTGCCGCCCTGAAATCCAGAAAGAATCAATTTCAGACCCAGGGCCAAATAGTGCCCCAGGGGGCGTGCCTGTGACAGGCACTGACTCCGCCCCCGCCAGAGATCTGGAGTCGGGGAGGGAGGGGCGGGGCGGAGGGGGCGTCCCGCGGTTTACAAAGGCAATGCACACCTCGTTCCGCCCCCACCTTTTCACTGGCTCCTATCGCTCTGTCCCTTCTGTGCAACCCGCTTCAGTCCTCATCAGAGCCACAACTAAGATAAATCATTTTCTTTCTTGCCCCACGAAAGCCAGACCATGACCCCAGGATAGAGACTGTGGCATCTTTCCCTTTGGATCCCAAGTCTCCTAAAAACAGGCACGTTGTCGGTATGTGCTTGCAGGTCATAGATAATGACTGTTCAGGGTTCCAGAAATTACATTCATTTATCCTCCTGGATTGCAAGAAAGGAATTATTTTTCAGGGGCCAGCGAGTGTGTGGGCATGTGTGTGCATGCTGAGACATCTCAAGACACAATATTAGTTTTATTTGCTTACTTATTTATTTCAGGAATATTGTTCATCCTGTAAGTTAGCCTTCTCCATTTGGTAGAAACAGGGAGCTCCAAGGCTAGGATTGCCAGATAGCAAATAAAAGCACGGGGTATCTGTAAACTTGAATTTCAAATAAATAGCAAATAATTTTTAATATAAATATATCCCAAGTATTGCATGGGACATATGTATACTAAGACCGTGTTTGTTGTTTATCAGAAATCCAAATCTACTAAGTATTTTATCTGGCAACTCTGTTTGTATTTTATCTGGCAAAACACGGTCTGAGGACAATTCAAGTAGAGAAGGGCAAGGGGACTCTGATAGAAGAAAAAGAATAACTAAAAATTGTATTATACTTTATTATACTTTTTTTTTAAAGGAACAAAACCAAAAATTGCTTCTGCAACACATTTCTTAAAAGCAGAAATTAGGCTCCTTTTATGTGAGTGCAAAGGTAGGTGCCAAGCTGGGGTCTCAGATGGAGTGATTTTAAATCTCAGAAAGAGCTTAGCTGTTTTTGTAAAAAGGAAAGTTGGCAAGTGATTAGTGCCGATGTGGCCCAGCTGCTCTTTTGTACTTTGAAAGAAACAATTAAAATGGCTGGAACATTAAACTTTAAAGAGCTGTGTCGTCCTTATTCAGAAGCTAATTTTAAAAGGAGCCTGATACCTGGGAGAGGAAGGGACATTTCTGAAAGGACATGATTTCTGTCCAACTCTTTGGTCTTCAAGACTCTACGTTTTGGACTATCATTTTAAATAGTTCACAGGTATCTATTATAGATAAATAGACAAATACCAGGGTAAGAAAGTTTTCTCTTGCTTGGGCATGAAGAAACAAGAGGCAAAATTAATTTTTTCCACATTTTGGATTGTGAAAGTCACAATCTGAGAAATAGAACACATTCTGGAGTTTCTTTCCACAAATTGCTTAGCCCCCCTGTGATGGGCCACACGCTGGGGTTAAGAGAAAAAAAGCAAATGAACAAAGCAAATCCCTGCCTTGGAGGCTTGGAGGAATCTCACATTTAAGTGGGGAGGACAGAGCTCTCAGCAAAACCAGCTCCCTACTGAGGTGAGACAGTGTGCAGCCAGTGTTCAAAGTGGGAGTTCTGTGTGGGACATGGGCTCAGACCCAGCCCTGCCGCTTGGGCCATGTCTGAGCCTTAGTTTCTACATTTGTAAAATGGGAATAAAGGTGGGATTACCTCATCAGATCATGAGGACTAACTCGAGAAGCAGAGTGCGCAGTGTAATACCTGCCATATAGCATGTGCTGCATACATAGTAGCTCCTGTTACAAGTATTGACATACCCTTTGGGATTTATGGGAGCACAGGGCAAGGAGACCGTCACTCTGCTTGGTCACAGAGGTGGGGAGAGCATGGCAGGCAGCTCCCCAGGGACTGGTCTTAAAGGAGAGTAGGACGTTCTCAAGTAGATGAGGACATCTCTTCACGGGGCATGGAGGGGTAGGGGCGTGTACAGAACAGTGGTGGGCATGTGGTGTGGCTGTCACATGGGGACTGACAGTGTTTGGGACAGCAGATGATCACAGGCATTATAAACCATGCCATGTGCTTGATCTTCTAGAAGATTTGGAAAACTCTGGCAGACTTCAAGGAGGGCAGGCACATAACCTGCATTTCTTACAAAATCTTTAATAGTAGGGTGAACATGAATGGGAAGGAGGCCACAGGAAAGGGAATGAGACAATTTAAGTGGTCATTTCAGTGACCTACAAAGAGGGTGAGGACTGAATTCTGTTGGTGGCCCTGCAGGTGAAGAATATAACAGTGACCCCGAAGATAACTCAGGGTGTTCATCACAGGGCTTGGGGACCAACTGGGAATGAGAAGTGAGGGAAAGGAGAGGCTCAGGATGACTCCCCGGTTTCTGACTTGGGTAACATGGGTGAGGGTCCCGTTCACTAAATGGAAAACAGATTTGGAGATGAGGATGGGAAGATAGATGTGGATAATGCATTCCATTTTTATTTACTGAATTTGAGATGCTTATGGGACATTCAGGTGGAGATCTCTGCCTAAGAAGTCCAAAGAAACAGGGGTTTGGGAGGGACATCTGTCTGGAGATAGGGCGTATAGGTGGCAATTGCAATGTGAACTTAGATCAGATGGAAGAACACCAAGGGTTAGCCCATGAAGGAGATGGGGAAAAAAGAGCCAAAGAGGCGGGAGAAAACCACTAGAGCCTGGAATTTTAGCCTGAAAAAGACCAGGTTTCAAGAAGATTTTCCCAAAAGTGTCTTTTGGATGCCACACTGTGTTCCAAAAGATGTCCTTTCAGTTTGGTGGTTGTTGACGGCCCTAGAGTGGAGGCATCAATGAGATGGAGCCTTGTGGCAGGGAGAGAACTATTTTGCATCTAAAAGCTGCAAAAGGCAACCACATCCTGCTCTGCTCAATAGAGTAACACAGGTGCACAGAAAGAAAACTTAACATTTCAAAAGAAATCAGACAGGATTTCATTGAAACCTTCACTCTCGTCCAAGTTAAAATGGTCAGGCCTCTGAAATGTAGACAGAAGATAGTTCTATGAGCTCTAGCTTAACTCAGAGATAGTATATTTCACAAGAATATTCACACAACTGCAGACTCCGTGAATAATCTCACCCTATAGCCAAGTGCAGATAACTAGGAAGGATAATAAGTTGAATCTCATCTTGGAGGAAAGAGTGAACCTACCGAGATTTCACCACAGCAATGGCACCCCCACCCTTCACCACCCCTATGGTCAATGCAACAGTTAGTTTCCATATTTTTTTCATCAATCAATATTTATTAAAGGACTGGTACATGTGGGGCCCTATGCTAAGCATTGTGGATGCCATTATGGATGCATTACGAATATGCCTTGTGCCTGGCACGATATAATACTCAATAAATATTTGTTATCACTGTTGTGTAAGATATCCAGCATGGCTCCAGCCTTCCAAAAGTTTATAGCCATGTTGGAGAGGGGAGAAATAGACAAGCACGACAGCTCGGGAGCTATCCAAGCTCTGCAGAAACATAGTTATATCATGAGCTTGGCACAAAAGAGGGGTTCTATCAATAGCGGTTGAATGAAGACACTGCATTGATGAAAGGTCATGTCCCTATCTTATGCTGGAGAATATCAGAGAATTGAGGAAAGTGGCAGATGGGAGAAGCTTTTGCAAAAGAGCTGGGCCTGATCTGAGTCTTATTTTATCCATTCACTGTGTGGGTGCCCTTCAGATTGTGTGAGAGTTCTGTCTCAGGCGGCAGTCGCCTGTATGGATCAGCTGTGAGATCTGTGTGGCTCCCCAGGCACAGACCATACCCAGATGGACACTTGCTGAAGCTTTTGCGAGCAACCATAATAACAATCATATTGCCGTGTTCTGCTCCACGCTGAAAAATGTCCACTGTCAGACACATTTCCTCCTTCTCCTCCTCCTCCTCCTTCTCCTCCCGCCCCCCCCCCGAGTCTTAGATCGTGTGCTGGCATGGTTTTTCCGAATGGGTCACTTGTGTATTATTTGTAATAACAGATATTAAGGTTACCATAATTATCCTGTCACCTTTGGTCAGGGTTTAGGGCACAGGACGGTTCCCACTGAGGTCTCAACCACTGCTCCCGGCTGCCTGGCCAACTGGAAGGCCACTGGAGTAACTTCCCTGACCTCTAGCTGACCTGCAGGGATCAATGAACAATTAATTACTATCATCCCACTCTGGGAGAGATAGCGCACTGCCATTTCTCAATTACAACTGGACATGTCCCTTAGCTGACAGCTGCCTGTCCGCCAAGACTAGCCTCCTCCTGGTTCCATCCCCACCAGCACCACACACACCCACACACACGCACGGAGGAACACACAGGGCCCAGCTCAGACCACACCCATCCCCTCAAGTATACCTACCAACACGTACCATCACACCAGTGCCCCAGACCACGCTCGCCACCCAGCCACCCACAGCACCCACACCTGCAATCCCAATGGAGTCTGACCCAGGTCACACCCACAGTCTGTGCCAATGGTATGTAATAGGTGGCCCCTATTCCAGTGTTGTCTAAGGCGAGGGGTGGCCCACCGCAAAGCCAGGACTCAGGAAGATTTTGTCTTCACTCTACTTCCTGTGACATCTCTACCAACAAAACCTTTGGTATTTTCCACCATCAGCTCTTCCTCTGTCTTCGATGCGCCCCGTATTCTGCACTCTCTCCAGTCACCCCAACCACATAACCTAGACCTTTCCTAGCCCTTTCCCATAGAACAAAATCCTCTCCTTTCAAGGCTGCCTTCTCCCCACCCCTAGGAAGTGACTAAAAGCAAACGGATCCACTCAAACTGAGATGGTCATGGCTGCTGATATCTTTGGGTACCACTCTTGTAGTTAACTAGGGCTTTTAATCTTAAGTTAAAAAGAGTAAATGTGGTCGCACCTTCAGGGGCTCTCGTTCAGCCTGGAGATGGGAGGGGGCTGTGTTTGGTTACAGAGGCTCTGAGAACACTCAGATCTCACTAGGTATGTTTTTTCTACTTTATTTTCACAATAAACTATCTGCAATGGTTTATTTCTTTGGAAAGATCCACAGATGCCTTAACTAAGACATTTTGATTGTATGCAACAGAAACCCAGCTCAGAAAGGAGGCAGGACCTACAGCTTTACGGATTTGGAAGCCTGAAGAATATCTAGCTCAGGCTCTAGCAAGGGCTCCAAGTGTTTGAACAAAGTCAGAACGACCTGATCTCTGATTTTCCCAGCCCTGGCTCTCTTCCCAGCCTGGGCTTTTCCATAAGGGCTCCGGCAACCTCCCCAGGCTTACATTACCCGTACAGTTAGCAATCTCTGCCCACAACTTAGCTGCTAGTTCTCAGAAAGAGAAGTTCCAGTGAAAGCCCCAGGACTGTGTCTCTTGGTCCAACTTGAATCGGTCCCCATCCTTGAACCCATCACTAGCCCTAAGCTTAGCTTAGGGAGGCCAGTGACTGTGTAGAGGAACTGGCAAAAACAAAGAAACAAACAAACAAAACAAAAACAAAAAAACTCATCTTAAGAAAGTATGTAACATCCTGATGAGAATACCTGGCACATAGGAGTGCTCTCAACTCTTACAGTTAGTAAAGGGACACAGAAAAGAGCAATATTGGGATAAACATTTCCAGGCCCTTTCCCCACCCTGCCATGTGCTTCTCCAGCCAGAGGAGGAGAGGCTAATTTGCTCGGTGAGATCAAAGAGAACCAGGCAGGGGGCACCTGGGTGGCGCAGTCCGTGAAGTGTCTGACTTGATTTTGGCTCAGATCGTGATCTTAGGGTCGGGAGATCGAGCCCCACATTGGGCTCCCCACTCAGTGGAGAGTCTGCTTGAAGAGTCTCT
Organism: Ailuropoda melanoleuca; assembly: GCF_002007445.2. Taxonomy (NCBI): domain Eukaryota; kingdom Metazoa; phylum Chordata; class Mammalia; order Carnivora; family Ursidae; genus Ailuropoda; species Ailuropoda melanoleuca. The sequence continues at coordinate 88,575,060 of NC_048231.1, read as the reverse complement.
TTCTCTCTCCCTCCACCCCTTCCCCTACTCTCTCTCTTTCTGTCTCTCTCTAAAATAAATAAATAGATCTTTAAAACAAGAGAGAGAGAGGGAGAACCAGGCAGATGCACTGAGCCATGCCTGCTGGGAGCCAGGTCCCTGAGTGGAACATGGATGTGTCTTGCTAGTTCTCACCTAGACCTGCTGGCTTCATCTGATGCTTGCTGCCCTCCTCCCCTTCCTGCCCCCATCCTCCCTTGAGGGAGGATCCCTCTCTTTCGGGTGCCTGTGGCTGAGTGTAAGTGTTCAGACCAGGGAGCCAAGGGGAAAATCCTGCAGGGAGCCCTGTGCTTCTGGTAATATAATCAACTCTTAGATCCGAGTTACCTCCTTAATGAATTAGAACCAAGACTTCCTCCTTCAATCGTAATAGCAATTTCCCTTCTTTTTCTTCTCCTTCATCCTCCTCCTCCTCATACGGGCCCTCTCCCCACACCAGAAGCAGCAGGGGGCAGCAGTAACTGTGGTCTCTCACTTTCCCTCCGGAGGAGAGAAACCCAGCCCTGAAAGTCTCTCTACCGGGAACTGAGACTCATCCTCGGCAGAAAACACAAAAATAATTGGAAAGCCCTGTCTCCATCCTGCAGAAGCAGACCAGTCCCTTGGGCTTGGGCACTAAATCATACCACAAGCCCGTATATCTGCCCCAGCCAGAAAGAAAGCAATTGAAACCCAGTATTTAAAGGCGGTCTCAGATTTATTCCCCTTCTCGACAGCCTACAAAATGTTGGAGAATAGACCCTGCCTTTCTCTGGACGATAAAACAGGGTCTGCTGTCCAGGAACTGGCCCTGAGAAAGTTCATTGCTCATCCTCACGTGACCTTCCTAAGAAACAAAACTGCAGGCCCAAACTCCTGGTTTTAACAGTCTTCTCTTTCGACCCATTTGCGAAGCAAGTGTTCTCGCCAGCATCCCGAGATCCTTCACTTTCTGTGCGTTTTAATGGAGATAAACCTCACCGGCTAGCTGTGTTTAACCAATGCCCCATCTTCTTTCCTGGACCCTAACTTAACATGGTCCCAGGAAGGATTTCTAAGGGCAAATATTTTGGCTTGTTTCCACTCTGAAAGCTTCCCTCTTGTTTGGACGTTGATGAACTAAAATCCAAAGTCCCCAGCCAATTTCCTCACTCCCCAACCTGACTTTGGAGGGTTGCTGGCTCCGTGTCAAGCTGATTACTGATGACAGGCAATTAGTCATCACGCCTTGTTTATGGGCGGGTAAGCCTGTCCACCCTGCAGGGCCAGACACAGGTCTGCCCCTTCGCTTCCCCACTGTCCATCTCCTCTGTCATTCGGGTCTCAGCCTAGAAGTCCCCTAGTGCTGGCACATTCTTTGACACCTTATCCTGCTCCAGTGTTCTCCGGTGGGGCCCACATTAAGTCTCCTAGGGCCGCATGGCTGGGTGGCTGTAACAACAGGAATTTACTGTCTCAAAGTTCTGGAGGCCAGAAGTCTGAAATCTAGGTGGGTGTTGGCAGGGAAGAGTCCTTCTACGATCTGTTCCCAGTCTCTCCCCTTGGCTTGTAGATGGCTGTCTTCTTTTTTTGTGTTCACATTGTCTTCTCTCTATGTCTGTGTCCAAATATTCCCTCTTATAAGCACACAGTCATATTAGATTAGGCCCCACCCTAATGACCACTTGAACTTGATTACCTCTGAAAAGAATTTTTCTCCTAATAAGGTCACATTTCTGAGGCATATGAATTGGAAGGGGACCCAGTTCAACCCTTAACAGGGCCCTATCACTTTACACCTATCATAAGATATTAACCGGCCATTCCTCTTCCACCCCCCTCACTGAGGGCAGGGACAGTGTCTGATTCTCCCCTCCATTCCCAGTGCCTATCCTAGGGCAGTTTGGGTTCATGACTTCCCATGCCTCTCTCTACTCCTCCTTTTCTTCCTTCCGTCATGCCCCTTGCTACTGCCAGCATAGGCCCTGGTGGCCACGGGGATTCCTGAACTGGCCAGAGCTGGAGTGGGGTGGAGGGGTGCTCAGAGCCCGCCTGCTGGTGGCGGCACTGCTTTAATGACCCAGACACATCCTCCCCATCCGCTTCACCCTCCGGGGAGCCACCACCACTGGGAATGCATGTCCCTCCTTGGCAGAGCACGCATCAAGCTAATTCTCCGGCTCCATTTCTGCATCTAACCGGAGGTTCCAGGAACGCAGCCATGCGCTCTAATGGGCCCCTGTCATTAGAGGCTTGGCAAACGCTCACACTGTGGGGCTCCCCAGAGCTCAGGAGAGCTGGCCAAGGGCTGAGAGGCACCAAGGCCATTTTCAAAAGCAAAGGGCAGCAGGCTCATAGTCGGACATTTTTTTAAACCTGCATTTATTTAGTAAATAATGTATGTTAATGCAACATATGCTATATTATGCAATAATTAGGGAAATAACCTGATCCTGCTATCCCAGGTTTCACTCGTCTTCCGCAGCGGCTCAGCAGGAATCCCGCAGCCTCCTCCAGCAGAACCTTCTCCTTGGGTCTGTGAAAGGGCTGCAAATGTTGGAGGCCAGCCCCCCTGATCCCACAACCCTATCACTTGCTGAGCTGCCTGCCTTCCTCCCCATACCCCCCTTCTCACACCAAACCACCCACACCCTGCCATCTTCCAGAGATGCCCCTCAGAGCTGCAAGAACTCCCTGACCTTAGCAGCCTGTAGTCATCTCCAGATTTGTAAAATCACCTCATTCCAGGGTCATTCTGGCCCTAATTGACCTATAAGAGGCTACTGCAATTCAGCTGTTTCCCAGGCCTGTCTGCAAAGCAGATCACAGACTCACAGAGGCCGCTCTCTACCCTCTCTCTCCAGGGCACGAGGACGGTGCTAGGCACTGAGTCAGAATTACTCCAACTCAGTTGACGAGAACCTTACTGTCAGATCAGGTGTGTGTTTGCTGGGGCTGGGGTTTATGTGGTGGGGCGGAGGCGACTGACTGCAAAGGGGTGTGAGGAACTTTCTGATGTGATGGAAATGTTCTAGTCCTGGAATGGCTGAAGAGGAAAAGTGGGTGGTGACCAAGGCAGATCCCCCACACCTCGGTGGAATTCCCACAAACATCAGAGCCACAGAAACTTCCTAGGAGACTGACCAGCCAAACTTAAGGACTGATTAGCCCTAATTTGAAACAACAGCGGAAAGGCATTTCTTAAATTATGGCCTGCTGAGCATAGTGTTTGGGGAGACATTAATATGCATTCTGTGAAGGAGAATTCGAAGTCAAATGAGTAAGAAATGGTGAGTGACATTTGAACAATTCTACTTACTAGGATGCTCTTCAGAGTTTTCATGATGTCAAGTGAGTTATGAGTTTCCAAGATGTAGTTTGCCATGTTTCTTTTGACCGTGGAAGGTGTTTGTTGGCAGTGGTGGTGGTATGTATGTGTCGTGGGGGTCAAGGAGAGGGTAGGTAGTGGTTTTTGCCAAATGCCTATTACCTTCTTGAGGAAAACCACAGAACAAAGTTTCAAACAGACACTGGTACACCGGGTAAAAGATAGGCTGAAGATTCAGATAAATTAATATGGTAGCCAGCCTCCACGATGGTATTATCATTTTCTGTTGTTTCTGCCCACATACGCTGACTTGTATAACCAATAGGATTTTGCAGAAATGATGGAGTGTGACCGCGAGGCTAGGTCCTAAAAGACATCATAGCTTTGGCTTTGTTTTCTCTTGGGTCATTGACTCTGAGGAAAGCTAGCTGGCATGTCATGGGGAACCTGAGCCACCCTATGGGGGAAGTCCAGGTGGTGAAGAACTGAGGTGCCCCGTCCACAGCTGGTACCAACCCCCCAGTCATGAGAATGCGCCATTTTGGAAGCAGATTCTCCAGCCTCATCAAAGCTTCAGATGATGGTAATCCCAGGTGTCACCTGACATCACGAGAGACCATAAGCTGAAAGTACCCTTCTAGGCCACGTCAGAACTCCTGACCCAAAGGAACCGTGTGAGATAATAAATGTTCATTATTGCCTTAAGCCGTCAGGTTTGAGGGTGATTTGTTATGCAACAATAGATAACAAATAGAGTTAAGCAGGATTTCCATGGTGTTTTACTGTAATGAGCCTTTGGGAACTCCTTTACAGCTTTCAGAAATGAAGAGGAATGGCATTCTGGCTGTTAGGCTTCCCTCCCAATTACTGGGACAAAAGTCTGGAAGATTGAGAATCACCCCTTTCCCAACCCTTCAAGCTCTGTCTTGTCATTCAGGAAAATGAACAACAAAAACTTTTACTTGGGGATGTTTTCCTCAACTAACTGGAAGACCAGTGGTGACAGATACTAATCTATGGCTTCTATAATTTCCTTTCCATGCCCTGGTGCTAGAGGCACACTTCTTCCTTTACCTAATGTAAAGAGTTAGCTTGCATTACATTAACTTAGCTTTATAATGAGAGCAGCATGGTTTGACCTGCAACAGCCATCTGTCTGTCTTGGACTGTGAACCTCTGGCTGCAAGGACAAGGAGATGACCTGGACAGAAGCTCTGGTTTACCTACAGGTTGTGCTTATGGAGAAAGTAACCATAATGCCCAGAGCATCATCTGGCCCATCCATCAGCTTTCAGCCCATTCCCGGAGAGTCAACGAAATGACTGTCATAATCCCACAAAGAAGGGAATCTTATAATCTTGGCAAGAAATTACATTACAGTAATATTTTAATGTTTGCTTTGCTGCTATATGTTTTTGGTCTATCCTGAGAAAAATTTTGAGTTACCACCTCAAAGAGAAGGATATATGGTATAAAACAAGGTATGTAAAGATTCAACACTAAATAATATTAATAACATGGTGATGTTTGGTCTGAATTTTCTTGGGGAAAAAAAAAGTCATGAAGAGATAAATGTGATCACAAACCGCCAAGATGAATAGGGGAGGCTGCATTTCCCTGAGCCTTGGAACAAGGATAATACAATATTCTTTTTACAGAGCCCCTTTCTTGGAAGAAGAGCTCATAAAACTTTATCATACATATATTTGCTCTGCTAATGTAATCATTTAATCTCCCTCCTGCTTTTGTGAAGGCATCTTTACTACCATGCAGCAAGAACCCCAGACTAATTGTGTTTACAGAGGATGTCAAACCATCGTCTGGAAAGGCCTGATTTTCTGAGGGAATTCAACAGTGAAAAACACCCCGTGATTTTTCTCTTTATCAAAAAGCATTCTCAGGGTTTAATAAAATCGTAACCAGTGTCCCTATGAAGCAACGAGCATGTTGTGTTGGTCAACCTTATCTGTTGCCCTCCCCATTCATTCTCCTGGTCACACAGCCTGCCGTGGGAGAGTAAATACTGCTCCAGACTTTACCTTTTCACCTCTTCCCAATCTTCCTTCAGTGGCTCCTAGCAACTGTCCTGCCCCCGAGAACCCAGGTAAAAAGTGGAGGGGTGTGAACTCAGACAAAGCAGTCAGTGTTTTGACCAGTATCGACCAAAAAGAGGGAAGCTGGGAAGCCTCATTCTGGGATCTTCCTCAAAGAAGTAAAGCAGATTCTCGAGGGTACTGGACACACCCTACCAGGGACAACACAACATCAAGGAAAATGTGACACCCCCCCCCACGTGCCCTTGGTTTTTCCATTTTGCCCAAAGAAATGAGAAACCAAGCACCCAGGTCTTCCGGCAGAGTGCTGGGCTTGTAAAGGGGGAAGAGGCACACGGGCAAGACACCTTGCGGGTGTGGGGCATGGACTTCTGGCACTGTCTGGGCATTCACATGCAGAGACCAGCTTTGGGGTGCACACTCCTGATCCCAGTTGACTTTCTCACAGGAGATGCCTCTCAGTTGGTATTGAGACTTTATCGTTTTAACAGTTAATGAAAAGAGAGAAAAAAATACAATTAGTAGCAGTTTAGAGGCCAAGAGAGCATTTCCAAAGCCAATGCTCAAATGTCTCCAGTGATTATTGTCTAGTTCTCTCTTCCGATAGAACTGGTTATAGCCCTGGATCTGATTGGAATTCCATATCCACGTCTTTCCCCCTCTCCTACTGATGGAATCCCAAAGGGCTCAGTGTGTGGTTACTTGAAGGAATGGATGGATGAATGAATGAATAAACAACTTTTCACATGCATTATATCATTCCATCCTCTGAACAACTTGGTGAGATATGAAAGTCAGAGATTTCTCTTTTTAACAGATGTGCAAACTGAGGTACAGAGGGACCTAATGATGTTCCACAGCTACATGGAAAATGAGTAACACTGATTTAGAACTCACGATGCTCTTTCTACCCTCGAAGGAAAGATGAGAAACAAGGTAAGTGACTGATCCACAAACGATGTCTTTATTGTGTATGGTTTAATCTTAGTTAACAAGGTAGTTCACCCTACTCCGTCAGCTTGGATGGCCTCCTCCCTTGCCTACTCTGCTGCTCCAACACATTCCCATTGCCCCCAGGATTTTACAGCCCAACAGAACTACTGTTTCTTCCACGGCACCTTCCTGAGGCCCACCAGTAGAAGTGAACCTCTCCCCCTGCCCCAGGATGCCTCCCCTAATGCTGTGTATGCTTTCGCTCTCCTGCCTCATCTCCTCAGCTGGACTGTCAGCTCCTTTCCTGGGTCCTCTGCTGTATTCGTGGTCCCAGCCTTGTCTCTATGGCCATTCCCACCACCACTCAGAAAAGCCTAGCTGGAGGAGATATTTGTATCAATTATTTTGGAGCGAAAACAAGACCACCACAAGGGATGCTCCTCTTCCTATGATAAATGGAGGAATCAGGAGTCAGGTGATGGGGGACAATGGTTGGAGGGTATGTAATGCACTCTGGGTCTTAACTATTTCTGGACACTGTGTTGTTACTTCTTTGGCTGGCTCCTTCCTCCCTCATCCCTCCAGGCACAGGGTAACTATATAGCAATGGGATTGATTTTTTTTTCATTCATTTAAATGAAAAGACTTTCTTTCAAAGTACTTTCTTATTCTAATGACATCCTCATTATTCAAAACGTATTGATATCTCTTCTGGCATTTCTTTCCTTGATGAAGAATATTCTTTTGTGTAATTCTCAATGGTGGCAGTTTTTCATCCCTTAGGCTCTTTGGCAGATAACAATAACAAAGTAAATGTATGGAGCATTTTACAGGTTTGGAGAACTATGACATCCTTGATGTTGGTAGTCAGAATTAAGATTTACAACTAAAGGAGGTAGTAAATATTGTTTGGGTGGAAAATCTGACATGGTAACAAAGGAAAGAGACAAGTTTTCTTGGGTAGTTCCAGGATGGCCCAAAAGCAAGTCCAAGCACCAAGTTCTAGACCAGCTTTGAGCAATGATGGTCTCACTGATCTACTGTTTTGAAGGGTGGAATGGATTTGGATGCATTCATTCCAACATGCTAGTTATTAAAAATCACAGCCATCGTATTAGGGGCTTTCGAAAAACAGTCACAAAGTACCTATGAAGTGTTAGGTACTGGAGTCATAAAAACAGGTACAGGGCTCCAATGTCCGGATTTGCAATCTAACTGGGGGGCAAATGCAGTATGGTAACAAGTGCAGGAATAGAGGTGTCTAGGGCCAAATGGCACAAAGGAAGGTGTTGTCACATTTTAGGGGATTAATGGGGCAGAGGGGACTGATGACCAGGCGTAGGGTATCAGGAAAGACTTCACAGAATGAGCACCAACCATCACAACCAGCCCCAGGGTAAGTGTCAGTATTCCCACTGTGCAAGTCAGAGAAGTTACAAGGGGGGAACAAGGTCACACAACTAAGAGTGAGAACCAAAGATATTTTCTCTCTGCTTGGCTCATTGGTAGATGTCCACATACTTCTACTCAAGTACTAAATACCAGGGTTTGAGGGAGCTGTGGGCTTCAGTGTAGACATGGCCAAGTCCAAGAACCACAGCACGCATGACCATTCCATGAAAATGGCATAGAAACGGTATCAAGAAACCTTGGTCACAAGGATACGAATCTCTTAAGGGGCGTAGACCCCAAGTTCCCTAGGAACGTGTGCTTTGCCAAGAAGCACAACAAGAAGGGCCTGAAGAAGATGCAAGCCAACAACACCAAGGCCATGAGTGCCCATGCCAAGGCTGTCAGAGCCCTCGTCAAGCCCAAGGAGGTCAAGCCCCGGATCTCAAAGGGTGGCAGCCACAAGCTCGGTCGACTTGCCTGCATCGCTCACCGCAAACTTGGGAAACGTGCTCATGCCCACATTGCCAAGTGTCTCGGGCTCTGCCGGCCAAAGTCCAAGGCCAAGGCTCAACCCAAGGGCCCGGAGGCAGCTGCGGCTCAGGCTCCAAAAGGTCCCCAGGCCCCCAGGAAGTTTCCAAGTATAGAGGCTCTGTCTGCCAATGCTAGGGTGCAAGGACTGGTGTGACCCCTAGGCTTCTGTCTCTCTGGGGCTGGTGTCCTCCTGTGTATTTGTACAAATAAACCTGTGGCAGGATCTGTCAAACAGCAACAACAACAACAACAAAATACCGGGGTTTGGATCTGGGTCTGTCTGAAACCCAACACAATGCCTTTCCCACCACAGAATGCTGCCTTCCTTTTTCTTGAATGATCAGTTTTGGGTTTTGTTTTGTTTTAACTTTTTAGGAATACTTTAACTAAAACAAAGCACCCTAGAACAGTCCCTGGCACAGCAAGGGACAGAGGGAACTCAGCAGGGACTCTCCTTGTTAGTCCCCGTGAGGCCTTGGGAAGCACCTCACTTTCTAGGTTCCTGTCTCCTCATAGGGGAACAAGGCTGTGGGATGCGGGCTGAGTTCAGGTGAGGGGTCACAAACCCAGGTGCATCTGGACGTACTGTGCGTAAGCGAAGGGCAGGGATTTGGGCCTCTGGAAGCACAAGGAATGGTTGCCTCTCAGTTTTTCCCATGTAGGAATGGGGCCAGAGTGGCCAGAGCCTCAAGAAAATCTCTCAAACTTTATTTTTATCTGAAATCTCCTGATTTGCAAATGTTGGCAACAAATGGAGAAACAAAAACACTGTGCAGGCCACCCAAAGTTGTGTCCATCGCGGGGACCCAGCTGGCCACCAGTTTGCAACATGGGTATGACATGATATAGAAAGCCTCTTCCAGCTCTAGAATTCGGCAATTCAGTGGAGCATGCGTGTTTCTCCCCTTGCGAAGTGGCCCACACGATAGGAAGAATAAAACCTAGGTGTCTTCTGTCTTTGAGGTAACGCTGGTGAAGGCTGGGCCTTATCACAGGTGACAGACGTCCTCAAGCTGACGGATTTTTCTCTGTCTTGGCAAAACGCCCATAGCCAAGCTCCTCCATTCATGTTTAACATGGCTACCCCACCTCTTGCTCCCGTCTCTCTGAAAACTACCCTGTCAACTGATGACCTCTGTCATCCCCCAGTGCCTTCAGGTATGTAAATCGGGAACTTTCCCTTCCATCCTGGGCGGAAAAGATACACTGTCACAAAGCAGACACGTGCAGTAAAGTCTTGGTTACAGAAGAAGGTGACATTCTGGAAATATTTTGTAAAAAAAAAATGTGTAAGTATGAGAAGGGTCATCAGATAATATCAGCTTTTACAGATTGGGGCTGCCCAGAAAGGAGTCTATAAAACACTCTTCACAGAGACTCAAAGGAGTATTGATTTTTTTAGGGGCAGAAGGGGTCAAAATTACATCCCTTGCACAACGGCTGCCTCTGCTCCTCCATCCAGACCTTTTAAACAAAGAACAAAGTCTGGAAAAGGCAGAGAGATGGAGCTGGAAAGAGGGACAAAGAAGAAGGTATTGTCTGGTCCCTAAAAACCTTCCTTCCCCTTCCCCTCCCCCCCCCCAGGCCACAGCACTGAGGCAGGCTGAGTCTCTTCAGGAAGACCAGAGCCTGGTTTCATGTTGTGGCTGCTGCAGCTGACAGCCACCTCTGGGGACACCTGCTTTGTGTCTGCAGAAAGGCAGTGGGAAAGGTCACCGCCGGGCAGGCAGAGGCCCGATGCCACTGGCAGCCGAAGATTTCTCAGGCTGATTCGCCCTTTCCTGCAAGGACATAAAATACCCAGAAGGCACCAGACATGTTCATACCCTGGCAGCATCACAATGAAATTGGCAGTGTGGGATCCTGATGGCATGGCCTTTATGACTGGACTATGTATGTTTGCTGGTACCTTTTGATCCAGAAGGACAGGCACAGGGAAGAGAGAAAAGGGTCATTCTACAGTGCTGTTCCAGAAGGTGACCCAGCACCAGTATTCACCGTGTGGGCCTGGGAGAGGTCCCTGATCTGAAGAGGCAGGAGGACTCTTCTTTAGGAAGGAAGCAGGATTTGTAAATCAGAAGAAGACCATTGTCCTCCTGGCTGCAGCCACGAAGATGTGAGAATGAGGAGTTAAACAAAAGTGGGGGTAGCAACAAGGTAGGAGCGCCATGCCTGGTACCTTAATTCTTGCTGCTTACTGGAAGCGAGGAGATCCTGTTCTTAGCTCTTCCTCCCTTCCAGGAATGATCAGTTGATAACTAGACCAAATTTGCCTTTTAAAAAGATTAAAATAAATGAGTCCCTTCACCCAAAGTGGAAGGCTGGTTCGGAGAGCCCTGCAGGGCTTTCTTCCTGCCTCCCAAGTTGGAAGTGACCCTCCCAAGCCTGGGCCAAGATGCTGGGAAGTGGAAGCAGAAGCAAGCTGTAGTCTCAGGTTTAGGGAAGCCAAGAAAACGGGGCCCCTGTTGGCTGCCTTTTGCTACGGGGAGAACAGCTGCTGCTCCTGCTCCTGGAAGCTGTGGCCTGACTGATGCAGGCTGCAACTGATCCCATCATGCAGTTCGGAGGAGTGGAGAGAAAACCGGAAGAGCTCACTCTAGTACTGCTCCACGCCATGCCAACTTGAGGGAGCAGAAGATAAGTGTTCCCCCACCTCTCACATGCATGCTGTGGAGCAGAGCTGGGCCCCTGGACAGGTCAGGGCCAGTGTGAGAGGCACGAAGCTGGGAAGATGGACACCAGCCAAAAACAGGGTGGGTTCCCCAGACCAGTCACCCATGCTGCCTACTGACAAGTGAAGTCAACCAACATGGTGACCCTGCCAAGCCAGGGGAGCTGTGAGCTAGAAAAGAACCCAGGAGAGCAAAGCTATGAAAGACAAGTGGAAGGGATGGCTGTGGTGCCCAAAAGAATCTTCAGCACCGGCAGGGGCCTTTTTTGAAAGCGCACAGCTTGACCCCATAGGCCTCAGGTGGCCTGGAGGCAGACATGACCTCAAATTAAGGAGCCAGCAGACTTCTATTCCTGTTGTTGGATTTTGTGAATGTGGAGATTCACCTCAGTCTGAACTTTAAGGAGCACCGGGGAATGTCCATGATGACAGAATGCTTCAGGGATGGGTAGGATTCAGGTGGAAGGTGGGACTTTTCCTGACTGAGGAAAGAAGCTTCTCTACAACAGCAAGTTCAGTTCACTCATGTTTCTCAACGTTGTGCAAGCTCAGTCAGTCAGATCTCCTTGCTAAGACCCTGTCTCTTTCTGTGTGTACAAACCCCCACTCTTCCCCTAATAATCCTTGAAGGCCCAAGTCTAAACTTGAGCTAAAATATTTATAAAGAAACTACAAGCAAAGTTCAATACTTAACGGTTACATTTACACTTCCATTACCACCCAACAACAGTCTTTCATTGATCAAGTTCTTGTTTGGCCACTAGTCATAGACGGCGTTTGCTGAAAGACCAAGGGCCTCTGGTCCATGGAGTTGCTCCAGGTTATTCATATCTTACTCTGGTGCCCACACTCAGGTCAGTGTTTTCTGAACAACCCTATCTCAGCACAGCTTAGCGCTTACTTCAGGTAGTAAATGATTACCTGTCACAACAGCACCACAGACAGAACCCTAAGAAAACATTTCACCAATGGCCCTGCTGGCTTATGGGGATTAGTCTAATCTTTCCCACCAGCAATTCTGTCTCCTCTGTCTGGGGCTCCTCAGGCAGCCCATGTTCCTGAGCAAACATTGTCCACAGGAAGGAAGGAAGCTTATAGGGACTCAGTGACATTTGGAATTTGAACATGGTGCAGACATGTTTATCCTGTGAGGATGTGTTTATCCCATTCTCTGTTAAAAAAAAAATGGGAGAAATGGGAAATGGGACTGTACCCTTCTTTGAAATCCAAACCCTCACAGTGGGTTCATCCACTCAACAATGGAGTGAGGCCCTGCAAGAGAAGAGGAAGTCCCAATTTCATGCAGCTGGGATGAGAGTTCAGGTCAGACTCCTCAGCCAGCTCTCCAGGGCTATTTTCATGGCACCATGCGTTCCTGCAAAATGGAAGCTGGCGACAGAGTGTGCCAACCCCTTTGAAAGTAATAGAACCTGAAACCGACAGCTCCCGTAGCTCAGCAAGGAAAAGCCAAGAGGAGTTGAGACAAATGTTACACTGGATCTTGGGATAGTAAATGCTTTTAAAGGGGCGCCTGGGTGGCTCAGTCAGTTGGGCGTCTGCCTTAGGCTCAAGTCATGATCCCAGGGTTTTGGGATTGAGCCCCATGTCAGGCTCCCTGCTCAGGGGGAGTCTGCTTTTCCCCGTCCCTCTGCTCCAGCCCCCCACTCATGATCTCTTTCTTTTTCTCTCAAATAAATAAAATCTTAAAAAAAAATTTTTTTTTAAAAGTACATAGGTTTGTGGCTTTCTCCCTCAGCTTTGAATGACCAAGGGATCCATTTTATAAACAAAGGTTCAGAGAAGTTAAAAGACTTGCCCAAGGTCACCAGGTTAATTGTCTGACTGAAGTTAAGTACCCACAGGCCACTGCTCTCTGCTACGTTGTTTTACCACATCTATTAATTCATTAAACAGTGTGACCTTCTACTTCTTGCCACCTTTGGAACAGATTTATGTACGATTTTTTTTTTCTTTTTTAAAACAGTCCCCAGTCATTCCACTTCTAGGTTCTCCTACCAATATATTCTCACATCTGTGAAACAGTGTGTGTACAGGACTATACACTGAGGCATTTTTTTAAGCTTATTTATTGTTAGTAATGTCTACACCCAACGTGGGGCTCAAACTCGCAACCCTGAGACCAAGAGTCATACGTTCTGCCTGAGCCAGCTAGACGCCCCTACAACGGCAGCGTTTTTTAATGATTGGAAACCACCTAACTCTCCATTGATACGGAGTCGTTCATATAAATTATCCAGTGGGATACCATGCAGTTATTGAAAAGAATCTTGTGAAAAAGAAAGTATTAAAAACAAAGAGCTGTACCGAAGCTTATGTGCTTATGCACTCTTGCGGAATGACCCATGAGATACAATGTTTAGAGAAAAAGTAAGATACACAACAATGTGTGCGGCATGTTGTCTTTTTGTAAAATGTGTGTGTGTGTGTGTCTGCCGATACAGAATAATTCGAGAAGAATGTTTAGAAACTTGGAAACAGTGGTTGCCTTCTGGGTGCTGATGTCTGACACACGGCAGATGCTCAGTGAACACCTGTCGTCGAAGGCTCCATGCTGGCTTGGGGCTAGTCGCTTAACTACCAAGCCTGAAACACAAGTTTATGTATCCAAGTATTCTTATTCCCCCAAGTTGACACCAGGGCCTGTGCCAACCTTCCCTGGCTTTATGGAGTGAATGTCCATCTGTAACAAGCATCTCCGCAGCCTGATGTGGCCGGCTGGGTCCCAGCAAGGCACAGCAAGTCACAGCAAGGCACAGCAGGTCCCGCCTCGGCGGCCGAGCACTCACTTCACGATGTCAGGAGGAGAAACTCACCAGCCGCTTAGCGTCCCACAGGAGTACTTTAAAATGTTTCCTAGACACCATCTATTGGGAAGTAATATTCCCCTCAGTAAAAGATAAATGCAAAAGTGGTCCAGACAAAAAACCCGGTAAAAACAGACTCCTTCCTCAAAATCACAGGAGAGAGCCAAAATCTAAAATGCCTTCTTTTCTTGGTTAATTTTTAACTTTTTTTTTCTTAAATCAAAGAGATATAGTTCCTCATGCTGGCAAGACCACTGCCGCCGGGGGCCGGACCATCCTCCTCCATCATCTGTTCCCACTAAGGCGTATCTGCTGGGACTCCCACTCTGGTGTCTGTTTTCCAAAATGACTACTAGGTAAGAACTGAACGAACTAAATATTCTAGTAGTAAACACATGGTAATGACCCAAAGAGATATATTTTCCAAGAATTGAATCTCTTACTAGAAGCAAACTGACAAGGAAGACTTTAAACCAAAAATCCTAATAACTAGTACCTCTATGGCACCTCTGAGGTTCCAGATGCCATTGGAAGCACTTTACCAAAACTAACGTCGTCTTCCTAACAACCCAAGGAGGTCAGAATTAGGACTGTCCTTCCTGCGTGCCGAGGCTGGTTAAGTTTTCCTGGATCCACATTTAATAAGTGATGGTGCCAGAGTTTCAGCCCCGAGAGTGTGGCTGTGGAATCATGCTCCCACTCATGTGCTGGCGACCAGAGGGAGGTAAGGCACAGAGATGAGCCAACAAGGAGATAGTTAAACTGCGGGCAGCGCAGCCATCAGAGCTCATGTTGACCCCCTCCTGCTCCAAACCCAGAAGTCCTGGATAAAACATAACCAAAATTGTTGTACATTTTGAGCCAAATTGAAAAGAAAGAAAGAAAACTTCCCAGGAGCCGGAGGCATGGTCTATAAAATGGAGCCAACAAGCCCTGAAGAGCTGGGTGGGGGGGCGATACAGGTCCTGGACACAGGTGCCAGTGACTGGCACACACAGCCGGGGTTTGCAGACAGGAGACCCTGTGTCTAACTGGCCTTTGGATGAGCTGCCCCCTCCACGAGGAAAAGACTGGAAAATCTCTCCCAAAGTTTCAGGGAAATGTCCCAGAGATGTATCATCAGCCGCAGGGCAAGAGAGGAACAGTGTCTCAATATGAAGTTGAAATCCCAAGGCTGAGTCCCCCACAGAGGTCAAGTCTGAATGTGAGCTCCCCACGGGATGCCAGAGCTCCAAGCTGAGGAATTCTTATGAGACCATTCACAAATCAGGGAGCGCCTGGTGCTCCCAGCAGAAGCAAATGCAGACCCCCGCCCCTACACTTCCATGACTCAGGGCAATGGGACTCCTACAGAGAAAACAGACCACCATGGACCAGAAGTCAAAGCATAAGGCCGTATGAGGGCAGGAGTCAGCCCGCAGCTCTCCAAAGTGCTCCTTCCCTGCTTTATCTTTCTTCGGCACACTCACGTGTTGGGTTTTAATTTGGCCCACCCCACCCCGCCACCCCACACTGGAATTTAAGCTCGAGTGTTGAGATTTTGTTTTTTCATTGCTCCATCCTCCAAGCCTACAATAGTGGCTACGGCCTCCTAGGCATTCAGTAAGTATCTATTGGACATTGCTAAAAAGAGGAATGCATGTTGGGTATGGCTAGGTGTGTGGAGAGCATACGAAACCTGAGTGGCCCAGAATTCAGCAGTGTCAGGAGAGAGGGACCGTCGGGAAAGACAGAAGGCAAAGGGAACAGTTGGTGATGCTTTGTCCAACTCTACCCATAGCAGTTTATTTCTTTAAAAAATGATCTGAAGCCTTGTGGCAAAATATTAACATTTGTTACAATCTGGATGGCGGGCACACAAGGGGTCTTACAGTATTCTCTGTGCTTTTCTGTGTGTTTGGAGTATTTCCTAACTTAAAATAAAGATAGGTGAAGGAAGGTAGTTGGGGAATGATGGATGCTTTGGGAGCCTCCAAACACCCCATGGGGCCTACAGGCTGCCCTGATCCCACATCTGAATTCAGACCATAGCCCTGATTAAGTCCAAGAGCCCCAGATAGGGTGCCTGGTCTGCATTCGCACCTTTTGGTTGCAGAGGTGAGCAGTGGGGGGGGGGGGCACCCTTGGAGAAGCAGCTTCCCCAGGAAGCTGCCCCCTGGGATGAAGACTGGCTCAGCATGAGGTGGGACCGGGAAGGAGGTGGTTTCTGCGGCTACTTCTGCATTTATTAAAAACAAAAAAACAAAACAACAACAAAAAAGACCACTCACAGGTCTCTCTGCAAAAATGCAGTTATTTGATTTAAGATGCCAGTTACCAAGGCATCTTGCGAGGTTAGGTGTTTCTGTCTGGGTCTGAGACTGAGCAGGCCCCAGGATCCGCTCCACCCAGAGAAGCCCAGGCCCTGGATCCCTCCGCCCTGCAGAGGCCAGCTCCTTGCAAGCCTGGGGAAGTGCACCCCCTACTGGGCGCCTTTCTCTGCCTGGCCACCCCCGGGGTGAGGGACCCTGACTGGCTTGCCACCTGTCCATCTGTCCGGTGCTCAGGCCCCACACACTAGCCCACATGCTTTTCCAGAAGCAGCTAGAAGCCAGTGCCCTGTGGGGTATGGGTGTGCTCTCCTCCCCAAACCAAGACACAAGAAAAGTGAAAAGTGGAGCCCATCTGCGCTCTGGTGATCTTCCTGGGCCTTCAAGATTTCTTTTAATTGTTTTGCAAATTATCACATACCCGCTGGTTGCCTAAGCCAAGGAAACCCTTGCTAAGTGTTTATGTTCCTCAAGCACCTGGCAAGGTGGTACAGAGTCTGAGTAGCCCATAGAAATACACAAGCAAGCCACAGATGTCAGCTCCATATGCAATTTTAATTTTTCCAGTGACCACATTAATAAAAGCACAAAAAAGAACAAGTGAATGTTTTAATTGGTAGACTTTATTCTTTGGAGCAGTTTCAGATGTAGAAACAGAAAAGTTAAGCAGTGATCTAGGGCTTTCATATATCTTCACCACCACCACGCTCCCCCCCACACAAACACATAGTTCTGCACATACATTTTGCAACACTGTGGGACATTGTTACACTAGATGAGCCAATGCTGATGTATTATTATTAACGGAAGCCCAAGGTTTCCATTAGGGCTCACACTTTGTGTTAGACAGCAAACAGAGCACACAGGTTTTGACAAATGTGTAAATGATTGTATCACCTGTGTAATACAGAAGAGTTTCACTGTCCTAAAACTCTCCTGTGTGCCCCCCATTCATCCCTTCCTCCCTCTCCCCCACTCCATCTCCACT
Organism: Ailuropoda melanoleuca; assembly: GCF_002007445.2. NCBI lineage: Eukaryota > Metazoa > Chordata > Mammalia > Carnivora > Ursidae > Ailuropoda > Ailuropoda melanoleuca. The sequence goes on along the minus strand of NC_048231.1, from coordinate 88,558,032 downwards.
CATCTTTTCAGTGTTCCTATAGATTGGCCTTTTCCAGAATGTTAATTGATGTCGTACAGTATGTAGCTTTTTCAAACTGGCTTGTTTCACTTAGTATATGCATTTAGGGTTCCTCTGTGTCTTTTCATGGCTTGGTAGCTTGGTTCTTTTTAGCACTGAATAACACTCCATTGTCTGGATGGACCACAGCTATTTCTATCCACTCATCTACTGAAGGACATCTTGGCTGTGAAATTAATTTTAATAATATAGTTTACTTAACTGAATATATCTAACCTACCATTTCAAAAAGTAATCAATATTTTGGATATTTTACATTTGTTTTCATGCCAAGTCTTCAAAATCCGGCATGTGTTTTCTATTTACAACGCATCTCAGTCTGGTTAGCCACCTTTAAAGTGCTCAGCAGTCAAGGGTGTTTAGTGACTGCTGTATTAGAGCTAAAGAAAGAAAAACATAGCCCCAATCTTGGAGGTTTATAATTTCATCAGAAGAGACAGAATATCCCTTCTTCTCACCCCGCCAATGACTTGAAAATTGCATGCATCCCTTTCACACGGACACAAATATGTTCAAAATTTTGCTGATTTATTGCTTGGACTTTGACCTTTTTCCATGGAAAAGAATTTTTATGATAGTTTTTTTTTATGATAGACCCACCCCATCCCCCCAAATTTGAATCATAATATGACATCATAAGCAGCTGCTTAAGTGATAGAGGGCCAACCAAGCAAGTGCAAGTAATATCTCTCCCCAACCCACTAGAAGTTTCCACATTCCTTTTATAGATTTTCCACGTTAGAACTTGTTTTATTCAACAAGAATTAACTGAATAGCCAGTGTAGTCGTTTTCGAAGTATGGCCCTGGACCCATGGGTCCACAGGGGCACAACTATTTGTATGATGTTACTACCCCTTTTCTGCCTTTCCCATTCTCTTTCTCCCTTGAGTGCACAGTACAGTTTTTCAGAAACTTCAAGGTGGGGGTTGATGCAAGATCAAATTCAGAAGTGGATATGGCAATTTGGCTCTTCACTGTTACGTGACAGACTAAGGAGATTTGCAAAAATGTAAACCAGTGCCAGCCTTCTCACTAAATTTAAACCCAAACACACTTCTTGCTACACTTCTTTGTATTGGAAAATATAGCTATTTTCATAAAAAGTAGACTTTATGTTAACATTTAATGTGTTTATTATTATTCTAAATAAATTAATACCTAGTTTAAATTTTTCTTGGTTTTAGTTTCTAATGAATTAAATATGTAGCACATAATAACCTAAAAAAAAAAAAAAAGCTCTTTGGAGTCCTCTATAACTTTTAAGACTAAAAGTTTTCTGAGACCAAGAAGTTTGAGAAGCATTGTTCTAGTGTGTGCTAAGCTTGGGGAAACCAAGATAAATAACTTGTAACTCAGGGAGGCAAGCCATTCAAGAGGCCTGTCTCACAGTGGCTCATTCTCTTTTTGTGTGGCGTACTATGACGTCATATGGGGGCCACTCACATATGGGTAACATGAATGAAAGGGTCCTGTCTCAAGAGCCTGATGACTGGGACACCGGGTAATTTATCGTCCAAACCAGGATATTTGGAGACAAAAGGAACCTGCAATTCATGATCATGCTGTCATGGTCACACAGTGACAGTCACAATCCCACAGAAAGGTTTATTTGTGAAAATAACTAGAGATAAATGTTGGGAACATCTTCACGGGTGGGAGTAAGACATTCGTGGGTGAGGATCCTGAGGACCTAGGGGAGAACCGGCTGGGAGGACACCCTGAGAGCACAGTTCCAGCCCAAGAGCTTGAGTGAAGGTGAGAAAGACGTAAGACAGCCCCTTAGCTGGGCCTGGCGTCCTTGGGCTCGGGCTCCCCTAAGTCCTGGCATAGCCAGGCTCTTTCCAGCTAATCGTTCTTTACTAAAAATTGCAAAAAGAACAAACAAAAATGCCTGTGGGCTACACAGTAAAGGATAATGGATAAAGGGGACTAATTTTAACGTTTTGCAGGTACCAGGTGATGAAAAAAGGACCCCGTTCGTGTGGACTCGACTACCTCATCACCCTCAAAGAGGAAGAGGGTAAGTCTACCCCACTGAGTGGCGCCGCCATTTTATGTCACTTCTTTGCAAGTTTCTAAGTTAACTTCAAAGATTGAGTTCTAGAAATGTTACATATTTTTAGTGTCCTGCAAGGAGCAGGAGCAAGTGGTTGTCAAAAGGAGAAACGAGAGTCACCATTTCCAGATTTGTCCTAGGGAATTGACAGCTTTTGACGAAGTATCTAGATGACACTATATCCCATCAGCCGGGTATCCTGTGCCTCAGCATCGTCTGAGCCGGGCGTGGAAATGAGCTCAAAGCCCTACTGCGTGCAGCTGACCGACTGCGTTTACTCTGTGCCCAGAGCTGCAATGCCTCGGGGTGGGGCCGGCAGGAGGCGGGGGCAGAAGCGGTGGCAGTTAGACAAGCCATCCGAAGTCCTGGCCGTCTCCGAACAGCTGCTCAGGGGACCCGGGATCCAGACCCGGCTCCATCACTGGTTAGCTCTGGGTCTTGCCTTTCCATGTCTATTTTTCGAGTCAGGTAGCAGTCTTCCTAGGATGTGGGGATGATTACTGGTGAGTTTGTGCAAGTGCTGGGAAGCTCTCAATAATGGAAGGCCGCACTGTGTGCGTTGCATGCAGAATACACCCGGCAGCGGAGATCTCCTCAAAGCTGGCAAAATGTAAAATAATGATTTGGTCACTGTTTAGGAAATGATTACCATTCTTTTAATGGCCACAGGAGATGAAGAAGGAGGAGGAGAGGGAGGAAGGGAAGGCGGAGGAAGAGTGCAAAGATAAAAATAGGCAGACAAGATTGGTTCCCTCAACTTGGAATTCAATCCCGTCATCTCCTTGACAACTGGCCCTGCCGAGGGACAGGGGACAGAGGTCAAGTCCCAGGAGTCCACCTGCCTCAGCAGAAATCCAGGCCTGGGGCCTGCCTCATCGGGCAAACTGGAAAACCTGAAGTGGGAAGCTCCTGGCCAGCCTGCATGCAACCTGCTGTCCGCCCTTCGTCTGACTGTGGGAGGAGGAGAAAAATGCACCAAGGGGCTTCCTGGCGGGGAGCAGCTGGCTGTGAGGGAGCATTCCCGCGAGAGCTGGCACAGGCCCCGGCTAAGATTATCGGGAAGTTCTGTATCCTGGACTCAGAGTCTAGAGAACCTTCCAGAGCCCTGTCTTTGGAGAGACAATGGCATCTGTGCCCCCTCCCCTTCCCCGCAGTCAGAGACAAAATGCCACACAGCCTCTGCAGTGCAATGACCAGTGGCAGCTTTTGGGAACGCCCCCCCCCCCATGCTGGGCCTGGTCTCAGGTGGGCAGGGCTGGGTCTCGCCGTCACTTTCCAGCCCCGGTCCGGGCAGCTGTAGATAAGGTCCCTTAGTCTGGGGAGCGGTGTTCGGAACCACAGTGAGCCCAGAGGGGAATCACTGCTCCCCTCCCTGCAGCACCTAAGTTTTCTTTTTTCTGATCAAATCATCTGGAGGATGCTTATGTTAGAGAGTAGATGTCAAAGCTTACGTGAACTTTTAAGGAGAATGCTCGAAGAACTTTCACACTTGCTGTGCTGTCTGGCTTGATCCCCACACCCACCCAGCATATACATGCTTGCTCCTTGCTGCCGTGAGCCTGCTTTGTGGGAAAATCTGAAAATGGCAGGTCTGATGCGGTACCTTTCCAGAAATACTCGCCTTTTAAGAGCACGCCAAGGAGGAGAGCACATAAACCCCTCTGGAATGAAATTAGACATAAATAAATGAAATGATCGTCGAACTGGAGATCTTGGAGATCAGGCAATGCTGGGGGATAGCAGGAGTTTGGGGCCCTTCTATTCAGGCCAGATAGACAAATCATAATGGGAAAGCAGCCACCTCTTCCTGGGCACCTGCCAGGTAGGACCTGCGTCTGCAGGACAGACATCGCCATCCCACCTGAGCCATGAAGCACTAACCGCCCACCTGACAGGGAGATTCGGATTCAGGAAGCCAGGGCCTGTTCTTCCTCTACCACCCAGAGGCTCTTCTAGCGAGAAGAACTGGCTGTAGGCAGAAGAGTCATCCAGGAAAGGTAGGGACAAGATGAAGGAGCCTCTGTCCCCAACAACCCCCAGGTGAGAAATGGCCCTGTGAGCCAGGAACTCCAGGGCAAATCAGGAAGGTCAGGCGTCCGGAGCCCACAGGAAGCTACTCCCCAGCGAGGGCGGGGTCTGGACTGGCATCCTTAAGTGAATTCTCCTGCTTTTGTGGCTTCCCACTAACCTGCTTACTGTCATCAGAGTGGTTGCTCCTATTTGGTAAGGTCCAGAAATGGGCCATGATTAGGTTTCCGGCCAATCATCACATTATACCTGGATCATTTTGGGGTCAGTCGCCTAAAGCTGGGTGAATGTGCTTCCTCTGTGACAGGTGCACCCTCCAAAGGCCAGAGCCCCCTTTCTGGCGCGCTCGGCCCCTGTGAGTTGTGAGGGGCAGCCTGGTTCATGGCACCGGAGGGAACAAGGTGGTAATTGGAAGAGCAGTCAGCAATTGCCCCTTTCTAAAACACCTGCCCAGACAACTAGCCTCTTGGAAAAATAAATGGCCGGGAAAATAAAGAGGGTGATGTCATGGCACCTGGCTCCCCTGAATGGAAGCCCCCAGAGCCGCACTGGCCTGACTCTACCAGGCTTCATGTACCGTCCCGCCCTGTGTCTCTGCCAGGAGCCAGTGACCAACCTCCCAAATCTCTCTTGAGTCTCATTACTATGCAGACCAATTTTTCATTCATCTGGAATCCACTGTAGCATTTTAATGTGGAAAGCCTGCTACTCCATTTCTCTCCCCTGAAGAAAAATGGCTTAATTTCTCCAGCTTATAGATTTTTTTTTCTGATCACTCAGACAGTAGAAAAAGACCCTGGAAAATCAGCTGTTGGGCTATCCACAGACATTTTATGATGGCCATAAACAGGGCTGTGGCGGGGTGACACGCCAGGCAGCATCCTGATTGGTGGCCTCAATACTGCTATTATCAACCGCTTGCAAAAATGATGGGTAGATAGATAAATAGGTGGATAGATGATAGATAGAGAAATAGACGATAGGTAGGTAGAAGATAGATGAGAGAGAGAGAGGATAGATGGTCAAATGGATGGATGGATGGATGGATGGATGGATGGATGGATGGATGGACCATAATAGAAGCTGTGGCTTCTCCACCATATTTGAAAAGTATAATCCCTCCCTATATTTTTCCCTGCAGACATGTGAGACCTTCTGATACAAAATCAGTCCAGACTCCCCTACCTACCCGCCCACCCCCAAATTGAGACAGATTTCATCAGCAGGGGAAAAATCCATTTAGGAAGGAAATTAGAGGCACAATTGGGGTTAATCATTTTAGCTGTTTTCTACTGTTCAGCCCACAAGGCTCAGATGAATGAAATCAGCCCATCCTGTCTAGGGTTCTTCCTTTGAGGCTGAAGATGGCCTGGTCTGGCCTGGGGCAGAAAGGGGCCAAAGGGAGAGGAAGGCCAGGCCCACTTTTGGATGAAAAGACTGGAATTTCATTAGAAGACTGTGATAGTTCAAGGCATAGATCCTGACGCCCAACCACTTGGGTTCAAAACTCAGATCTGCCACACACTAACTTTGTAACTTGAGCAAGTTACTTAACCTCTCTGTGCCTCAGTTTCCCCATTGATAAAATGGGAGATAATAATAGTACATACCTCATACAGTTGTGAGGATTTAGTGAGTTAATATGCATAAAATGCTTAAAGCAGAGGCCAGCACATGGCTGGCGGGGGAGGCGGATAAGTCAAACTTCCTGCCTAGACATGCTTGATAAAAAGCAAGTTCACCACACAAAAGATGAGAATTTAAACCCAAAGAAGATAATCAAACTTAATTAACTCAGCCTTAGGTTCAAGGCTGAAGGTGGTACTTAAGTATTACCCTCTTCCCTTATACTGTTTATTGATCTTCCCTAAGATCCAAAGCAACGCTCATTCAAAGCAATAGCCCAATCTGGGCCTGGATTCTGAATACAGAGGAAGGGAATCCTATGGCTCAGGACCCTAGGCCAAGACCTCACTCCAAGGGCTTGTACCTCCAGGGCTGAATTCTCTACTGTCAGCTGCTGTGGCCTTGGATGAGCTGCTGGGCAGCTCCATGACCCTCAGAAACCCCAGAGGAGTTGAACAGACTTTATCCAACTATTGCATAATTAAAATGCCTATATTCTTAGGCATGACTTAGAAGTCACCCAATCCCTATTTACGTTAGCTGCCTCTTTGTTAAATATGCTTACTGATGTGCGGCCTCTTTTGGTGTCTGGGCCTTAGAGGAGCTGAGGCTACGAGAGCAGAAGGCAGACAAGGGTTAACATTGAACTTACCATACAAAACTTTGTGTCATTGTCTCAGTGTCTCTGCCCCACCCCCCAACTCTGCACACATCCCAGTGACCAGCTAGAGATTCAGTTCTAAAACTGAAAGCAACAGGGATGCCTGGGTGGCTCAGTCAGTTGGGCATCTGACTCTTGATTTCGGCTCAGGTCACGATCTCAGGATCGTTAGACTGAGCCCCATGTCAGGCTCTGTGCTTAGAAGGGAGTCTACTTGGGATTCTCTCTCTCCCTCTGCCCCTCCCCCACATCAGCTAAGTAAATAAATTTTTTAAAAAACCTGTAAGCACCTATTACTGATAAACTATGATTCCCCGACCAAAGCTCCCTGCTCGCCCCGAAGTGGGAGCCAACCAGAGCTCTCCCTACCGGCGGGCCGTCACAACCACCAGTTTGAGTAAAGCTGGGACATTTTGCCATTGGATAACAGGATATAAAACTAGCATGTGTCAACATGATGGAGTATTACGTTGCCATAAAAAGTGATAAGTGTGTGGATTGTGTCAATATATGGAAATGAGTATGTGAAATAATGTTAAATGGAAACAAGAAGAACACCCAGTAGTTGGCCTATGCTGATTACAACTCCATCAATAATTACATCCTCACACTCAGAAGCAAGGACTAAAAGCCAGTTTAGAGTTATATAAATTGAGGATTATTTACTGGATTTTCTTTTTCTGCCATAGAATCTTATATATTTTTTACCTTTTTAATGAGAAGAACAGAAAGTTTGGACTCAGACCAACAAGAGAAGCATTTAGCCAATGACACAGTTGCTTGGATGGGAAGGGACATTTGCAGTGGTTGAAAAATATGCATCAAAGGAAGATATAAGCCTGAAGATAGAGTATTATGAGCTATGCAGATTCTGCGTCTGCCAAACTGGCTGCAGCCCCAGGCTGAGTGGAGACTCCAGCACCGTTCCCCTAGGTGGACAGAGAACCAAGCCAGGGATGGAGACTCCAGAGACAGCTTCAAATAGACACGGGACTTACTCTTTACTAAGTTCACATTTCACTTAAAAAAAGAAATATCTCAGGCACCTGGGTGGCTCAGTTGGTTTAGTGGTTGCTTTCGGCTCAGGTCATGATTCCAGAGTCCTGGGATCGAGTCCTGCATCAGGCTCCCTGCTCAGTAGGGAGTCTGCTTCTCCCTCTCCCTCTGCCCCTCCCCATTGCTTGTGCTCTCTCGATCTCTCAAATAAATAAATAAAATCTTAAAAAAAAAAAAAGAATGAATACATTGTCCTCATTTGTCCTGGCACAATCTTAGTAATGACACCATTGTCCCAGTATAATTTTTTTAAAGATTTTTTTTTTTGAGAGAGAGAGAAAGAGAGAGTTTGGGGAGGGGCAGAGGGAAAGAATCTCAAGCAGACTGCCCTCTGAGCGCAGAGCCCCATGCAGGGCTCCAACCCATGACCCTGAGATCACAACCTGAGCTGAAATCAAGAGTTGGTCGCTTTACCCACTGAACAACCCACTCCCCCCCGTCCTAGTATAATTATTAATGACATCCCCTTTTATATCAAAAGTGTCCCTGTTAAGATAATAAAGTATAAGGTCATCCTACTTAGAGAGACCATGCAGGCCTCAGCTTGCTGCCATGTGAGTGAGGAATGTCTGTCTCTACAGGTGCCTGAAGTATTTGTATACAGTGGCTCTCCTCACCTCGCATTGACCAGGGAATCAGGATGGTGCTTCTGTCCCCTTTTCACAAGAACATCTAGCTGTGGGTACATGTTTGGATTGATGGTGGGGTTCAGCTGGTTGGTAGCAGCCCATGAGAGCCGACTGTGCATGTTTTCCCAACATCACATTCAATGACGTCATGTTAGTAGTTTGAGATCAGCACCATGGCAATCAGGAAATGCTACAAACCTGGGCTTTTCTTCCTCTCTACCTACCCCCCACCCCACAGGAAGCTGGTTGTAAAATATTTAGTAGCACACCATGGATTGGTGGAGTCAATAAAGCCAGAATGTAAACCATCTTATGGGGCTCTCTGATCAGACAGGTCCACATTTAGCCCCCCGCCAAAGCTCACAGCCACGTTTCACACCAAACGCCACAAATTAACCAGAATATTATGGAATATGGTGGTCCCTTGCAGAAGGGAGAAATGGAAAAGCATCTCTTTTTATTTTCCACACACATTAGAAACAGAACAAGAATGCAAACACAAATCAATTCAGTTGTCTTGGAATATGACAACTTGATTCACAGCCAGCTCATCCACTACCTGACAAGGTTGTTTGCATACTATTAAAGCAGATGACTAGTGTGCTATTGATACAGTATCGAGTTTTCTCATGATGACAGCTTTTGAATCATGACTCTTTCTTCACCATACAAGTCACTGAAAACCCCTGCCCCAATGGGCACCGTCAGATGGGTGTCACTACACAAAATGGCTTATTCTTTGGCACCAACAATGTCCAGTACATTTTCCCCTCCTACACTCCCTCCTCCAGTGGCACATCATTAGAGCCCTTTATGCAAGTCACATTTCATGATCGCAGATAATTCATTACTTCCTGTCACATGCTATTTATTGTCAGAGCCCTTTGGTAACCATAGCAAACACTTGATGAGCTCCTACAACATTTTAAGAGGTTTTTTTCAAGTAACTTATTGACACCTGCACTTCAGCACTTGGTTAGAGAGTTAGCTAAATCCAAAAGGGCCAGTGGAAGAATTGAAGGTGAAGAAAACTCTTGTCTTATCATGGAACCTAAGGTACTAAAAAAAAAAAAAGAGTGCTTTGGGGGGGATGATCCCCAGCATCAATGCCACAGTAACCATACCTGTTCAGCTGTGTGAGCTTTGGGGATGAAAGAGGCACTACGCTTGATCAAGCATCTATTGATCAAGCATCTCCTGGGTGCAAAGTACTCTGCTAAGTGGCACAGGATAATTCGAAAAATTAGGATATGTGTTCTTGCTTTTATAAATGAGTGGAAGAGATAAGATGGAGACAGAGGAAATAAAGAGGTGCTAGAGGATGGGAAAGAGAAGACAAAAATGACATTTGATTTACCATAGTGATGGTGGGAAGCTAAATTAACTCAGTCCTTATGGCTGGACTGGATTCATCAGGCTACCTTCTGGAAGAGGGCTTTTTTTTTAAGATTTTATTTATTTGACAGAGAGACAGCCAGCGAGAGAAGGAACACAAGCAGGGGGAGTAGGAGAGGAAGAAGCAGGCTCCCAGCAGAGGAGCCCAATGTGGGGCTTGATCCCAGAACTCTGGGATCACGCCCTGAGCCGAAGGCAGACGCTTAACGACTGAGCCACCCAGGCACCCTGGGAAGAGGGCTTTTGAACAGGGTCCTTGAACATATCACTAGCAGTCATGGGGGTTTGTACCTTCATGAGCTGAAAGCGAACCGAAAATTATGAAATCCTAGAAAGGAGAAAAGACCATAGCAAATTTTTCTTCAACTCTCTGGTCATTCCAGAATGTTCTCTGACAAGCTTGATTTTTTTTTTCTAATTTTACCACCCCGAAGTTTCCTCAAAGTTTAGGTGTGTCTAGGATCCATGAGAAAGAATTAAAATAGGTGGTGGTATAACCTCTGAAGCAACAGCTAGGCTCCCATTGTTCTTCAGTTAATTGTTTACTTGCCAGTACCTTCTACCACCCTGGGAGCTATCTAAGAGTGGGCACCATGCCAGGCTCTGTGACCACTGCATGCACAGTGCCTATTATAGTGATGGCAAAGAGCAGCCTCAGCCTTTGTTGAAAGACTTTGATGATGGTCACTCTTAGCACTATGATCACTGGGACTGGCAATTTGTTCATTACGTTTATCATGTGCAAATCCTTGCACCTACCTCAGGTAAACTCAGTTCTCCCAAGAGACATTTATCTAATAATGTCACCACCTGACCATCACCCACAGCACATGCTTTTTCTAGGTTCATTTAAGTTCTAAGAATTTCAAGTTTTATGGTGATTTAAAGCTCATATTATTAGGGGGGAAAAAAAGTCTTTGAAACAGGAACATTTCTTATTAGTGGTTATATAGTAAGAGTTGGATCCAATATAATCTCATGATGCTGAGCTGATACAACCTTAAAAGAGGGAAGAGGACAATAGAGAATAAAGTTTCCAGTTATGAGTAAAGACATGGATTTCCGTGTCATCCCTAGACTTCTGCATGCCCACCGCAGTCAACTTTGAATTAGAGGATTGTGCACTTTGAATAAGGTTGTGTTTCTATAAGCCTGTAGTCCACAACAAAAGACCTGGGGTTATATTCTCCAGACACATGTCTCTCTCCTTGGGCACAGTCAGAATCTTATTTATCAGGGACTGAAATAATTCTTTCTTTGGATCTCTGTACTATAAATGGTGTCCTCAGTGCCTCCACAGAAGCTTCTTAAATGTCTGCTTGTGTTTCAGAACAGCAGTTAAATCATATATCAATGCATGATCTTCTCATAACAGATCACCTGCCCTTGTATTCCAAACTTGACAAAATGTGGTATTTGATTCTAACACATCACTCATAGGTAGTGTGACAACTCTTCAAAGAAAGAATTGAACGCTATATAGTTCCTTTCTTACCTAAATGTTTTTTATGGACATCAATAATATAAACCCAGGTGAAGTTTTCTGAAATTCAGCTTCATTTTTTCATTAATTCTGATAAATAATTGACCAATTTTCTTGACTTGTGGTTCATTCATCTCTTTAGTCAGCTTTGAGGATATTTCTCTTTACACATATGTTCTGAACTTCTCACTAGGGTGTGTGTTGTAGGGCAGGTTGTATTTAAGAATTCTCTTTTCCCCTCTGTATCTGGATTAACCTTAGACTTTAAAATTGGCACCTAACTGATGCTCAATTCGAAATAATTGTAATGTAGAGCTGATTTCTGGACTATAACAATGCATCAAGGAGAAGACAGTGAAATCACAGTGTGTCTCAACTTTAATTCATTTGATAAATAGTCATTTGGGGACAGCCATGGGTTAGGAGGCTGAGTTTCCTTGGGATGCTAGTGGGGTTTTTTTTTCTCTCCAAAAACCTATCCCAATTTATTGTTTCAATGAAATGTGAAAGCCAATATCTCAGTGGACTTCATTTTAATTTCTACTCCAGTCAAAGGACTCCACTTATTGGATTCCACTCCAGTTCCTAAGAGGGCATAGAAGACATTTCCTGGTTTGGGCAAAATTCTCCACGAAGTCATAGAGCTGGTAGGAACCTCAGAGATCATATAGTTCAATATCCTCATTTCACAGATGAGAAAGCCAGAATTTAGAAAGGTCAAGTGATCTGACCAAGGTCCCTCAGCACATTAGCAGCAAAGCTAAGGCAAATATCATCCTGTGTTCTGTTCATCACACCACACTCTCTATCTAGTATATAGACCACCTTGCTGCTACCATCTCCTCTGTATTATACTCTCTTGTACTTACCCTCCTCCCACTGCCTATGATTTGACTATTTCCTGACCAACTATTTTATATTTGGGCAATCCATTTTACCATGAAACTTAAATTTTCACCTATTTCTTACTAATTGCCTTCATCAGTTGCTTTATAAGGCTGATGCTATCATTTTTGCTTACATCTATGGTTTCTGGTTTCTGCTTTTACCCTGACGCTTGAATCCAGGGTATGTTACCTAGCAAATGTCCTGGATATTAGTAGATACTCATTTCTTCCTTCATCCTAGATTCCTCACTGTCTTCTAATTTTCAACCCACTGACAATTCCAGGCCCTTAACTTTGAGATATTTTTGGTTCTTCTAATCTTGGCCACTTTATGGATTTACTGTCGCTGTCCGTGGTGCTGATATTAGCAACAGAGTGACGGTGCAGCCTGAGTAGGAAATGCCGTTAAGTGTTCTCTATAACACATCTGATTATTTTGGTGGACTATTTAGCCAAACAAAATTAAGTACGATAATAATTAAAATTATAAATCTTCATAAATACTTAACCAGACATATCAAAATTGGTTCCCCTTTTTAATGACTTCAAGTCAAGTGGTTGGCAGCTAGTGGTATGTTGGTATGTACTTAAAAATTTGAAGCATTGTTCAGGGAAAACAAACATGACTCGCTGTGTTTTCTAATTTCCATGATGTAAATAGTTCTCCCACAATGGGTGACTTCAAGCTACTCATGAGGTGGCAGTGAATACAAAGGTGGGAGGACATATACACAATCAGATGTCCTGAGCTAATGCAAGCTGGCTCTATCACACCATTGGCCATACCCCAATATTGCATCTCAAGTTACCCAAACTTGGTCTTACCCAAGTTGTGGCATACCTAAGGTGGTTTAGGGCAAAACTATCTAGAAGGAAATGTTCCTAAAGTAAAGCCCTTTAGTGAGATCTGAGTGTAAAGCCAAGGGAACAATATACATATAGAGCACAAGGCAGACACAGTTCCTCAAAAAAAGGACAAATATAGATGTTATGAGAAGTATTTTAAGAAGCAGGGATGAATTAGAATAAACACGAGCTTGGTTCTGTAAAAAAAAAGTTGGAGATCTGTCCTCATGGTCTGTGGATGGGTGGGGTTTGGGCACATCACATTGACTTAAAGGTACATGGACAAAGAAATCACCCAGAGTGTGTCCAGTGGCAAGATTTTCTCAGCTCTGGATCTGAAGAGTGATATGCAAGTTTGAGGAGGTCTGTTGAAGTTCATTTTGCAATCACAGATAAAATTCCATTTTTGTAAATTCTACTTTTATTTCCAGTTCATTTTTATTTTTATTTTATTTTTTAAGATTTTTTTCATTTATTTTAGCGAGAGAGAAGGAGAGAGGGAGAGAGAGAACAAGCAAGAGATAGGGGACAGGTAGAGGGGGAGGGAGAGAATCTCAAGCAGACTCCTTGCTGAGTGAGGAGCCAGTCACGGGGCTCGATCTCACCAACCCGAGATCATGACCTGAGCCGAAATCAAGAGTCGGTTGCTTAACTGACTGAACCACTCAGGTTCCCCTTTGGAATTATTTTAAATTTTTTTCGAAAAAGAGAGAGAACATGTACATGAACAGCAGGGGGAGGGGCAGAGGGAGAGGGAGAGAGAGAACTTCAAGCAGACCCTGCGCTGAGCAGGGTGTCTGACTTGGGGCTCGATCTCACGACCCTGACACCATGATCTGAGCCAAAACCAGGAGTCCGACACTTATCCAACTGAGCCACCCAGGCACCCCCAGTTCATTTTTAAATTAAAAAAATAGTTGGGACTGTATTTTGGTTATAAATGATGGAGGCCAACTTCACCTAGAAAAATGAGACATTGATTGGGAGGGAATTTGGCATACTTCACAGAATCACTAAAAGGACAAGAATTCACTTGAGATTCAAGAACAGTTTGTACTAGGAATATGACAATATCAAGACTGCTATTTGTCTCTTCTCTCTTCTTCACTTGGGTATCAGCTACATTCTTCTCTCTCTCAGACTCCATTTCTCCACATAGCAGAGAACAAAGTACCTTTCAAACTTTGGACCTTATAACCACAGGGGGAAGAAAATGATTGAACCCTTTTAGTTCCAAATTCAAGAATCTCAAAGAAGAGATTCATTATCTTAGATAAAGTAACATCTTTCTCCTGGGACTAATCACCTGCTGCCAAGGTGTTAGGATAACGTGAGAACCATGTAAGGTGAGGGGAAGTTCCCAGGCAAGGGATATTGTTGGGCTGGAAATCCAATAGGTATCTACCCCACTATCTATTTCTACATGTCAGATGACTGGACCATAGTAATAGAGCTTTCCTGATGTGACTCTTAACAAATTATACTCAATAATGAGTAAAGGCTCTCATAAGACCAAATACTTGTAGCAATCCAGTGATTTTTTTAAAGTATTTCTACTGAGTACTGGACCATTTTTTCCAAACCTGTTTGGACATCAGATTCATATGAGGGTCTTTAAAGATGTTCAAATTCTCAAGCCCATACCATTCTTATTTAATTAAAATCTCTGAATATGGGCCTAGAAATGTGTTTTTTAAGCCCCCCCAGATGGTTCCATTGCACCCAGATAATGGATACTTGCCCGCTGACTGAGATTTGGAAATGCACAGTCTGGGGTCTAAATGTATTTATGCATCAGGATCTCAGAAGAAATGGAAGTTTAAAAAAACTGAGATATAGGAGGAGGATGTGACGAAGTTTAGATCAGGGAAAGCAATTACTCCTTCTCATGACAGATAGAACTCAATATAGGCATTCCTTTCCTTAGTCAAAACGCTTAGGACCAAATGTGTTTCAGAATTCCAAATTTTTTTATTTCCAAATGTCGTTTTCCATGTACATCTACCTCAAATTTTCAAAAGCATGATGGAAAATATTTATTGAGCACTAGCTTTGTGCCTCTCATTATCTCATTCCCACAATAACTGCACAAAGTGAGTACTATTCTTATGACTATTTTCCAGATGAAGAACCCAACACATGAAGAGATTAAGAAATGTGCATCACGTTGCACCTCGAGGACATGGCCAAGCTGGAAGGTAAAGCCCTGGACCATGCCAACTCCAGTCATGAGCTGCCAAACAACTTCTCCCCTGACTTTGTACTCAGTGGATCTGGGCTGGGGTGGAGGAAAGATATGTTCTATGTTGTCAAGGTTTGGGGCTTTGGAGAAGGTCCACTGGCCAGATATTTTCCAACTGGTATCAAAAATGTTGCTCACAGTGATTTAATTGCTTGGAGGACCGACATAGTAAGTTCCTAAGACTTCACAGTATGAATGGCTTTACCAGATGTATTCCCATTATAAAAGGAATGCGGTCAGAAGAGCTTTGGGGAGAGAGGGTAATAAAAGTAAAGATAGGAGAGGTATCACTGAAAACATGGAAAGTAGGGGAGATGGTCTTTAAAAGACAGCTGGAAAGCAAAGACCAACTTAGCTGGTTTCACAGTTTGGCTTCCAGAACACACAGATGTCGTCAGTTCCTGCAGGGAATTTCTCTGGCCGCTAGGCATATCAGATATAAAGCTAGAAGCCCTTGCAAAGAATAGAACGAGAGGGGGAAAGGACTGACTCCTCCAGAATGTACTTTAACTGTTTTTATTATGTCCCAAGAAATTCATCCATATTGTGGACTTTCTCCATCAGGAGCAAGGGCTTTCTTCCAGAACAAACCAAGCCCCAAATCCATCCAGAAGGGCTTGGCCAGAAGGTCGAAGCATGTGTCCACTCTTGACTCCTGCTGTCTTACAAAGTCATTTTTCTTTGACGTTACAAGCTTTTGTTCCTTCTCTGATCATGGCTCCAAGGCCGTCTCCCCCTCCTCCTGGCCCCCAATGAATCACTCTCTCTTGTTTCCCACTGTCTGACTTCTTAGCCTCAATATTTCTGCCTTCTCCCTTTGCTCTCTGCAGGAAACTGAAGTCTCAGATTTCACCTCTACCTGAAGCCTGACATCTTTTCAGCACATATCAGAACATCCAAGAATTCCTCAGACTCCAGTTTCCTCCAGCACATGTGCCTGTCAGCAGCCATGGTGAAGGGCACCCAGCTCAGAAACTATTCAGAGAGGGCTGGAGCAGAGCATGGGGGTGGGTAGCACGAGGGTCCCTCACAGAGGCTGCGCTGCACCAAGTGCAGATTTGCCTGCACGTAGTGCGGGTTTCGTATCCACCCAAAAGCTTTGTTTTGTCCAGTTACGTGGCGATCACCACCCAGCATTGATGCTTTCACCCAACATGGCTTATTTATAAAGAAAATGCCATTTTGCAATTTTAAAAAAAGATGCTCATAGTTGAATGTTGCAACATTTAATGCTCTCCAGGGCCAAAATTAAAGATGGGAAAAGAAATGCCGAGAAGGGCTAATTGGTTTCCCCCAGGAAATGCAGCAGGTCAGCAAGTATCAAAATTGGATATTACTAAGCAAGCTTGTGAAGCCCTGCTGCCCTGATGGATCCTAGATGTTGTAGCTGGCAGGAACTGGAGGTCCACTTCCCCTCATGTCCCACAAAGGCTGCCCAAAGCCACCCAGCCCATCAGTGGCAGAGTCCGTGTTTGAGCCTCAGTCTGACTCCCAGGCCGATCTCCTTTCAACCACATGCCTGATTTCCTCATTTTGAAAATGAGGATGATAGGAGCTCTTTGTGGAAGTCATTCATGAAGGGCTTCGAGAGGAAAGAGCTAGCTAGAGCCCTCTGGAAGGACCTTCTCCTCCGGACCCCAAGACTTTGCTGGCAGTTGAAGGAATGGGAAGGGAGAACCTCCTTGAGGAGACCACCCATGGGACGGTCCTACTAACCACAATTCTGCAGCAGGGACGAGAGGTGAGAGGGAGGGAAGGGCATGGTTCAGAGAGCAGGTGGGTTTGAATCTTGACCTGAGAGCTGGGGGCAGCAAGGGAGTGTTGTGAAGTATGGATGGTGCTGGGGCAGCCTGTGGGGGCTGGGGGAGGAGGCTGGATCAGGCAGGGGGAGATGGATGGTCTTTGACATGAGAGGGGCACTGAGGCAGGGCACTGGGCAGGGGTGCTGGACCAAGTGCAGGGTTCCCTGATGCACCCGCCATGGCCCTGGGCCACGGAGCCTTTGGCTGAGGAAGAGAGTGTGCAGCAGACCTGGCCTGGACTCTGAGGTCGGCTCACCATCCCCTCCTCGGACTGGGTGGAGCTGCTGGGACCACATTCCTGCTGGAGCAAAGGGGAGCAAAGCCAAGGGCTCCCTGGGGGCTGGAGTCTGAGAAGAGCCTGAGGCTTTGCAAAGGCCAGAACGATCAATAGAGCATAATACGGGGTGGAGAAGAAAGGAGGCGAAGTGGGAGAAAGCAGGCTCAGTGCCACAAGAGCTGAAAGCAGATGGCTAGACTTCCCTCTCGTTCCCCCAGCCCTTTCCCTCAGGGCATCTGAGAGCAAGACAGCCTCCTCTCCAGCTGAACATCTGCATGCCCTCTTTCTTTCTCCCTCTCTCCCTCCCTCCCTGGCTTCTCCCTCTCCCTTTGCCCTCCCCCTCCCCCACACCTCCCTCCTCCCTTACTGATTACACCCTGGAGCAGCTGGGTTTTATTTTGCCATCACCAATTTTCTCATTATCAACATTTAGCTGCATTTCCTCCCCTTGCAAGTGGTTGTTCTCACTGACACGGGTATACAAGGGGCACAAGAAGCCCCTCTTTCCTGGGGACAATCTTGGTGGGACCTTTCTGCAAAAGACTACTTTAGATTCTGCCTGGTAGAATTTTGCAGTGTGCGTGGGGGGGGGGCGCTGGCCTGAATATTGTTATTGGTTTGCCCCAGGGAAAGCTTGGGTTTCCTGCCCCTTCTCTGCCCTGGTCCCGCTCTAGCAAGGAATATTCCTTTCCTGGGACACTTTCACCCTCCACGGCATTGCCCTGCCCAGTCGAGTGCACCGTGGGATGGTAAAACATGTAGGGAAGAGTCAAGGCTGGAAAATGAGGGCACTTGCACGGCTCGTGTCCCGGTATCTCTACAGACATCTGTGGAGTCAACCAATCCGCTCTCCTTGAACTGTCTTTGCAAACTGCAAACACATGAGCTAGGAATGTCATTAAAACCTTTTAGTGCTTGCCTTTATGAAACTGTTAGCCTCAGCCCCTAACCAGGTCTTGCAAGAGTGTGACTTAGGCTTCAAAAGAGAGAAGCAGCACATGTAGGGACAAGGGCTGGAGGACGGGGTGGGAGGAGGCGTTCCCTGGGAGCACCTGGTTAATGGCACAGGTGGAGCCGGGGAGAAAGTATTAAGGAAAAACTTTGCACACTTTCTCACCTTGTCTAGGACCACCAGCCCAGCCCTGCAGCTCTCCCAAACTTGGATATTTTTGCCTCTGTGTCCACTGTCCTTCAAAAGGAATCGCTGCTTCTTTCGCCGGTAATAACCCTGAGCACTTTCCTCCTTCCTCCGTGTTTCGTGGCCAAACGCTGGCGGCTCCGGCTCCCGCTGAGTTCAGGCGTTTCTACAACATGGGTGAGAAGCAACAGGGTTCTGCAGTAGGATGAGCTTGGATTCGGGAATGAGTCAGACTTGGTGTCTAATCTCAGCGTTGCCCACTTAAGGACCCAAATCGCCGTTTTCTCATATGTAAACCGAGAAGGAGATGTCTACTCCCCAAGCTCTTGTGAGGAAGATGGCCCCTTGCACAATGCAGAGCCCCCGTCTGTGTCTTGAGACCCCTCTCCTCCATAGAGCAAGCATATCATAGGGGCACAGAAGTACTGAATCAACTAGCAAGAATAGAGTGGGGCTGTAGAAAATGAATAGAATTTTTAATATAGGAAGCATAATCAATACAGCCCGATCTTCCCGTTCAAGGCTATATGCAAATGATGCTGGGAAGCAGCCTCAGGAGGCTGCTCCACTAGCCGCTTCTCCCTCGCTGGGTGTTGTGCTCACCTCCCCAGCGTCCAGGCCCAGCACCATCACTGTGTAGCAACCTCGGTGTTCAGTGGGGATTAAGCCCACCCGGCACCCCTTCCCTTGTCACAATGACTGGTTTCATTAATGCCGCTTAATCCATCCAGTGGCTGACATTACCGCAGCCGGGGGGGGGGGGTTGGCTCAGGGTGGTCCCATCAGCCCAAACCCCAGACGTCTTGTTGACAGCTGTAGACAGCCAGTGGCTGGACCCCAACAGAGACGGATTGCCCCAGGAGCTGCTGGCTACTATGTGAGAAGCCAGCCTTTAAACGCATCAACCCCCAGGGACAGAGAAAGAGGAGAAAAGAACCTAGGTGCCTGCTGACAGGACCCTGGGCCCAACTGAGCTGCTGGATCGACCACTCCTGAAGTCCACCCACCCCTGGCGTTTTTGCTATGGGACCTCACATGTTCACTTATTATTTATACCAACGTCAACCAGAGTTTCTGTTATGTGCAACCAAAAACACCCTCCTGCATCTGATTCTGAACACAGATGTTCCCCCTCCATTTTCGGCTCAGATATCTGAGTGTCTCGAGCAGGATAGAGAGCCGGCCTCACTTCTGGTTCTTGGCCTCATCACCTGTTTGCCGAGCTTGCTTCTCACAGATCTAGGCCTCGGGTTATGAATTTCAACATGGGGACATCAACCACACACACCTTCCTCATTCACTCAAAAAAACCGTGATGAAATCTTCATTATGGGGACGCCCGGGTGGCCCAGTTGGTAAATGTCTGCCTTCTGCTCAGGTCATGATCCCAGGGTTCTGGGATTGAGCCCTGCATTGGGCTTTCTGCTCAGCGGGGAGTCTGCTTCTCCCTCTCCTGCTCCCCCAGCTTGTGCACTCTCGCTCTCTTTGTCAAATAAATAATAAAATCTTTTTTAAAAAAATCATCATTATGTGCCAGGCACTGTGGTGGGCAGTAGAAACAGTAGAGAAAGCAAGTCAAGAACTTGCTTTCGTAAACGGCATGGAGAGACCATGTCCAATGTATCCAGGGCAGGTGTGTTCTATCTGCAAGCTCCTCCAGCCATAGGACATGGCTATGGAACATTTGCCTGAAGGTCTCCAAAACCCCATGCGAGTCAAGAACTTCAGCTGGAGGCACAGTGGGTGGTACCCACCGCCCCTTCCTCAGGAAGCTCCCTTGCAGTTGGGCAGGGAATAGGGAGCCACAAACCTCAGGGATGGGGGCCAGGCAAAGCTGCACCTTGTCAGGCTGTAAATTAAGTCCAAGTAAGCGTCAACCTGTGTGATGGGCCCTGAGGTCTCGAAAGGGAGTCAAGAAGCCTCCTGTGCTCAGGTGGGTTTGTCAGGGAATCTCCCTTTTCGTAAAGAACTACATTCAGCAATCTCTGAAGCCCAAATAGGACTATAAAACTCCCACTCGGGAGTCATGGCTATTAGGACGAGGTTTGAAAAACTGGAGGCCGAGGCAGAGCCCCGGAACCCGAATACACGCGGGTTTGAGGTTTTACAATTTAGTCAATATTCCATTTTCCAGCTCCCTCTGCTTTGCTCTCGCCGCGGTGGGCGTCTGCGTTCTGGCCTCAAAGCCCGTGCGGACGTGACTGCTGCTCGCGTCCCGCGCATCTAGCCCGCGGGGCCGCCACCCGGGGGCCGAAGCAGCAGACCCCAGACCGCAAAGCCTGGCACGGAGCCTCCCGCGCTCCAGCCCGTTCGAGTCCTTCACGCAGAGGCCGTTCTCCTTGTGGTCTTGCAAGACGATCGTAGTCTCTCCGCTCCCTGGTTGAGGAAACGGAGGCCCCCGCAGCTGAAATAGCGTGGCGGGGACCCTCACCTGGCTGGGCAGGGGCAGAGATGGGATTTCGAGCAGGCGCTTGGACTTAGGCATTCTGGAGCTGTACCTGTTTGTAGACACTCGATGCAAGTGTGCGGAATTAAAGTTAACAGGAGAGGTCTTTCCAGTAGATTGTAATAGCAGAAGTTCACGATCCCCTGGTGTCCCCTGGCCTCTCACTGCTCCAGAGATTCTGAACACCGGGAGGAGAGATAGTGCAGGAGGGGGAAACTGGAAGCTGGTCGCCTAAAAGAGAACAGGTGTCTTCTTAATCGAACATTTCCCTCAGACCTTTTCGATGCCGGTCACAGAAAGGCATGGTACCCGAAATGCCTTCAGTCTGACGTTCTTAGACTCACTGCACAACTCTGACCTTGGGCAGGTTACCTGACCTCTTTGGGCATCCGTTGTCTTTTTCTTTCTTTTTTTTTTTAATTTAAATTCAATTAACCAACATATAGTACATCATTAGTTTCAGATGTAGTGTTCAATAATTTATCAGTTGGGTTAACACCCAGTGCTCATCACATCCCGTGCCCTCCTTCATGCCCATCCCCCAGCTACCCCATCTCCCCACCCACCTCCCCTTCAGCAGCCCTCAGTTTGTTTCCCAGAGTCCAGAGTCTCTCATGGTTGGTCTCCCTCTCTGATTTCTTCCCATGCAGTTTTCCCTCCCTCACCCTATGATCCTCTGTGCTGTTTCTTATATTCCATGTATGAGTGAAACCATATGACAATTGTCTTTCTCTGATTGACCTATTTCGCTCAGCATAATCCCCTCCAGTTCCAGCCACGTCGATGTAAACGGTAAGTAGTCATCCTCTCTGATGGCCGAGTTCTATTCCATTGTATTGGGCATCCATTTTCTAGAAATGTTGTGGCGGCTTCAAATCATGGTCCCAAAGTCTTTGACATGCCTCCCTGAAGAGCTGGAGTTTGTGTCCCCTCCCATGGAATCTGAGGAGGGGGCTGTGACTGCTTTGGCCAAAGCACTGGGACAGAAAGGACGCTATGTGACCTCTGAGGCTAGATTACAAGGTCATACGGTTTCCACCATGGTTGCTAGGAACACTCATTCTTGGAGCCTTTGACTTCCATGCAAGAAATTGGACTGGGCAGACACCAGCACACTGGGAAGGCCGCATGTCAGCATGCTGCTCCCTAGTCCCAGCTAAGCCCATCCTTGAGCCAGACCAGCTCAGCCACCTTATAGATGGGCCCTCCAGCCCTGGCTCTTGTAGTCAGTGAAGTCACCCCAGCTGAAAGCCCAATGTCATGGTGCAGCCAGCCTCCTGTCCCCCAGTCTGGGAACACTATACATGGCGGTTGTTTTGTGCCACTAAGTTTGGACGTGTTTGGTGTTGCAACACGAGGTAAGTGGGACATACGGGAACCTACCTATTTGCTCAGATTGGAGGAGATACTATGGGAATGCACTTCATTTGGAGACTGATTGCAATGTAGCTTTAAAAAGTGCTGTGTTGACCCAGTTCTGAAGCCCCGATGACAGAGAACCTTCTTGAGTAGCGGGTTAAATCCACAGCCCCACCCACATCCCTCATGGGGCCTCTTACTCCAGGCCACCAGGCACCTGTTCTAATCATTCCCTCCAATCCTGGGCCAGGCACCAAACCAACAGTGACAGCCCCCATGCTGGGGGACCCTTGAAATGGTTCAGACTAGCCGATACTGAGCCTGCTTACCCTGCCTCACCCATGACTTCTCTCAGAAGCCACAGTAAAGGCTCCTGCCCAGCACCCCCAACTCTGCCTTGCGACCTATTGGGGCTTCCCCTGAGTGGCCTTGTATGGCATGCTGTGTGCTCCCTGGGGAGCTGGGAAGAACAAACTGTAGAACTTTCCAGTGTCTCCTGCTGGCTCTGCATGTGGCTTCACCATACCTGATCCAAGGTAATGTGGTTCAAATGGTGACATACGATGTGTCATCAGTCTGGGCTACCTTCTTTTCTTTCACTCCCTCCCTTCCATTTCCTTATTCTATTAGAAGTAAGAAACAGCTGCATTTCTGGGCAGGCAAATGCAATCACCATGATTGGAAGACAAAATAGGAGAAGAGTAGTGGTGCATGAAAGCCTAAGGAACACGCATGGATAGGAGTCTGTGGGCGGTGGGCTGGGCTGGGGCTTTGGGAACCAGAGTGGCTTGGTGGGGGGCAGGTGGGAAGGCACACCAGATGATCTGTGGGTCCCTAATGCATTATGGACACTGCCGTGCATGCTGTGAGGGGTAAACTCTCTGTAAAATTTCCTGTCCTTTGCATTGGGAACATATCTGATCCTTGGGTCATTTACCCTACAGAACTGTACCCTTTCTCAGTGCACCTGCACGCCTGGGGACAGACACCCATGGTTAAAATACAGAGGACTTTTTATTGCTCTAAGAAAGTCAAGGTTTCTTCAGTTGGAATTTGCAGAGACACCTGCAGGAGTGTGCACGTGAGTCACCTGTGGGTCTCGCTGAAATGCAGACTCTTGGTCAGCAGATCTGCGGGAAGGGGGGCGGGTGTGTAGAATCCAATAAGGTTCTGTGTTGGTCTCAAGCTCCCACGTAAGGCTGATGCTGCTGGTTCCAGGCCACGCTCTGAGCAGCGAGGAGCTCCAAATCTTCAGGACCCAGGGCACCAGAGCCAAAGGGCCCCTGGAGACCCGTTGGGGCTGTTCTCCTTGGAGCAGGGTGGTTTCAACTCTGTGGAGAACCTCCCATCATCCCTGGATAGCGCCACAGCTACTCTGGCCACCTGGCCCTCTCCCTCTCCCTCTCCCCTACCCCAGTAAAACAGGATGAGTGAGACCTCAGGCGTTCAGCCTTGTTTCTCTAGGATGCTGCTGTGGGGACATAATTTCCTCCCCTGTGCCCAGCTAAGGCTTCCCTTCCAGCCCATCCCCTCATGCCATCTCTCCCCCGAGCCGGACTTTTCCTGCTCACCTTGTGTAAGGGGAAACGATGCTACATGTGGTTCACACTGCACCCCTAGCCGCCATCACCCCCAGGCCGGGGACTCGGGCCCTGGACTGATGGCATCATCTTCTGAGAAGTTCATTCCCTGGAGGCTGCTTCTCCCTCCACCCAGGAAACCTTTCTGGAGGAGAGAAGGCATCTTTGGTTTTTAAAATCCAAGGGAGAAAAATGTTGGAGACCTACAAAGAATCAGGTGAAGGACTGCAAGTCCTCCCCCAAATGATTCTGAGTTTCTTCTATTGCCTGATGCCTAGAAACCGTTTTCCATTTCTTACAGAATTTAGAGTTAGCTATTATACAAATGCGGAGTGTCCAGTGTCTCCTCTAGGCCACTGCCCTGTTGCTTGACAGGATTCAGAGAAGATAAAGAATGTCTGAACCCCGAGGGAGGGAGGTTTGATGGTTGGGTGATAATTAGGGCCCGCTGGCAGGGCTCTCCGACTATCCTCACAGAATCAAAAGGCTAGTTCCAACAAAAATGGATTTCTACGGGTTCAGTGTGTTGACCCAGGTTTGGAGAAACCACTCAGAGAAGGTCTTCAGAGAAATCTATGGAAAATACGCTGGCCCGTGTTCAGTGAGTGCTTCCTACAAGCTTTCCGATTGCCCCGCTGGGAGGCTGTCCGTGCCCTGGGTGGCTGCTGGAATCGGTCTTGTGTTCTTTAAGTCCCTGCCACTGGTTTTCAAACACGGTCATTAGGCTGAGCTCCCGATGATGCAGTGAACACCTGAAGAATAAAATTTTTTTGTTGTCAATAAAACCTAGCTTTATTCACTTGAATTGCACTAATTCAGATACCCTGCCCACCTACTCTTTCGTGGCCACCCAGTCAGAATGTCATCGCCCCATCTTCGCTCCTTGTCTTTGCTGCACCGGCTCCCCCCTGCTTTCCGGGGGCGGGGGCAAGACAGAGCGAGAGGCATCACCTGTTGCTTTGCCTCTGACTGCCTGATTGCCCTTGACTTCATCGGCATCATTACCGTAAGGCTGGAACCCCACTGCGCAGGCGCTGAAGTGGCTCAGGTGGCCGGTGGGCAGCGTGGCCTTTGCTCAAAATGCAGCTCTACCTGGTCCAACTCTGTCCTCCGTTCCCACTAGCCAGTGTTCAGTTGCAACAACGCAGAACATTCTACACGCCAACCTCCCCCCTGTGCCTGCATCCACTCTCAGCAACGTTCCTTGCCAAGTCAACTGTCTCAACTGATGCAAGGTGGGGGGAGGGCAGTACAGTGTCCTTCACACCAAGAAGGTACTTTGAGACTGAAAAACAAAGCAAAGCCACTCCATGCCATTTACGGTTGTATCAGGGTAACTTACTGACGGGGGCATGAGGGGGACAGACGCTACACTGCTCTTCTCCACCAAGTCAGGCTGAATCCCTCACTTCCATAAAGCCAGGGGCGTGGTGGTGAGGCCACTGGGTAGTTCTGCAGAGTGGTACCACCTGTGCACCAGAGGATCTGTACCAGTCACCTGACCTGGGGCCTCCCGCGCACCGGTCATCTGTACTAGTTACCTAACCTGGGGCCTCCTGTGCATAACAGAGAAGTCGCACGAATTAGCACCGGGGAGAGAGTGATCTCCACAAATTGGAGCTGGAGACAAATGAAAAGGAGCCTAGGGAGAGAGTGAAACAGAGAACTGGGCTATAGATTGTTTCCTAGTCCCATTCTTGGACTATTGTTTGTCTTAGTAACGGCTCCTTTAGGTGTGATAGGAAACACCTCAAATGCCTGGGCCTGGGTGAGGGGTAGTTAAAAGAATACAGGGTACCCCTGGGTACCCAGGGATGGAAGTGGCCCTTCCTTGAGAGACTAGCCTCAGAAAACAAAAACCCGGGCAGAAGCCTTCCAGCACTCGTGCTCCCCATGCCTCTTGCCTCACATCTCCCTCATCCCCGCCCCCACCCAGCTGTCTCTGCTCCCCTGCCTGGATCGGGCAGACCAGCAACCCCCCAGCTGCTAGCACCCCCTGTGTGCCCAGCATTGGGACTAACAGACACTTCTGAGCCCCAATTCTCAATTTCCCAATTGAATGGATTTCCACCAGCCGTGACCAGGCGAGACGTCTCAGGGAGAGAGAATGAGGCTGATGTGATCACAAAAGGTCTTTCTATGCACCTCTTCTTCAGAATCAAAGGCTGAGGGCCGTTGGCATTTCTCCTTTCTCACACTTGTATCACAATCACTTCCTTGCCTGTCTTGAATTTTCTGTTCATTGCATTCAGCTTCTTATTTCTGTCTTCCTTTTCTGAACACAGGGCAAGGTTCCCTAGAAACAGCTGATCTCATTTGAGGCAGCCATCATGGCTTCGTGACATTGGGTACTTGAGTGCAGATCCCCAGTATTTACGGCTTCTTTTGAAAAAAAAAAAAAAAGCCAGTTGAACCCTGACTGGCCACGCTTCCCCCTTCCTCTCCTCCTCTATTCCTCTATGCCCCTCTCCAGCTTGTGCAGCTCATATTAATACCCTTTAATGAAAGCAATCACCTGTAGTTAAGACAGGTTAATAATGGTCCTGCCATGATGTGAGGGCATTCTATGATGAACGTGGAGTGGATGAAAATGTAAAGCAATCAATGTTTTCCATTTTCTAGTTCATTCATTCATTCTATATCTCAATCTTCCAGCTGAACAGTCAATTCAACAAAGTTCTGTCGTCTTCATTTTTTTTTTTTTTTTTGCTCTCTTGTTCACACTGTATAATGAAGGAATGAGAGACAATTAGTATAATGAACCACTGGTGTATAACACAGGAGGTAAGAGCAGGAAACCCATCCAGGGAGGGTACATGTGAGGAGCTAGAATGTTGGGTGAGGTCTGAGAAAATCAGAAACCCAGAGATGAGATGCATGAGGCAAAAAGAAGGTGGGTGTTATATTTACTAATTAAAAACAGGAGCTAATCAGTGATTTTCAGAATGATTTTGTGAAGGTCTTGCGTAAGTTATCCATCACCTCCCTGTGCCAGTAACCAACAACCACAAGGCCTCAGCAACATGCAACAGTAATACCGGCTCACATCCGAATGTCTGGAGTCAGCTACGGGCAGCTGTGGGGCTCTGCTGACCACGGATGGCTCACACGTCAGGGCTGGCTGTTGTCGGCTGATCGCGGCTGGGCTCATCCAGGTACTGTTCAGCGGGCTTGCTCCGATGTCTGTTGACACCCCATTGGCCAAAGCAGACCACGTGGCTGAGCCCCGTGTTAAAGAGCGGGGCAGGTCACCGTGCCTGCCACGCAGTGCTCATATGCACATGGTAAAGGGTACAGCTACCGGGAAGGCTGTAGGCTGGAGTCCATTGTTGCAATCAAGAGCAAGTACCCTACTTAGCAGAAGTCCAAGGGCAGCTGTGCTAGCAGCAGCTTCACTGCCTTGAGGCTCTCATCTCCTGGCTCTGCGCTGGGCCTGAGAACGCGGTTATTACATGCAGCCTTAATGGGCACAGACCTACCGTGTGGCCGGAAGGTCTCGACGTCAGCTAGCATGCACTAGCGGTCTGTGGACGGCGGGAGCAGTAGTCGGTGTGGAGAGTGTGGCTCTACCCTCACTTTATAGCTTCAGGTTTATGGTCTGACAGCCCTGAAGTCCTTGCCCTTTCACACAAGGGTATGAGTCTCATCCCCTGGGGGCTGGTGGAGTTACGCTGCGCTCAACTGTGGGATCCTAGGAAGATTTTCTACTAGCATTGACCAAATGTATTTTTCCTACTTTCCTCTCCAAATAAATAAATAACATTAAACATATTTATAAAACCTAGCATTCGAGAAAATCTGTGCTTCCTTCTTACATAATCTTATCTCTGATCTTATCAATAAGACTGATCCAAATGCTTTTTAAAAATTTAACATAATTCCCTTCTTGTGGCTATAATCCTTTCAGGGCAGCCTACCACTGGAGAACTTCAAGTTAGCATTAAAATATCAACAGGTTTCAGGGAGCCTGGCTGGCTCAGTTGGTAAAGCATGTGATTCTTGGCCTTGGAGTCATGAGTTCCAGCCCAGTGTTGAGCATGGAGATTACTTAAAAGAAAAAAAATCTGTAGGTTTTATCTACAGTTACCTCAAAATAAAAATAAAAGTTTAATTACATTTAAAAAATATCTGTAGGCTTCTTTTCTTCACCTGCTATGACAACCTTGGCTCCTAAGTCACATATTCAGGATGTTGAACTAATTTAAAAATGGCCTCTCTCCATACAATGGAGTATTTTGCATCAGTAAAAAGAATTGTGGCACTGACCCATGTGACAATGAGGATGAGCCTTGAAAACATCAGGCTACATGAAAGACATCAGCCACAAATGACCGCAGATCTTACTGATTCTGCTTCTATGAAATGCCACAAAATAGAGAAATCCATAGAGACAGAAAGCAGAAAAAATTTGCATGTTAGGTGATATATGTCAGCTAAGCTCATTGTGGTGATCATTTTGCAATTTATCAGATCATTATATTGTGTGCCTTAAACTAACACAATGGGATGTATCCGTTATATCTCAATAAAACTGGAAAAAAACAGTCGAAGAATCCGAGTTTGATCTATTGATCAGGGTGTTATTGAAATGAGGTACCAAGCCAGCCATTTCTTTTTTTAACAAAGAGAAAAAGAGGCAAAGCCCCAAAGCCAAGTCTGACACACTCAGAAGGCACTTGGTCTGCCTTCGCCGTGGCCTGAGCCTTGGAAGCGGGCTCTGTGACAATGGAGTCAGCGCCAGTCCTCTGCGGCCTGGGAGTCAGAGGAAGCAGGCTAGAGGTCTGCAGCCTTGGCCTCCTGCCCCTCCTTTGCCTGGCAGGTGCAGCAGTACCCTCTTGCTGGGCTCTGGGCAGAAGGTGAGAGGGTAAGGGTGGAGGCGGGAGGCTCTGCTGACACATTCATCCAACACGAACAATCCAGGTGCAGTCAAATGGCCCCGTGGCTAACTCCTGGAGCTGGCAGAGCAGCTGTCAAAGAACCGGGGCTCCCTTCCGAGCAGGTCGGTGCCCAGGAGCCCAACCCGAATGTCAGAGGATTAGCTCTTCTCCCCAACAGGTCTGGCCTCATGACTGGGACAGGGGCTCCCAAGGGCTTCACCCATGAGTGATGACAGAGGTCAGGCGAATCTGCTCTTTCAGAAGAAGACCTGTCATCTGTGGGAGTCATTGTGCTATCTAGCAAGTATTTCTGGGACCCCTGTTCCCCGTTTCTCTTCCTCTCTCTCTCTTACACACACACGCATGCACACGCGAGGCAGGATTGCCCTTCTTGTTCCATAGAAGGTAAGTGTGACCATGTGATTGACTTGCTTGGGCCGAGGATAAGTGAGCGGGTATTGAGCTGTCACTTCCAGGTAGGAGATGTAAGAGAATGTCAATCTTTTTGTCTACAACAGGCAATGTTAAACATGGCAACTCTTCCATGAGCCTGCATCATAAAGAAAAGTAGTGCAAAGCCCCCCCAGCCATGGGCCACTTGCAGTATGAAGGAGAAATACGCCCTCATTAGGGCAGTATTGTCTAGAAATAACCCCTGTGTGTTACTGCAGCATGACCTCGCTCATCCTGACCACCCCGTCGCCGGATTCACAAATGCCCCCGCTCATGCAGGGAGAAAACGAAGGGGAAGAGGAAGGAAGCTAATGTTTATTGATTTCTCTTTCCTTCTATTTCTCAGAGCTGTTTATTTCTGCTCTCATCAATCATGGGTGGATTGTATAAGCCTAATCATGAAAGGCTTGACCTGTTCCCCTTGTTCCCATGTTCTTGGGGGATGAGAAGGGGCTCACGCTGTTGCCCCAAGGGAAAGTCCTTACTGACTTTTAGGGAACCCCAGCTCAACAGCAGTTGTGGGAGGATGTTCTTGGGGGGGGCTTGCTGAAGGATAGGGCCATGTGGGGAACAGGTGTCAAGTTTCTTTATTTAATTAGCAGCCCTGGGCCTGGAGAAGAAGGGAGAAGGCAATGGTGGGGTCACAGCAGTGAACTGTGGCGCAGGCTGGGCAGGAGAAGGAGGCAGAGCTGAGCTGGAGAAGCACAGCCTGCCAGGCAGCGAAGAAGGAGGGTCTTGGAGCGTCAGTCAGCTATGCACAGGGAGCAATAGAAAGGGGGACCCTGCCCTTCTTGGAGGGGGAGACAGGAGAAAGAAGCTCACACCTCGGAGTTCATTCTCTTGTCAAGTATTTATTATTCATCTACTACATTCCAAGCACTTTTCCAGGTGCTGGGGGAAGGGGTTGGGAGATCCGTGTCCTCTTTGCGCTTGCATCCTAGTCGGGAGACAGGTGTTACACAACAAACAGTAACACACCGTCTGAGTGTGACCATGCACAGAGAGGAGCAAGCTGGCAGGGGGTGGGGAACGCAGGGCTGGGGGCAGGGGGCAACGTGACACAGAATGGTCAGGAAAAGTGAGTGACTCATAGGGATGGCAGAGGGGGGCGGGTGTGCCAGCCCTGAGGGGTCAGCGTGCTCCCATACGGACAGATCCGAGGACAGTCAGGACGTCAGGGCCGTACTCCCTCCTCCCTAACATGGCTACGGAATCAAGGGCAAGCCCTTGGTTGGGGTGTTGTCTGTCTTCCTACCAGAGGAGGTATTTGCAAGCTTGGTCTGGGCCTCGCCAGGGCCGGAGGATGGGATGCAGCTCTGTTTCTCGTAGCCATGGCTGCTTATTGGTCAAAGCCCTAGCCCAGCCCACGAGGCCCGAATCCTTCCTGCACACCCACTACCCCTTCCTCTGGCCAGCACCTGCCTCCAGCCTCGGCGGGGCACACGGTGCTGGCCCGGGCCCCTCACAGGCTGTCCGCAGGTCCCCTTCTCATGCCTGCATTGTTTCCCTGCCTCTGGGAGGTGGGGAGGGAAGGATGGCTGGGGGTGGATGGGGTCTCCATTCTCAGGAGTGGCCATAATGGGAGTGCCCTCAGCCAAGCGCCTGGAGGATGGATGGGCTGATCAAACCAATTGTCCATTAGTAACTCCAGATCCATTTTCCAGGTTTACATTCTCAATTCATAAAGGTTTAGAAACTATGGATTTTCATTTTGCTTGTTGCACCTGTAACCTCCCCAAGCATCCTCTGGGCGCGGGGTGTCTGCAGCCAGCAGCCAGGCCTGCGAGGTAATGCAGCCTCCGCTGCGGAGATGGGCGCTTGGGGAGAAGGGACATTAAACAGATCAACAACTGCAAATCAATCAGGCCTTGCCTTGGGACTCGGGCCGGGGCTGCTCTGGTCTGCCCTTTCATGCGTTAGGGTGTGTGTGTACAGGGGAGTGAGAGGAGGGGATGGAAAGTTCTGGAAGGTGCCAGAGCTTCCATCCCTGGGGAAGGCAGAGGAACCAGGCCCAAACTCTCACCGGGGAAAGGACTGACAGGCCAGCTTACCCTCCACCCACCACTGCTCTCCCCAGACCCTCACTTGGGGCCCCAGCAGGCAGCACAGTGACAGGACAGCTGCCATCCCTAGAAAGAGCAGAGGTGGGTGCCGGACACCACTGCCCCCCACCCCGGTATCTCCTCCTCGCTCTCACCGACGGTGCACACACAGACACTAAATACTTCAGTAGGCAAATGATTTTGAAGGGTGTGGGAGGCCAGAATAATGATTTATAGAATTTTAGAAAACTTGATTCCTTGAGTGTGCTTTGCAGCAGGACCATCGCCTGTGCAGGCAGAGCTCTAGGATTGATTCTTTAGGAAGAAGAAAGGGGAGCCTAAGAGCCCTTTATGCTTCGTTCCCAGGGCACTTAACCGCTGCTCAGGATGCCCTCAGCCCCCACCCCACCTGGGCCCTCGTCCCCTTGTCCCCTCCTCTTCAGCTCTACCCTCGAGGAGGGAGCCACACTGGCCGGTGGAGGGAGGGAGTGCTCCCTCCATGGGGAGCTTGATGTCCCCTGGGAGCCTCTGGCCTCTGGACCCTCTGTCCCCGATCCCAGGTGAGTTTTGCTGCGGCCTCTGAGGGCTTTCTCATGGGCAGCCTGATGCGACCGGAGCTGGCCCTGGGCCCAAGGAGTCCTGCCCGGAGTGGCAGCTTCCCTGCCTGGCTCCAGAGACCTTGCAGGGGCCAAGCAGGGCCCTTTGCCTTTGTCCCCACCATCAGGGTTCCTTGTTCCCCAGGGTGGAGAGGATGCCTGTTCAGATGCCTCTCCCCACCCTTCCCCCCGCCCCCCCGAGAGACAACTGTGCAGCCAGGGGCCCCGGGACCCAATCCCAGCCCTGCCAGTGTGTTCACAAGGAGCCTCTGTCTCGTCTGTGAAATGGCATCATAATTGTGGGACCACCGTGAGCGGCAAGTGAGTGTCTGTGCTGACCGTCCTGGCCTGGCCGTTGCTCATGCCCCCCCGCCCCCCCGTGCTCACCCAAGGGAGGGGCGGCTAACAGAGGAATTAGACTCCAAGGTCCAAATCCCCATTTCCCACAGCCATGCCCTGAGCCGTCACTCTGAGGCTGAGAGTTGAGGATGTTTCTGGTTCTAAAGGTGGGAGCAGGTCGCCCTCACGTGAGCCCCTTGGCTGCCTCCTACCACACCAGGCTCCAGAGAGGCCAATGCCCTCTGGAGGCGTGGACCGGGGGTTCGCCCCACCGTGGGGACAGCTCTCGTCCTCACTCTCCTGGCCCAGGGCTGTCCAGTCCCTCCAGAGGGCAGCCTCTCACGTGGGAGGGGAACTTCCTCCAGAACAGTGTGGAGAAGACTATGGGGACAGTGGCTGGCGAAGGCCACCCTCACGCCACCCTCAGACCAAACTGACCGCCGGGCCAGCGGGCTGGTTGGGCTCTGGCCTGGGTGCTGCCAATAAGGATCTGGGCAAGAAGAACGAGGGGCAGGACCCGAATGGCCACTGCCCGCAACAACCATTGAAGGCTCTCATGTTCGGGGACCAATTAATTATCCAAACCTCCAGATTTGAAAAAGGAGGATGTTTAATCTCCTGGTTTTTCCCCAGGGTCTCAGCCCTTTGACCCTGCTTCTTGACCTTTGCCCTTCCACCTAAGTGTTCTCCCCAGAGGCCTGGCCTCCGTGAGGATGTTTTGTTTAGTAAACAAGATTCCCCAGTGGGGGAGGGTAAATGGTGGACGCTGCGGGGGGGGCAGCTTTTGAGGAAGCCACACGCTGCTTCTCCAAGGGCACCTGGGAAGCCGAGAAGAAAGGAACTGGGGACTGGCAGGGGTCATTGCCAAGCAGTGCTCCCAGGATTCTGCCCTGTGACCCCGGGAGAGGGACTCGGTACTCCCGCTGGACCGAGGGCACACTTCCCTGTCAGGAGCCACTAAGCAGAGTCATTCTTTGTTTTTTCTGAGCATCGCTATGCGAAGCGGTTGGCAGCAGCACCCCCAGCAGTGGGCACAGCTACAGCTAATGCAGTAAAGGATCGCTGAGGGAGCCAGCGGGAGCCCCGTGTCGGAGCTGACTTCTCCAGGCTCCTAAACCATCCGTGTCATCGAGAAAGAAGCCGCCAAGTCATCCTGGGTTCAATTCCTCATTTGGCATCCCGTTACCTTTTTGGCCCTGGGCAAAGTACTGCTCTTTGCCTTGCTGTTTTCATCTGCAAAATGAGGAGAGAGGACCCCTCTGATGGGGTTTGTCATGAAAAGTAAATTAGACAAGGGTCAGTGGAGTGTTTGGCCACTGTGTGGTTTATAAAAGGATGGACTTATTTAATTAACATATTTTTTAATTGAAGTATAGTCGTTTATTTTTTCTCTCCCCAGCAGGGGACTCTGCTTCCGTGTCACCCTCTGCCCTCACACCTCCCCACACACTTTAGCATCCGTCCCCGGGACCCCTAAATCCCGGGGATGACACCTGGGCTTGTAGCAAGTCTGAGTCTGCTTGAGTCTCTGGGTACCCTGAGCCAGGGGCTCGCCACCAATGTGGATTTTGCCCTCTGGGGACATTCTGGCAATATCTGGAGACATTTTCAAGTGTTGAAACTGGGCAAAGGGCTGTTACTGGCGTCTAGGGGGTGAAGACCAGACGTGATGCTATACACCCTACCAGGCACAGGAAAGCCCCCCAAACAGAGAAGGATCTAGTCCAAAATGTCAATACCGCAGAGCTGGAGAAGGCCTGCTCCGGACTCGGCATCTGGGTGGGGGTGAGGCCAGCACAGGAAAACGCTTGAGGTGCCCGCCTCCAGCCAGCCCGTGACCCACGAGAATCTGGATGTGTCCCCACCCCACCCATCAGACTCGTGGCAGGAAGGGAGAGCGCCCTCCCGGTGATATTTCCATTCTCCCACATTCCCTAAAGAGTTCCATAAAACAAAAGCAACCCTGTGACACGAAATATGTATCCCGAGAAGCCGTGTACAATATGCATTCATGTAAATCAATGAACAGAAACCAATTGTGGGGCTCCAATTGCTAGACAAAGCCTCGGAACTAACGCCTGTAATTTGAAGTATTCACAAAAGTGAGAAAATCTATCCTCGGTGCCGGGTCCTCCTCTGTCTCCCAATGGCACTTCCGGCCTTTCAGCTGTCACTCAGCCGGGGCTGCGCCGAGAACGGAGCTTCTGCTCCCTTGGTCACTGGGGTCCCCTCCGAGTTAAACCCTTGCCCGGCGCCCATGGCTTCACTGGAGACAAGAACCAAGAAGTATTCTTTCTGCTAGGCCCTGGTTACCTTGGTTACAGTCAGGGACAAACCAATCAGCCTAATTAAAGGGGGCAAGGGTGGGGTAGATCAGAAGGCAAGTGTATGAGAGGTTGCCCTGGAAATTTCTAGCACCTCCACAGTTATTTCCTCAAAATGGAGTCTGAATGAAATTCCCTCCCCAGCTTACTAGAAGACAACTGACCTCTCCCTTTTGGTCTATTTCCCGTACCAAATGCCATCGCCCTGAAGACTTTGCCACGAACAGCTCGTTCAACATCAAACCAGATCTCGACGTGATGCTTCTTCAATGCTATCATTGCAGGGGTGCTGAATCTAGGAGACTACAACGCACCACACTGTTTGTGTTTTTCTGACCGAGCAGCATGATGTCTGAAAGTTGACCACCCCTGCCCAAGAACACATTTCATCACCAGAGAAGAAAGGAATCCGGCCATTGCCTTGAAATGGCCTGCAAGGCCTATGACAGGCAATTAGAGTCTTAATTCATTTTTTATCTGAAACGGAAAAAAAAATCATTGCAAAAGTTGTTTTTTTTTCCCGGGGGCGGGGAAGGAATATTTCCCCAAACTACAAGGCTCCCGTAATTCCGCGTTCTGCCTGAGTGTTACAGCACAGACTTCATTCCAGCTCCTCTCATGGAGGAGGCTTGACAAGACGCTGCCCAACCCTTAAGGGAACAGGGCTAGTCACTAGAAACGTATCAGTCCAACCACCCAACCTTGGCTTTAGAAAGGGGTGCTGGGACATACTTTGCCTACATTAGCATCAAAATAGCCAGTGCTTTTAGCGGTGAATAAGTGCTCTACAGTCAGCAGGAACCATAGAAGTGATGCAACTCCGGTGGGATTAGTTACACTTGCAGGGCTGGAGTTGGTATTCCCGTGCAAATCCCGGTGCCTCTCACTCTGTGTGTCCTTGGGCAAGTCACGGGCTCTTCTGAGCTTTACGTCCTCCTCACACGGACACTATGAGTGATAATAGTACTCACATTTTGATGCTGCTCAGAATAAAGATAGAGGGTGGCATAGAACCTCCATCCAGTAACTGGAATTTGGTTATTGCTCAGGAGAGCTAACTGTCGTACAATCCCTCTAATAAGGCAGGTTTTTTCTGCATCTTCCCCAGTCCCCCAGGATGGATCGAAAGAGTTGCCAAGGCATTTTTGCTGAGCTGCCTGGCTCTTGGGCATGATCGCCCTGCCCATCTGATAGAGGAAAACTCCTGCAGGCGGAAACATCAGACTTCCACTGGTCCCGCTAGCCACTTGAGTGCAGCCCGCGTGGTCTGGAAGGAGAGCCAGGGCTGCCCAGCGGATCTGCCGTCTCGGGCTGGAATTCAGGACGCTAGGGGGACCCAGCAGGAGTCTGTCCAACTCCCAGAGGCTCTGCTTCCCAGAGGGGCTGTCCTACTCTGAAGTTGTGTGATGTGGGGACTTCCAGTCCCAGGACAGAGTGGAAACTGGCCACAGACGCACACGTTCTGTATTCCAGGGGGACAGGGAGGATATTGTTTGTGTCCGTGAATCCCCCTTAGTGCCCAGTGCGTGCTGTCCAGCGTTCGATAGATATCTGCTGGTCGATCCATCGGTCAGATCCTGGCCTCATGGCTCCCAGCTCCTTGCTCTTTTAATTTCCAAAAGGTCAATCAATCAATCAATATATTTTCTACAGTCTGTAGTGCCACTGTGCAGCTCCGAAGGAAGTCGGCGCCAGCCCCGCAGTACCCCACCTCAAGCTGACGGGCAGATACAGACCTCCACACACGTGCACACATGCAGGCATGCACCGGCACCCCCGCGAACACACACCGACGTGTATGCACGTATGCACACACCGGGGACACAGACACACGCATGCCCCTATGCACACACGCAGGAGGGTCTAGTGATGCAGTCACAAGCAGGCCCTTGCTTCTCTGAGGCTGCCTCATGAGCACACACCCTTTCGTGGACTCACGGGGAGTTTCTCCGAGAGGCTTTGCTAGGTGCGAAGATTTGGAGGAAGGCGAGCCGACAAGAGCACACACAGCCGCGTGGTGCTGAGAACCACACCGATCCAGGCAAGCTGAATGCCAGTGTGCTCTCTCGGCAGATGTGAGTGTGTCCTTGGTGCACCAGGAAGGGGGAGCCCCCATTGTGGGAAGGAGGAGACCCCTCAGAAGATGCACAACAAAGAAAACAAGCTCCAAATAAGTCATGGGGTGCAGGGCGATCTGGCCTCCTCCTCCTGCAGCTTCGTCCCCTGGGAGCACATCCCTCTGATCCCAAACTTTCCCCATTTTCCAAGTCAGTGCAATTTGATGGGACCCATTGGGCTCCTTATTCCAGTCCTCGTCGCTGCTTAGCCAGGGAACTGGTGTCAATTTACAGCGGTTCGGATTCATTTCTTTATATCCGCATCTGATCTGATCTTATCGAAGGGGCTGCCGAGGGAAGAGAAGCTGCAGGTTTTGTTCCTTCAGCTTTGTCCTCCCTCCTCTGTGAGTCTCTCCTCTCCTCACCTCCCCCCCGGGGGGGTCCCCAAGGCTGAGCCGAGATCCCCTCCTCTCTGAAGTTAATGGCTGTAAGAAGATTTCATTTTATTATATCTCCAACCGCTCTGGTATTTTACATTTGTCTTTGACCAACTAGGAGCCCTGGACTCATCATTTAGGAAACAAAGCTTAACCCCGGAGCTTTAAGGAGGGCTTTTTTCCTTTCCATTTTAGCAGGCTAGTAAAAATCAATAACGCCATGTTCCCATCTGTAGCCCACCTGACATCTCATGAATGGTCAATGGAGCCTGTTTCTGGCTGCTGAAGTTACGAGAGCCGCCGTGGCCAGCCTGGCTGGGATCGCGCCTCTGTTCTTCCAATTTAAAGTCCCCTCTCCCCACAGAAGATGCTCCTGGGTGGCTGCCTTGGGGAGAAGGTCGGGGCTTTCCGAAAAGAGTTTAGAGCGACCACATTGAGGACAGAAAAACTGTGGGGTGGGAAGGGGAGGGTATTATGTGAGCACAGAGATTAGCCAACTCTTGGTCCCTCAAAGGATTCGTTAAATAGGACAAGCCGAGGATGGGGATTTAGAGGGTATTATTCCGGTGCAATTAGCCATGAGCTGCAGGATTCAAGAAGCTGCAAATTGGTCCTGGCTGGTGCCGAAAGGTTTGGGACCCAAAGCCTTGTTTGGATGCTGGGCAAGCCCTGGATGGGTTGAAGTAGGAAACAGCAAAACACAGCCCCGTCGGCAGACGCCCTGCCCCTGCCTCGTGGGGCGCCCCCCGCCCCGGGTACATGAGTCTGTCCGGCTGGCCCTGGACGTCTAAGTGTGCCCTCAAGGGGTGGATGGCCCAGGGCAGGGAGTGTGGCCTCTCGGGCAGCACAGGCAACCGTACACGTGCGACTCCCAAACAATGGAGGCAATATTGGGGAGCCCCGCGGCTGCAAGATACATGAGAAACAGGGTTCCACGAACAAGAGCTGAGCCTGGGCAGGGGAACATGAAACAGCCACCCCCCCCACCCCACCCTGAGGCCTTTTCAAAGCCACAGACTGAACCATATTGTCACTCCCAAGCCAAGTTTAACTTCTAAAGAAATCTTTTCAAGATGTTCAAAGCCCCCGCATGCAGCTTAGCTCTAAGCGCTA
Organism: Ailuropoda melanoleuca; assembly: GCF_002007445.2. Classification (NCBI taxonomy): domain Eukaryota; kingdom Metazoa; phylum Chordata; class Mammalia; order Carnivora; family Ursidae; genus Ailuropoda; species Ailuropoda melanoleuca. The sequence goes on along the minus strand of NC_048231.1, from coordinate 88,520,222 downwards.
CCATCTGCTGCAAGCGGCCGGGCCTGTAATCCCCGCTCGGGCAGAGGCCCTCGTGGCAGGGTCCCTGCTGTGCCCGCTGGAGAACGCACATGGGGTAGTGGATGACAATGGGCCGGCGGGGCGCTCCAGCTCCAGGGCAGCAGCGCACCGAGCGCCGCGGGGTCTGGGAGCAGCGCAGGACGGACCACATCTGCGCGGACACCCAGCTCCCCCGAGCCAGCTCTGGGAGGGGTCCTGCCCCCCACCCAGAGCAGGAAGGGAAGGCTCAGCGTCCACCCGCGAGGTCTGGAAGTCCTTTAACTCCAGAATTTCAGGTGCAAACAAAGAGGGGGACCTATCCGATTCCAAATGAAAACCCTCCTGGGGCTGGTTTTTCTATCTCTTTTCCTTTTGTTTATTTTTGCCCCTGTTCTAGAATAAGCCATCACAAGTTGGGATGAAATTAAATAGCTACTCATCTTGATAAGAGACCCAATACTGGTGTTCAGCTGTGCACCAGCAGCCATCCAGGGCCCGGGGAATTCCAGGCCAGGAGGTCTGTTGTTCCAGGGCCCAGAGGAGGAAGGGCTCAGAGCCCAGAGGAGGAAAGAGGAGTGGGTGCCGGGGCCCTTCCAGGTAGGGGGGCCCAGGGGTGGGTTTAGGCATAAGGGAGATCAAGAGGCCCGAAGGACCAGAGTGGAGTGGAAGGGGTCAGCCTGGGGAGCAAGGTGATGGGGAGGAATCAGTCGTGCGCTGGCCTCCTCTGAAACCCCCTGTGACCTGGGGCCCAGCCTGGCTTAACAGGAGAGAGAGGGCCAGGGATCCAGCGGCAATGTGTGCCCCCGGCAGGCTGTAGGGAGAGGCAGCATGGAGGCCACATCCCCAACAGGGGGCTCAACTCAAAGACAGCTGTGATCATTGATCCAGGGCTGTCGCTGCCCAACTGCGTGTCCCCTGCTCTGTGTGGCAGGGGAGCAAAGAGCCGGGCAGGAGCAGAGCCCCAGGGACCATGTGTGGCTCTGGGCTGCAGCAGAGGGACAGCGGGTATGGTGGTTAGAAACACATGTCCAGAAGCCACTTATTGGATGGCATGGTTGTGGGAAAATTACTTAAACTCATTGTGCCTTAGTTTTCCCATCTGTGAAATGGGGTAGCTGCTGATGACAGCATACACCCCACGGGGGTGTTGCCACGGTTAGCACGCCTACAGTGTGTAGAACAGTGTGCAGGACACAGCAGGGACCAGACTGGGCTTTGCCGTCATCATTATTGATTTATCAGAGGAGTGAGTGACAGAGTGACGGTCTCAGCTGTCATCTCAGCTGATAGAGGAAAGGGAAGGGAGCTGGGCCCCCCTCTACCCAAAAGGGGCTCGCCCATCAGCTGTGGGGATTCCAGAACTCATTCCCACCTTTCCCTCCAGCCCTCACCCCCACTGGCCTGGGCGCCCCTTGCCTGGTGGCTTGGCAGATCTGAGACCCCCCCGCCAGGAGGCTGGGAGCTAGATTTTCAGTGTCAGAAGCTCTGCGGGGAGAAACCACCCCTGGGGACTGCGTGGCCACAATCCCCAGATGTTTCTGGCAGCGTCTGTGTTTCAGAGCCACTCTCAGAACTGAGAGTCAGATGGGATCCAACTGGCCCACCAGGGGCTCCCCGGGCCTGGTGACCCCCCAGCTGACTTTGGCCACAAAGAGCAGTGCCTGAGGTGTAAGAAGACAAAAACAGAAAGTTAGTTTGCTTTTGGGGCGGGGAGGTTGGGTTTCTCTCTTTTTTATTTTTTTCTTGTGCCCTACCAGAATCTGGGAGACAACAGCCAAAACTCCTGAAAATCTTCAGCCTCCACTTTGGGCAAAGGGCCAGCCTGTCTTGCTATCTAGAAGTATAATGACATGGATTTCACAGGGATGTTCCAAAGCTTTCTTCCTTCACCCATCCCTTTGCTCCAGGGCCCACCCTGTCCCCGATCCCACCCGGGGCTGGTAAAGCAGGAGCCCAGAGCAGTGACTCAAGCAAGCTGGGTGTCCTCGAACAGAACATCAGGTCCCACTGGGCTGGGGCGGAAATTTCCAGGAGTGCTTTGATTGTCACAGGGTTGGGGGGAGACGGTAGCGGCATTTAGTTGATGAAGGTTAGGGCTGCTGGAGCTAGGGGTTTAAGCTCCAGCTGCAAACCGCTGGCTGCAAATCCAGGTTCGACCACTCCCTGGGGGTGTGAACTTCTCTGGCCATCACAGACAGCAGTTGTACCTACGTCCTAGGTCGCTGTGCACGTTCCATGCCCACACTCGGCACAAAGTCCCTAGAACCACGTCTGGAGCTTACAGATGTCAGTTGTCACTGTCCTGCCGACTAAGGAACAGTCCCAGTCACTAGTCCTTGTCCTGTGTTCTAGCTGACTTTCAAATGCCCCACTGAACATTTCAATAGCTTGAAAAATGTCTTCATAGTGATCAGGGCTTAAAACATGATTCTTTTCTTTTTTAAATATATAAATAGAAAACAATTTTTTAAAGGTTTTGACGTACAAGAGAATCTCTCAAGAATGCAATCGGGATGTTGATTGTATCCGACTCGGCTTACTCACCTCTTCGCATCCGTTCTCTTGGCTGCTCCTGGCTCCCAGGCCTTGGGCTGCCCATCCCACCCGACCTGCTTCGGGGCATCATGATGCCACCACCTGAGGTCCACCAGCGCTATGCCCACGTGCCCTGAGGCTCAGGATATTCTGACCACTTCTAGAGTCAGATCAAAGGCCACACTCCAGAAGGTGCAGTTGCCTTGGGGACCAGAGGACATAACCCAGAGGGGCAGGAGATTAACTTGCCCGGGAACCAACTTTAGCCAAGGGGTATGAGGATTCCCAGTCCCTTCCTTCTCCCAGGGGACTCTTCTGACTTGGGATTTCCCCATCCGGTCTCTCCAGAGACTTCCTACCGAGCTGAGCGTCCTCCCCGCCCCCCCCCACCCCCAGCGAGGTGTCTGAGAACGGACTTACTCAGAAAGCGTCACCCCGCAGGGCATTCCGTCCTCCACTGCTGCTGCTCTCACTTTCCCTCTCACTCTGGCTGCCCTGGAACCTCCCAGAGAATTCTTCCTCACTTCATCCCTGCCTTGTACTGTTTTCCAAGGAACTTGGGCTTCAATTTCCCCAAAGAGTGGAGATCGGACCTTGTCTTGGGCATTCTTCTTCTTCTCTAAGAGTTGTTTACCATTTCAGAAAATCACATAATCAATAGCAACAACACTTAAGGTATTGAAGTCACCAATGCAACAAATCTCTATCGGCCCCTGTTTGGAGCCATGGCTTTTGTGATGATTGTCTGCGAGGGTCGTGGTGTCTGTGTATTTACTTATTGAACTCCTTCATTATGAATTACTTCCCTTTTATTTCTCCCTTATAGTACATGGAGGGCAGTATATTGATTTTTTATTATGTATATAGGGAAGTTGTATTATCTATAAGCTTAATATCGAGATCGTTAAAAGGTCATTAGAAGATATTTGTCATGTAAAGTGGGCATCAGGGTTGACCCGCACTGCCAACGGAGTGGTGCAGGAGGCACCCCCAGGCCGCTAGCCAGCTGTATCGTGTGCATAAGATACTTATGTCCATGCGCCTTGGTTTGCAAGGTTGAATGAGATGATCCCTAGAGTCCTTTATCGTTCTAGTACATTGCGGTTTAATTTAGGGGAAGCCATCCGCCTTTCCTTCTGGGCTTTCATGAAGGTGCTTTCTCTGTTGTCAGAGAAAATTCAGTCCACCTCTCATAGGCAGAAGTGGGGTGCCATTCATTCCCCTCTGAGCCTGGCAGGAAGTGAGTGGCTGTCCACCTAGGTTAGAGTTCACTCCAAAATCATACTCGTACCCCTGGGTCCAGATGGCTGCTCTCCTGGCCCACCCGACCCATCTGCCCCCACTGGGGATGTCTGACTGTGCTTTGTAAGTTGGCCTGCCTGTAAAGCCCAGTGTCTGTCCCAGCCTGGGTTTCCATGTGCTTCCTGAAGCTTGCCCTGCTTCCTGTGTCCTCAGGGCTGGCCTGCGAATCTTGCCCCATCTCTGTGCCTCCAGGTGACACCTCTTGATCCCACTCCCAGGTCCAGCTGTCAGAGCCAAGGCCAAGGCATGGAGCTTGAAGTTCTTCCCTAGAGGGCAGGAGGTTTGAGAACCAGGCTGCTGTCCTTTGCACTTGTCTAGATGGACCCGGAGAGGGGACTGAGTGTAGTTCAGAAGCAGAAAGAACTCTCTTCATGGAACCCCACATATCACCCTACAGCCCCAAGTATCAGGACCCACACTGTTAACGCCTTCCATTGTGCCATGTAGACGACAGGAATCAGGGAGCAACCGGAGCAAGAGCCCACCCCATCCAAGAGCTGTCTTTTCCACCCACTGTATTTTCAAGTCTGAGGACTGCCTGGCAATGTTGTTTATGAGTAAAGAAGACGACAAAGTAGAAAGTTTGGATGAAAAGAAGAAGTTTGTCCCTAAATGGAGCAGTTTCCTGCAGGGAAGAAGACGCTGCCCATGGAGGAAAGGTCCTGTTTGGGACAGAGATGGGCCCTGAAAAGAGCAAGTCCAAAGCATGGGCCTCTGCACCTCCATCCGCTTGGGGGGCACAAGTCCTTCAGCACGGAGGGGCTTGGGGGCCACTCCACCTCTGATTGCACAAGAAGTTTCCACCCATCAGCTCATCCAGCACCACCACAGAGCGGCCTGGATGTCCTCCATCAAGGCGAGCTCAACCCACAACTGCCGGGGCTGCAGACAGCTGTTCCCGAGCCCTAGCTGAGGCCTGGGACAAAAGACGTGCGTATAGAGCTGTTCAAGAACACTGACTAGCTTGCCTCGGGCTTCTGAATAGAAAAAAAAAATTGCAGGGTTCTTCCTTGAGGTTACTATGCAGTGTTTTCATGGAACTTATGGGTTCCTGTTAAGAGCTGAACCAAGTAGGCTCTGGAGAGGTTTTGGGGCCTGAGTGTGGGGGGCGCTTTAGAATCTGACAGTGTTGGCTTCTCAGCAGGTGTGAAGCTGCAACGAGGATTTTGCATGCGAGGGGACAGGTTTTACATGTTGGGGAAAGCTCAGAGAGTGCTTACAATGTCCAGATGCAACGCTTTATTTTAAGCCGACTTTCCAGAGGACCTGTGCCCAAGGAAAGCCTGCGTTTTGAGGATGGTCAGAGCAGTGATAGTAGAGCCCGTGGGGCCAGTGGGCCCCAGCTGGTGTCGGAGGGCCTCGCTGTGGCATCCAAAGGCAGAGCCCATGTTCCTGACCCTTGTACCCCTTCAGCTATTTTTTAAAAAAAGCAAGACAACAAATAAGGCCCATCAGAAAGCCAATCCCAGGCACGGAAAGCCCCACGGCGGCCATGACCGGTCCTGGGCCCCAGGCTCTGGGTGCATGGCTTCGGGGTGCCCTGCGTGCTTGGGGGGAGGCTGGGTGGTCTGCACACTGATGTCCCTCAGTGGGAGAAGTGGGGGAGGCTGAGCCTTCTAGGAAGATCTACTTATCCTGCAGGGTGCCCGATCCTGGGCAAGTGTGGATGCCCCGGAACGGCTAGGGGGCATCATCCCATTGCCCCCCCCAAACCGTAGCCAGAGGGCAGGGCTGGAGAGCCACCAGCTGCTGTAACGGGAGCCCCGCGGACCTCTGCCCAAGGGCCAGGGAGGCCACTGCCCCCCCGGGAGTGGCGACAGTGTGGGTGGCTGTGCACAGGACTCTGCTCGCAAGGGGGGGACCCCCATCTACACGAAGGCCCCTGCACCCCAGAGCCCTCTCCAGCGCATGGCCAGGAAGCTGGCCGCCAACAAGCCTCCAGTGGATTTGTGCGCGCTCCAGTTTGAGACCAACCTCCCGACAACAGCCCTGCTGCGGGGTCAAAGGTCACGGGGAATCAATCTCATCGACTTTCATTGCTGAAGGAGTCAGAGGGCCCAGCCACCTCACCAGACCCCACGGCAGTGCAGGAATATTCAGTCTCGTTTGGGACCCATGTCCCCAAGGCCTCCTGGAGCCTGGCCGTCTTGGGACCCAGTAGTGAAGGAGGCAGACAAAATTCTGAGCTCAGGGGCCACCGTTCCAATGGTGCCCATGCCATCCATTCAGATAACACTCGAATTACAAAAACTGTCACATTGTGATCAGTTGTGACGGGACTATAATCATCCTCTTTTTACAGACGCGGGAACGGGCCCAGAGAAGCCCCAGGCCCATGCCGGCTGCCCTGGCTTGGGGGGGAAGCAATCACTGAGGTAGGGCCTTCTGCCTCGCCCACCCCTCCTGTGGAGCCCAGCTGGCCTCACCCCTGCAGAGCATTTCAGGCTGGCAGCGTGACTCGGGGGACTGGCATCCAGTCAGCACCGGGCAGGGTTGCTGTGTCACATCCTGACTGCGCAGGGCAGCCCTGCGCAGCCAACAACTCTTCACCCAAATTGCCAGAAGTGTTGTGGCCGCGACAGCCTGCCGCAGAGGCGGGGAACGGCGGGGAACGGCGGGGACCGGACGCGTCGGCTTCGCTATTTCTCACAAGCCCCGTGGGAGAGAAGTCCCATACTGCCCATTTTACAGAAAGGAAAACTGAGGTAACAGAAGTAACTAGGGTCCAAGGTCACAATAACCAGAAACTGGCGGAGCTAGGATTTGAACCAGCATACAAATCGGAGCCAACCCGACTCTGAAGGACACCTGGTCACCTGGAGTCAGCAGGTTAGGGGGTGTCGTCTTGGAGTCACTGGAGGTGACCTGTGTAGTCCAGCAGGGCTGGGTCCTGGGCAGCAACAGCTTGGGAGACAGCCACACCCCACGTCCCCCGCAGACTCTGAGGCCCTTTGCTGCCATGTTCAGGCCCCTGTCCAGTGCCACGTGGCCCAGGCCCCAGCTGCCAATTTGCCTTATTTCCCACTAACAAAATTCCCTGGCCACTTGTTTTTTTACTTTTTCTTTTTCTCTTTTTCTCTTTCTGCTTCTCTTTTTCTCTTTCTCTCCCTTTCTTTTCTTTCTTCCTTCCTTCCTTCTTTTTTCTTTCTTCTTTCTTTCTTTCTTTCTTTCTTTCTCTTCCTTCCTTCCTTCCTTCCTTTCCTTTCCTTTCCTTTCCTTTCCTTTCCTTTCCTTTCCTTTCCTTTCCTTTCCTTTCCTTTCCCCCTCTCTCTCTTCCTTCCTTCCTTCCTTCCTTTCTTTTTTGGTTTGTTTATTTTGTTGCAGGAGCAGATCCCCTGGCATCTATCTTCAGCCTGGTGTTAGATCAAAAGCTGAAACAGAAGCGCTTCTCCCCAGTCTGGGGTGGGGCTGCAGTATCCTGTGACCCCACAGAGGCTCACCCTGCAGCCGCCACCTCCACACCGGCACTTCCCCCCACCCAACCCAACTGGTCCAGATAAAGGGCTCCCCAGGCCCTCAGTCCCCACCAGCCCCACACAGGGGAGGAGGCTCTGTTTCCTTAGGCGAGGAGGCTGGGACAGGAAGCAGGAGAAGGGGGAACCTTCCAGAATAGTCATGAGGATTGCCTCCCTCCCGGCACTTATCTCACCCAAATTTCACCCTAAACATGCAGGGAAGGGAATTATGGGAAACCGTGTTCAGCTTCGCCAAGTTGACCCATTGCAAAATCACCAGACATGTTTTTTATTCCAGATAGGTTTTTTTCTTTTATTTTTCAAGCTCCTGATTGTGTGTTTTTATAGATTAGTGTGTGGGTTTGTGTGGGTTCCCCTTGAGTTAAACATACCTCTGCTTTTCTCAGCTGAATTCCTTTGGGGATCCCTTTAACTTCTGACAGGAAATGAGCACCATGCCAGGAAATGTGCTGGAAAAGAATGTGGAGAGGTTGTAGCTGTAGGAGTGGTGATGAGTACGGGTGTGTGTTTGCGGGTATGTGGCTGTGCGTTTCGGGTGTGCGCGTGTGGGTGTGTGTTTCAGGTGTGTGTGCGTGTCTGTGTGTTTGGGGTGTGTGCATGTGTGTGTGCACCTCTGTGTGTGCCCTGTTTCCAGGCACACTTCCGTGCTGGCAGAGGGAAGAGGGGAGGAGAGCGTGGAAGACGACAGACAACACAGCTGCACGTTTGGGCTGGGAGGCCGCGTCCTTTCCCCACGAACCAGATGCAGGTTTCAATCAATTCAATCAATGGGCAATGTTTGCTGGCCATAAAAATAGCCCAGAGGTTGCTAGTCAGCAGCTCTAAGATGGATGACCAGTGGCCCCAGAGGTCCCAAAGGTCAAAGATGACTATCACCTTAAAACATAGTCTGTGCTGGCCCCCAGCCCCTGCGTCTGGCGGGTGGGGGGCGTGCTGCCAGCCATCTGCAGCCAGGCCGTTGTCTGCCCCGCTGCCCGCTCGGCCCAGCAGCCGGCAGATGGCCCCCGGGCACTACGGGCTGTGCCATCCGTCTGCCCACAGTCCCAAGCCCTAGCCTGGTGCTGCTGGACTCCCGGGCAGAGAGAACCCACACGTTGGTCTTCCTGCTGCTGCCCCCCCCTACGATGTCCCGTTGGGGGCTGCAAAAGAGCATGGCTGCAGGCTCGCTTGCGCCCCACTGCCCCTTTCTATTGAGCAAGCCCTCGCCTCCTTGGCTCTGAGTTCCTGCTGCTCTGGCTTCTTAGGTACAAGGCGTGAAAGGTCATTGTGTTTCATTTGTCGTCATGAGAAAGGGTGATGGTAGCAGCCCTGCGCTCCGCAGCGAGGGAGGAGGGGGCCCTGGCTCTCTCCCTTCTTCCCCCCCTCCCCGTGCCTATGGAGTCCCATTGCTTTTTCCCCTTCCCTCCCGACGGGTCTCGAATCACCTCCTGTTTCCGCACCCAGACATTCCTTCCCGTGCCTTCCTGCCTCAGGGGAGACACTGACGCGGCACGTGTTCTGTCTTAGAGCCTCCGCAGCTCATCTTCAATAGTTCTTTCTTTCTTTCCCTGCTCATTGTCTGATGAATGCCAGATTTTTCCTCCCCGTCTTTGGTGTACTGGTCTCCTTAATTTTTACCATCTGCTGTGCTGCGCTGGGAAAGTGTGTAAGGATGAGACACGCGGATGAACGTCTTGTCAGGGCGCACTGTCTCCTACAAGGGGCTGCTTCCATGCCTGCCCACCGGCGCGGTTGGTCGCCGGGGTCTTGAGGTCCAGAGCAGGGTGTGTGCGCCGCGGATCAGCCTCCTTTCACAGATCATCGGGGTTCGGCTACTTACAGGTCGGTGTGTCACCCGAAGATGAAGTATTTCCCAAAAGTCAGGAAGCAAATAAATCATTACAGTTTAAAAATGAATCTATTTATCGATCTCCTTCTTTTACACCTCTAATGCTAATTGTTTGTCACGGTGCACGCATTTGGGATGCATCAAAAGGAATTCTTAACAAATTTCCAAACACAAAAATTAGAGCAGGATAACAGAGAGACCCAAACCATCCTACCATTTCTCAGAAGGCCTTCTGCGCCGCGGGGCCCTGGCCGCGAGAGGTGGAGCCACGTGTCTGTCCGTAGCCCGGACGCACGGCTAACAGCGATGGACAGGCGCATGGAGGTCACGGCCGGCTACCCTGTTCGAGCACCTCCTGGGATCCAGGCCCTGGGCCAGGCTGTTTACAGACTCCGTGTGGTTGGAAGCTCACCACAGCCTCAGGGGGAGTTTTATTATTCCCGCCTGGTTAGTTAAGAAACTGAGCCCCAGAGGGGTTCGTACATCTATAGAGTGGAAGAGCCCAAGCACAAGCCTGCTTCTATTTGACTCTAAAGTGCACGCACTTGGGGCCCCTGGGTGGCTCAGTCGGTTGAGGATCCGACTCTTGATTCGGGCTCAGGTCATGATCTCAGGGTGCTGGAATGGAGCTCCGTGTCGGACTCCACGTGCTGAGCATGGGGTCAGCTTGAGATTCTCTCTCTTCTTCTCCCTCTGCTTGCACACTCTAAATAAATAAATACATAGGATCTTAAAAAAAAATAAAGCACACGTGCTTTCCACTTGGCCACTCTCCACGTTGAGCTGGTGTTCACGCTGTCTGCGGCAGATTCATTTCAGGGTCTTCATCACTATTTCTGCTGTCTGTCTGACTCAGAGGTAGCCTTGAGCCGCCTATCCGGAGGAGCCCAAGCCACAGGCACACATTTCACACCTTGGTTGGGTCATTATCACAATGGCCCATCATCACCCCTGTGCCCTCTTGTCTCTCTTGGCAAGGCAACTACTTGTCTCCCCTTATTCCTCAGTGATCACATTTTGGCTAGACACAGCTCCATTAAGGACTACATCTCCCAGAGTTCCTTGCAGCCGGACACATCCATGTAACTAACAGGATGTGAACAGACTAGATGTGTGCCAAATGAGGGCTCACTGTGAAAGAAAGGAAAAGTGCTCGTTACCATTTCGTTTTCATCTTCCTGCTGTCTGGAACTCAGGTATGATGGCAGGAGCTGAAGCAGCCATCTCAGCCCATGAGACAGAAGCTGTGTGGTAAGGACAAAAGAGAAACGATGTTGAAGGAGCTGGTGTCCCTGATGCTACCGAGGTGTCCTCCCAGCCCTGAGCTGCATGCCTGGACTCATCTGTGAGACAGAATCAAATGCCTCAAAGGGTCATAGTATCTAAATTTACTGATGAGGAAACTGGGGATCAGAAGGTTAGTGACTTGTCCAAGGTCCAGCTGGTGAGTGGTGTGTGACCCTGAGACAAACCTGAATTTCCTATTCCTCTTTCCAAATCCTATTTGCTTTTCCCATTAACATAAACTGGATTTTAGTTAATATCAAACACTATAATTCCTTAACAACCAGCAGGCAGCCTGTGGAGAGCCCTGAGCCTAACCAGGACGTAGTGGACAGTCCCACTCTGGAGGCACTGTTGTTCCATCTGTCTTCCTCCTCCCCACAACCCCCCCTCCTCTGTGCACCTGGCATTGTCAACGATCAGAGACAGACTGAGGCCCTGCCAGCCCCTGCATTCACCAGTGATCCCACCCTTCCAAGCACTGAAACAGAGGCTCCTTCTGCCACCTGCAAATAGTGTTGAACAATGCAGTGGGGGACAAAAAATGCATTGGGAGCAAAATGAATGTCTACAATGTTCTTAGTGAGCTGGGAGGTGAGTTCACCGAGGACCTTGGATCCATGCAATTCTGGTTACAAATGGGTTGCCTTCAGGTCCCAATCCATAAGGGAACTGTAGAGAGATGGACCACTGAACTGGGAGTGAGGACACTTGGGCCTTGGAGCAGAGATTTTCAGGGATTTCTAGTCCTGGTTTCCAAGACCGACTTGGTTTACTCCCGTTGTCCTGGTGTAATTATTAATTGTTCCCCCTTTCACTCTCAAGACTGCCCTGGTTAGGACAATAAACTATATTGTTATCCTGTTAGAGATTATCTAGTTGAAACTCTTCATTTTCAAGAAAATATGGAGGCCCAGAGAGGTGAGTGCACTAGTTCGAGGCCACACAGCGTTTAGGGGCAGTGTCTCGTGAGCCTGCAGTGTTACTCCCATGGGTGACCAACTTCAACCATTTTGATTGAGGCTTTGGTGGTGGCACCTCGAGCTCAGTTCTCAGTTCTCTGTGACTTTCTTTGGGGCTCAGCCTCTTCCCACAGGGAAAGCGTTGCCTGATCTTTGTCATTTCTCTTGGGACGGCCTGATCACGTCCTCTGCCTGCTAAACACCCCACATGTGGCCAGCTGCGAGGCCCTTTGTGAGATGACCCCTCTTACAAACTGCCCCCCAGCCTCATCTCTCACTCCTCCCCCGCTGCCCCCCACGGGCCCTCAGCCATACCGTCTTCCGGTTATACTTGTTTCTCAAAATAGCCATGCTCCCTCCTGGCACAAGGGCTTTGCTCATGTTTTTCTCTTAGGCTGGAACATTCTTCCACATTTTCCCCTTTGGCTTAAAGGTACGACTTCATGTCTGCCTCGCTTGGTGGAATGCCAGCCCCAGGAGGGCAGAGCCGTGCCTGCCATGTGTCATAGGCACATCTCTGGTGCCTCCCAGACACCCACCACAAGAGGACGGCCAAAAACAGATGACCCGTGCCTGTGAATTCATGGCGGCCCCCACAATCTCATTCACTGGAGTCGATCAGAAACCATCAAGCCCTCTGGGCCCCAGGGATACACAGCTCCCCAGGTCTGATTTCCTAGCATCTTCTTCTAGCAGTTTTCTAAGTAGAACTCGAAAGAGTCACCAGCCTGACAGAAGGTGTTCCATGTAAAATCAAACACGAATCCAACCCTTAACACGCTGCCCTCATCTGGAAGCTAAACGAGCCCTGGTCCCTTTTCATCACAAGCAGCCATAGTTACAGAACGATTATCCCGTCAATCCCCCCAAACAAAACCAGAAAGCAGCACACAAACAAAAAAGAAACACAAAACAAGGCCCTGTGACCGAACCGTCCTGGACTTCTGATTCAGCTCTTCAGGTCCCTTCCTTCTGCAGATGGGAGAACGAAGGTTCCAGAGACGGTAGAAGGTGGCTCTTTAGGATTTGGCATGGGCCCTGGCCTCCTGTGTGCCAAGCTTCTGATGGCCGGCGTTGGGGCATTTCCTAGTGAGCCAGCACCCCCCAGTGAGAGAGGCTGGGCTTCCACCCTGGGGTACCCACGGGGTGCTAGTGTCCATTCCCAAGCTGGGGCCTCATGAAGCTATCAGTAACCCCGCGGACATTCCCACAGGGACTCCAGTGAGGAGATGCTCAAACGTCACAGACACACGCACCACCCAGGGAGCTTGTCAAAAAGCAGATTCTGAAGCAGGAGGACTGGTGGGGCCTGAGACTCTGCATTCTAACACACTCCCAGGGCGTGCCATTGCCGCCGGCTGGAGAACGTGGGGAGTGGTTGGCTCTAGTTCAGATGTCAGTCACCTTCTCCTGTCAAGGACCAGATAGGAAATCTCTCAGGTTTTGCAGGCCAAGAGGCAAAATGGATTTGCCTGGGTATTTCTATAACAAAAGAGAAAATGAATCGCGCAAATTTTTTATTGATGGAATTCAAAATAAAATTATGATAATTGAATACAGTTTTGTTTTGTTTTTGTTTTTGTTTGGCTGGTTGGTTGGATATGCAGGTCTGCTAATGAAAAGCTTGAAATTCTTTTTTGGGAAAGATAACACTTCATTTAACTGGGGTTCAAAGTCAGTACTCCCTATCATCAAATCGATTGCAAATGTTGATCCGTAAGAACCATTTTTAGCTCAAGGTCATGCAGAAAACAGGTGGCAGGCTGGCTTTGGTCCACAGGCTGTGGTTTACCGACCCTGGCTCTAGCCCAATGGTCAAAACCATCCAGGGAGATTTTTCACCTCTTTTCCCATCTCCCACAAAGAACAGATTCAGGGTCCTGGCTGTGTGGGGAGTTTTACCACCCGTCAACAGTTCCTGTGCCTTCTCATACCTCAGTTTACCTAAGGAAGCTCTCTCTGGGCAAGGTCGCACACCTGAAATAAACATCTTGCCTTTTGCCTCTGAAATAGCTTTTGCTTTGAAGTTTGCAAAGTCAGTCCGTGGGAACCCAGCTCCCTCGTGCTGGTTGGGCTCAAGGCCACTCACGTGCTACCCTTGAACAGTGCACGCTCCCAGAGGGGGCGATGCTGCTGCCGCCTGACTTGTCCATCTTTCTACCCCATCCACCGTGGACTCTCAGACTTGAGTGGTCCTGGGTCAGCCCAGAGGCCTGGTGCTCACAGGCCATGGCAGGGCGCTAGAGGTCACTGAGGTCGGGGCTTAGGTTCTCCAGAGGCATCTCTTCCCCTCCCGTGCCCCGCCAGTGGTACCTTTTCTGGTCATTTCCAGCGGTGTCCCCTTAGTCTCTGTCCTCTTCCTCATGTGGGTCAGGCCTGGGTAGAGGTCACCTCGTCGGTCCAGCTTCTGTCATAAAGCAATGAGTTAGGGGAGATCCCAGCCCTCCCGCCCCACAGCTGACCAAGTCATACAGGCGAACATGCCTGGCCCAGCTCCGCCACTAACTAGCTGTCTCCTCCTTCCATCATTTACGCTTCTAATCACTCAGCACCAGATACCGGGGATGAGCGACTTAGCCAGCTGGAGACCCTTTCCCACCATCAAGCAGGACTCTTCAGCTGAATTCAAAATGTGGCCACAAACGAGAGAACATTCATGAAAGCTGCTGCTGAGCAGGAAAACCACCCCAAGCACGTTTTCAGTGTGAAGAATGTAGACTCTACCCTTTCATACCAGCCCCCCTTCGTCATCTCACACTGTATTTTACAGAAAACAAGAAAGCTAAGCCTTGGGAAGTGAAACAAGCATTGTTCCACATGCATTTCTGAACCGGCAATGAAGGGTAGCCTTTGTCTTCAAGAAATAGATCCAGTGTGAGATGGTAGCTTTATATTCTCTGGCCAAGTTTACGATCGATATATTGGAAGTGATTCCAATATAGGGGATGGCAGGGCTCGGAGGGGCTCCTGAATACGGTCGGTACAGGTGGTTCTCCCCCCTGGGGGTTAGGCTCCTGCAAGCCCGGTGCTGCCAGTGGCCTCTGATTTCCCTACAGCAGCAATGCTATTATGTGGCATCGCGGGAATGGGAATTCACGGAGGAAGGGCCCATGGGGAGACAACGTAGGAATAAAGGCATTGAGGTGTGAATGTGGATGACACTTTCCAGGAATGGTGAGTGGTCTGGGGGGGCAGACAGTGTCAGCTACCGTCTCTCCCGCTGGGGAAACCCACACCTCTCTCTCACTCCTGACATTTCAGCTCGTTAAGTCCTCCCCTCCTGCCCGGAAACGTCCCTCAAGCCTTCTTCTCGGTGTCCACTGAGCTGGCTGTAGTTCCGGCTCTGAGTCTCCTGGTTAGACTCGCAGCCATCACTCACCTGGTCTTCCTGTCACAGTTCCCTCCTGTCCCTGAGGTATTCGCCACCCAGCCACTGGGATTAGCCAAGAAACTGTGGTACCCTTCCTTACAACCAGAGACCTGCCCAGACCTCACAGGGAAAGCTGAGCCCCTTGGCATGGCCGTGCGGATCCTCACACTGGCCTCAGCTTGTGGGCCTGTGGTCACTTCCTGCCGTGTAACCGGACAATGTGTGGGCTGCTTTCAAGCTTCGGCCTGGGATGGCGTAACCGTGGGGGAAGTCAACTGTATCCTGTGATGAGAGTCAGGGGTCGGCAGTGGCGGGATGGGCCACTCTAGAAGCCCAGTGTGTCTCCGAAGACTCCAGTGTTCTCCAGCTTTCTGCTCCCAAGAAGCCTCCTGTGGCCCCAAGTATCACAAACTCACCCAGCTATGGTCCACAGGTGGAAACTTCTACTTGAATATCTCTTTTCTACGCAGGAGGAAAACCTTTCTCAAGAGCACCCACCCCCCCAAACGTCCTGCTCAGGTCTTGTTGTCCAGAACGCCATTGAGGGCCTTAGCGAACCACCGCTAGGAACTGGACGAGCATTGCTGGCTGAAAGGGATCCAGCTTCCATCCCAGAGGCTGATGAGCGATTCCACGCAAGCACACGGCCCTGTGGTGGATGAGCAGAACTAGACGCAGTCGCGTTACCAGGGAAGGAAGGGGAGAATGGCTTTTGGGTAAGCGATCGGCCACGTCTGCTGTTCCTTGAGAATACCATTCACTTTCATACCTCATGCCTTCACTCATCATCTCCCTTTGCCCGAACGTTCTTCTGCCACAGGCAACTCTGATTCATCTCTCGAGGTCCAGCCGTGAAGGCACCATCGGTGCAAAGCAGCTGCGTTGGGGACCCCCTGCACCCCCATCCCTGTGGAAGAGAAGTGGAGGAGACCTGAGGGCATGGAGGTAGACTCCAGCTAACCGCCTGCAGGGCCGCCAGCGACAGCCTGCAAGGAAACGCGGCCCTCAGTCCTACAGCCGGAGGAACGGAATGCTGCCAACTCCCGGAGCTTGGGAGTGGATTCTTTCCTATAAGGGCTCTGGCAAGAGCACAGTCCCAGCCAACACCCGTGGGAGGCCGTGGCCGAGGCTCTGGGTAAGCCACGCCGGGCTCCTGGCCCACGGGAACTGTAAGACCATGAACGTGTACTGTTGTACGTCACTAAGCCTGTGCTACTGTTGTCGAACAATCTAGATAACACAGTTTTCGTTTTGCTCCCTGACCCACCCCCAACCCATTCTCCACAAGGCCGCTGGGGGTTCTCTGGCTAAATCATGTCCTGTGTCCCCACTGAAGACTTCTGAATGGCTGCCGAATCCCCTGGCAGCACCTGTGCCCGCGGCCTGCGTGCTTCCACGCGATCCGGACTCCCTGCTCTTGCGACCATCGTCCGCGGACATTCCCGTCCATCCTTCCTCACCTAGGACATCTCCCCCTTCCCGGAAGCCCTGCAGACACTGGTTCCTGCTCTTCCTTTAGAGCCTTTCCGTTGACTTTGCCTCCCCGCCCCTGGGCTCTTAGGTCTCAGGCCTCTCCTTCCTTTCTTCATAGTTCCTTCTGGAGTCTGTGCTTGGCTGACCCTCTTGCCCCATGGCCCCCATCCAGCCCCAGTAGACTTTGAGCTCTAGACGGGCAAGTGCCCCACTCGCCACTATAATCCCAAGACCTCGTTGGCTGCCTGACACATGGTAGATCTCCAATATTCACCAAATGCGTGATTGAGTATTGGTTTTCAACCAAATCTACCAGAATGTGTATGTTCAAATGAATGTTTATCTCAGTGGTTCACCAGTCTCACTACTCTATAAGTCAAAGGACACTCTCCCAGGGCAAGATCTGGGTTTCCTTTCTCTTTTCCTTCCTCCTTTGAGCTCCCATCGTGTCACTGTATCCTGGGAACGAGGCTCCGGAGACAAGGGCTGAAAGAGGAGAGGAAAAGAAATGAAGTCAGGGACCAGAGGGGCTTGGGCAGCTGGGATCCAGGCGAGAACAGCCTGAAGCACTTAAAGCAGACGGAGTCCTGGTCGGTGAAGGGAAGCCACCTGGAACCCAGGGCCTGCATATGTGCACACCTGGGGGCCACTGGCTGAGCACGGTGAGGGGCGCTCTAAGTCCAATCCCCCGAAGGGGCTGCGTGTGTGTGTGCACGCATGCGTGCAGCAGTATGTATAATGGGCTTCCCAAATACATTACATTAGCTAGATAGTTTTTGAGATGCATAAGCGACGTGAGTGCCCGGGCTGTATTAATTTAGCCTTCTCTAGAAATGCCTGGAAAATAATAGGCATTCAATGAGTCATTGTGGAATAAATGAAGATTGAATTTTGAGGTCCTTGGTTTTTTTTATTGAGGTCAGTATGAGAATGAAGCATGTCTCTTCAGCTACTAAAAAATTGGCCTTGAAGATACCATCCATCGATGGGGAGGAAATAGCGCTTGGGACCTGAACCTTCGCTCCTCCTCTAACTAGTTGCGTAGGGCAGCCAGTTACGTAACCTGTCCGAGGAGCAGTTTCTTTTTTTTTTTTTTTTTAAGATTTTATTTATTTATTTGACAGAGATAGAGACAGCCAGCGAGAGAGGGAACACAAGCAGTGGGAGTGGGAGAGGAAGGAGCAGGCTCATAGCAGAGGAGCCTGATGTGGGGCTCGATCCCGTAACGCCAGGATCACGCCCTGAGCGGAAGGCAGACGCTTAACCGCTGTGCCGCCCAGGCGCCCCCGTGGAGCGGTTTCTAACCTATAGCATAGAGACTAACTCATTGGATTTTGAAAGGCTTAAATGAAATCATACATGTCAAATGTCTAATGTGGTCTCAATAAATGTGATTTCTCCCTTCAAATTCTTTTATTGAAAGACCCAGGCAATACATTTCACTCTGAATCTAGGGGTAAGAAGTTGGTCTTCTGCCCTGTATGGGTACCCCTTGTATCAGATAATTAGGATTATCTAATTTGCCTCTGCTCTAGCTGTTAAGAAATTTAGAGCCAAGCTGAATGGTAAGTTGCAGTTTATCATTTGTTGATGTTTTCTGGAAGCCTCATCTATCCCTGCCCCTGAAAGGTTTGAAAACAACAAGCAGAAAGCAAAGCACGGGGGGTCGGGAGAAAGCAAGTGGTATAGAAGCAGGTGTTCTGGCAGTAACGGGACAGTCGAAGCACATCTGGGGCCTCCAAGAGGACCCCTTGACTCATTAGGAAGGAGACCTAAGATTGGTGTGTCATGGAGTCAGGGTCTGGCACGTGCTCTAAGGCCAAGTTTGAGGCTAATAGATGTGAGTCTGGTGGTGTGATCTGGTTTGCCCTAGAAAATTCGGATACATTCTAATATATAGAGATCATCAGGGTTAGGGGAGCCAAGGGTATGAAAAACCCAATATGTGACAAGAGAGAACAGAATGGCCCGTTGTCCCATCAGGGAGTCCTCTTTGGTGAATGCTGGCCACGTGGTGCAATGAAGTCTAGTACTTCTTCGGCTAGACGGGAGTTCAAGTCAGCCAGGAGGTGTGCCCTAAAACCTTGATTTTTTATTCCGTTTTTCAAATCTGAAGTTTGTATCGTATGTTTTACATATGTCCAGGACTCTCAGCTTGTAAGAAAATGCTTGTCCGGAGAAGAGAATCCTAAGGTAGACGAAACGTCAGCAAAAGGTAGGCGAGCGCGGCCCCGTGGAGGCAAGGAGAGCAAGCGGTGCACGGGGTGCCCGCAGGGAGAACAAGGACCCATTTCTGTAGGTCAGAGTCTACTTTCCAAAGATACTCACGTCACAAGAGAAAAAACTCATCCCCGAGTTACAACAGAATCACTCTGCGGAATGTCGTACGTTATGAAGCTCACACATTTTAACCCCGCCATGCCACAGTAAAAGAATCAACAATTTCTGTCCTTTAAAAATTTGGCACAGTGGCCATAAATCCAAAGGGGAAAAAGAATGGCTTTAGTGGCTTAAATGAATGAAAGCCCTTTTCTGTTCTGCCACATCTCCTTCTGTGTCCTGAGAGTGGCCAGGCAGCCTTCTGATGGCTGTCTCCTCGTCTCCTGTCACTTGAGGGACTCTGGAAGAGCAGAGAAGGCTGGACTTTGGTGACAGAGGCTGGGACTCAACTATTAAATATGCCTTTTATTAGCTGTGTGATCTCACTCATTTATCTTATGTGACCGGCAATTTTTTCATCTGGGAAAGGGAGGTAATAATTCATGGCTCTTAGGACTAAGAATTAAGCAGAATAATGAATCCAGCTCATAGACTGTCTGGCACGAAGTACGTACTCAGAGATACCAGCTCCCTTCCACCTTCCCTCCTTACTTTTTAAAAGTAAGCACTTTGATCTGGGTTGAAGAAAGGAATGAAACACAGGAAAACGAGGAATGGAAAAGCGGATCTTCCTGCAACACCGAGGCAGGACATGAAGGAGGAGAACCGGACATCACAAACTTATGCCTTAAAATGATAACAGTGGCATAGTTAGCGTTCATTGGCTATTTGCTATGTGCCACACCCTGTTCGAAGTGCTCCACCTGTATTAACTCTTCTCGTTTTATCTGTATGACAAGCCCACGAGGTAGGTGTGACCGTTATTCCCATTTTGCATATGAGAAAACGGGGGGCCAAAGAGAGTTGTTGAGTTAATAGGTGGCAGAGCCAGAGCTGGCCGTAGGCAGGTTCATTTCCTGGGAAGGAGACCCCAACACTGACAATTGAGAAGCTCGGGGGATCCGCCTGGAGGCAGGAGGCACGAGTGGGCGGAGGGAGAATTGGGGCCATGCTGTAGAAGCAATGCAGTCTCAGCCCATTCCTGGGAGCCAGGAAGCCGGCCTGGCCCTTCAGAGATGTCCTGCCTGAGGCAAGGAGGGTGGAGTCTTTGCACCCCCTTGACTAGTTATGGATGCCGCTGCCTTCGGGTGGGAGGCCGTGGCCTTGAGAACCGTGGCTCCCTCAGGCCCCAGGCACTGCCTGGAGAAGGACGCCACTGAGAAATGTCAACTGTCCACAAGCCGGAACCCAGACTCCTGGCGTCTGCTACCCTTTCCACCCCTTCCCCCAGAGATGTACTTGCTTTGATTAAATGTTGGGAGCAGCTCTTCCGGGATTCTGGAAGGGTCTTATAGAAGAAGTACCAGGGGAAAAACCACAGCCCCGGATGTTGCAGTTGGCCTGGAAGCCACGGCTGATACTCACTGGCTCCCTCCTCCGTTAGTCGTTCAAGCCCCCGCCCGGCAAGAACCTCGGATCCCCATCCATGATGGGTATGAACTCCTCATAACCAAACCCTTCACGTCCACAAACGAGACAAGGGAATTTTGACTTTTTATCTGGGCAGGTGCCTTCAGCCTCCTGTTACTCTTCCTTGATTCCTTCCGGTTGGATAGCTGGAACCCTTGCTGGCTGCCCGAGGGATGACAGGTTTTATTAATCACTTCCAAAGATCTCCCAGGTCAGGCCCCTCTGGCTAGTGCTCCCACCTTGCTGCCCATTCTGGCAATTTCCCCCACCGGATCTCTAGTATGTCAGGATCCTACCACCGTGCATTGCTATCAGGGGCCCAGTTCTGTAACAGCCTCTTCTCTCAGCCCTGTGAACAGCGTCCTCAGGCCTCTCTGGCAAAGCGGTCGTCTGGCGGGTTTCTGACCTGATATACCTATCTGCCCCTCTACTCAGAGCTTTTAGGATCTTTCCTCCACCGTCTCCCACCGCAGTTCTGGCATTTCTTCTCGACTTCGATCAGCCTTTGTTTTCTCCAGGAGGCAGCAGAGTAGTACCTTGTCCCGGCGCCTAGCCAGGCTGTTTCATCCTGGTCAATAAACTCCCCCTTGTCTCACTTTCTCTTCTCTCTCCCTTTGACGCAGCACCTCGGCGTCCAGCCCCAGGGCCCTCCAGGGTCCTGCAGGTACGCGTTGGCACCGTCCCACAAGCCCCTTTGGGATTTTAACGGGACCAGCACTTCCACATGGCCGGCTTGTGTTGTTTTGCAAGGGAGAAGCCTCTGCACCATCAGGCAAAGGGGAAGCACTTGCTTTAAATGGAGAGGGGTGGGCCGCTTAGGCGGGTCTGAGGAGGGTTTCCCAGAATCTGAGGATTTGAGGTTGGTCAAGTGCCTTGACCCAGATGGCCCCATCCGTCTCAATCAGATCTCTGACCTTGGGGCAGCAGACCTTTGGAGGCCAAGGCTTCAGCCTCCTCTGGATCTCTGCCTCACAAAACAAGTCCTGGGCCTGATCCTGGGCTGACGCCTGGTTCTAGGAGATGAGGCTCTTTAGAACCGGCAGGGGGTCCTCTGGCTTTCCTGCTTAGCCTTTAATTGGTGATTAATCACACTCAGCTATTCATTGTCTTTTTCTAGTGTGCCCCGCATAGCCATCCAAGTCCCTTGTCTTTATAATTTCTATTCTGCCTTCTCAAGTGCCGGCCATGCACGCCAGCTAGCACCTCCGCTTCCCGCAGTAAGCCGTCCCAACTCATCGTTGAAATTTTCACGGTTGCTTTCATGATCACCGCCTGCTGCCAATAGGAGGATCCTAACGGCTCCGTGAGGCCCCAGCTCCCAAATCCCGTGTTTATTTTTCAAGATCCTGTTTTCCTGGACCACTCCTGGTCCCAGCTGTCCTGGGCTGGGTTCTGGGAGGCAGACCGTGAGATGGAGATCCGCAGACAGCAAGGGTATGGAGCAGTGCTCTCCGCATCGACACGGGGAGAGGGAAGCTGACCTGCAGTGAGTCCAGTGAGGGCTTCGGCCCATCCCAGGGTGCTAGAGCTGGACGGCCCCTCCAAGTTGCTCTGAAGTGGAGCTAGGGGGCTGGGCCTTTGCAGCTCCTTCCAGACCCATCATGGGATGTGGTCACCCCCAGGAGGGGGAGCACAACCGGAAGAAAGGGCTCCCTGGCTGTAGGCAATCTCCAGGGCTCTGCAGATAGCTATCAGATGCCAGCACTTCTAGCGGCTGGAGAATAAATGCTTCAGCCCCAGGCTGGGAGCTGGAGCTGGGGAGGGGATAGCTGGGCAGCGCTCGTGGCCGGCATCCAACACTGTGCTCCCAGCAGACTAGAACACAGAAGGAGCATGCGTAACTTATTTTTAAAACAATTATTTTTTTTTAAACAAAAAATGAGACCTGGAGAACTAGTAAAGGAGAGTCTTTTAATTAGGATTTTTATGGCTATCTTTTTTTTTAGCCTTTTTGCCTGCTAGCTCTCAACTGCCCTTTGGTGGGGAAGTCCCGTGTTCTGCAGGTGCAGTAATCCTTACGGGGGTGCCCACCTGTGCCTTCCAGGTTGTAAGTTTGAAGTAATTTATATCCATTCGGATCGCAGAACACTTTGGACTTCCATAAATTTCTACCTTAAAACAGGCCTTCCATCTTCCTAATTAATTTATATTTACTCCTCTCAAGGCTCAGCCCAAGTACTTCCTCTCTAACTTGATTCTACCCTACGAGCGTGAAACCCACGTCCTCATCGCTCTCCGCCATCTCTGTTTTTGGCACTTGGTCGGCGTTGTGGCCCTTTGCTACACGGGGAGCTCGTCAGCAAGGAAACTAGAACACAGGACATATGCTTGGCATAAACTATGATTCAAAAATCCTTGTGAACTGAATAAAAATGTTTCTTTGCAGTATCTTTCCATTATTCATAAATTGTCACTAAAGCCTGAAGTGCCGCTAGGTGGGTCAAGTATTAGACCGTACATTTCACAGTGGGGTAGAGTGAAGCGCTACGGCAGTTCGATACCAGTCAAGACAAGAGGATGTTGGCACGAGAACCTACACATTCAACTTCCTGTGCTGTGGGGAGCCCATGGAACCTCCTCTACGGTACTTTGTCCAGAGTCTTGTTCAATCTTCATAGATGTATATTTTGAAGATTCTCATGTAAGTAATCTAAAATCATCCCTGATGCGAATGTGAGTCCTAAATTTAACAGGAACTACTTTCTTGTTGAGGGATCAGTCCTAACTTCAATAGCTGTAATCAAGCGGCCGCATCCGCCACACGTGTTTTGGCATTTCTCAGTGGCCACAAGTTTTGGTGAGAAGACAGTCACACACAGCAACATGGCAAAGAGCCTTGTGAATACAGGGAGAACCACAGAGACTCCCCTTTGGGTAAATGTCCAGATGTCTTACTGGAGTCTAGGTAGAGATAAAAACACAAAGCAAAAATCCAACAGTGTTCTCCAAAGGGCACAAATAATTTACAATCTTGTTTATCCGTGATCAATAAGGACTTCTAAACATCTACTAAAAATGATCAGCTCTCCTGCATTGAATGCGTACTTTGTGCCACTCCTAACAAGCGTTTTATAGGCATCATCTCATGGATTTAACAAATGCAATACATACTTACTTGATACCTACAGCCAATCGGGCAGGTGCTAGATTCTTGCCCTTGTCTGGGAGGTCGCAGAATACGAAAGGCTCTTGGCTTGCTCTGTCCTCCTTTTAAACAAATACAATTTGAAATCTCCAGCCAGATTTATCTTCCGAGAATAGAGTGGAATTTTTTAATGAGAAAGAGGGCATACAAATTAAGGCTGTATTTTCACTTATTTTAATACTCACATAATTAGCCTATGTTTACGGCACGCCTGATGTGGCCCAGCCATGAGAAAACAGGGCTAGATACTAGAGTACTCAGGATTCCTTTGTCCTGAGCTTGGCTGGAAGGTATGGGCATCATTTGACTTCGTTTTCTTATCGGTAGGAAAGAAAAGAACCTCTATCCGTTTGACGGAAGTATCTGTCCCCAGAATGAATGCATCTAATCTTGCTGCTAAGAGTGAATTGCTTACCTTCTTCCTAGACATGCAGCAGCCTCTCATTCGGCAGGGCCCTAATTGGAATACTTTCATGAGTAATTTGCTTAAAAGGACTTGGGAAACTAGAAACAATTCAAGTTCAGTAGGTACATGAACTCTTTTCTCATGCAAATGAATGAACCAAAAATGAAGGAAGGTCTAAGACTGAGAGCATCCTGGCAAGATCAACAGGAATCGAAAAACGAGATTGAGACGTGAGCACAAAACGATGTCACTGCTCAAACACCAGTTCGTGTCTTCCAAAAAAATGTACAGAAACAAGAAGTCCAAGCACCCTTTTAGGCATTCACTATTTATAGTGCTGCCTCTAGAAACATAAGGTCTGATTAAAGAGGGACAATAACCGCCAAGCACACATTGTGAGCTCGGTTCATTTAAACAATTACAAGCACACACCTCTCTGCAGTCTTTTTTAGTTTGTAAACAGCAAAAAGAACATCTAATTTTTTCAAATTCTTCTGGCTTTTCTTTTTGACCTTTGGTATTTGTATGTATTGACGATCTCTAAACCATTGTACAAAAACACCTTGAAGTGTCAAGCTTTAAAAATGAGTCTTCTTTTCTCTTTCTCCTGTGCAGCTTGGATTATCTTGGCCTTGTCAAAATACATTCTCTAGTTAGAGGTTGGAAATATTTCCCTCCTGGCTCCAAAGTATTGATTTTCTTCAACACTCAGCTCTGTCAGTCAGCTGAAGGGGTGAAAGGTGAAAGTTCACCCAGCACTGCTTGGCTTTACCTTCCTATTAATGTCATGCCCTTTCTACATTTGATCAGTTTATGTGATCACCAATCATACAGAACTGGTACTGCCCCTAGTCTCCCTATAAGGACACACTGAAGACACCAGGAGACGTTAAAGCAGTCCCCGGGATGGATGCCGGGCCTCTGAATAGGGCCGAAGATGTGGCAGCCAGTTCCTTTAATATTTATCTATTTCTGAAAGAAAATTGCACTGTTACGTGATGACTGGTTCAATATAAGCTGTTCTATATTCTTATGTGAAAATTAAAGACGCACATTCATAACTTACACATTACACCCTCCATGAGCAACGATGACCTATTTTGTTAGTCCTGCTTTCCCCGAAAACCAATTACACCCGTTACCTCAGGGATTCAAATTCAACTCCAAACTGAGTCTTAAATGAAATGAGTTTAATGATCTCAGTCCAGCCTCCCGACTCCGGAGCAGCCAGCCCATGTCATGAAATCTGACAAGACAGAATTCGGTACAACGAAGTCTATTCAGGAGCAACTCAGGGTGGAGATAAAGCAACATGCATGCAATTCCCTTGCCCAAACCACAGAGGGTGCTGTTGAGTTTCTGGTAGGCGTTGTTTCTCTCACACTTTGGAGACGTCTTCCTGTTCCACGGTCCTTTGTGACAAGTTTGCCTTTCCTGAAGCTAAGCTCTCCAGGGAAATGAATAATTATATAGAAATAGAAGGCTTAATTTGGTCCCAAAGAAGGCGGGAGGGGGGTGGGGAAGGGGAGAAAGCATATGGATTTCAACTGAGAATGTTTAAGAAGAGTGAACAATGTTTTTAATGAGAAAAACAATCTTCAGTACAATTCAGTTTTATTTAACACACATATGTACACAGGGACGTTCAGCACATATAGAATCTATTCAGTGGAAAGGTCTTGAGAGGCAGACATTTTAATTCACTCGCTGTACACAGTGAGTTCAATCATTACATTTTCATACAGGTGTCACGTCATGTCATCTTTTGCTTGTAAATAACCAATGAAGCCACATATGTCTCTACATTTACAAGGATAGGTCCAAATACAGTGCCAACAAAATCAATACAACACTAAAAGCACACACTGGGATGACAATACAAAGTTTGCCTCAGTGCTGAGAAATCTAAGCTGTGATGAAGTCTGGGACTGTAGTTATCAAAGAAGCCAAGGGGAGATTTGTGTTAACAAGAATGCAAATACTCATTTAGCAGTTAGAGACGTCTAACCATCAGATAGCATCCACCCGACTTTTAGAATAGTAATATTCTAAAGGCCAGTAATTTTGGCTGTCTGTGCAGACAGAATGCGGGACAGGCTGGCCTCTGCCCACTGCCCAGATGTTTTGCCCCTCCTGGGACCCCACGGTTTTGTTCCGGACCCCCGCGGTGTGGTCCATTGTGTGTCTGTGGTGGCCTGCCTACTGTCTCACATCTCTGTTTTAAACAACTCTCTAAGGTATGCTTTTGCTCCATCATTCCAAAACAACTTTGTAGTCTAGAATAAATTAATCCCTATTTAAATTCATAAAGTAAACATGTGCTGGGTATCAAGAAGACTCGGGAGCCCACTGGAAAAACCAAGCGCATCTTTTGTTTACCGCAGGTTTTTCTACTTACATCGAACACAACGGCATGTGCACCAAACAGATAAATCTACACTGGATAGTTCTTTGTTTCTTCCTTGGAAACTACATATGTAATCTTTATAATACAAGGTACATGCATGTGGCATAAATTCACTTTTAAAAGAACACCCAAAGTCTAACACCAAGAAACAGTACAGGTTTGTCACCAATGCAAATAACATACTTCATATCAATAGGAAAGACACGTTCTAGTGGTCTTAATTTCTTAACATGTTCTTTAAAAATCTGTTTCAGTAAAATGACAGATGGATATGTTCCTGGACTGGGATCCTATTTTTTTGTATATTACATAAACTCTGACAATCTAAGCTTTTCCAATTAAATGCTCCCCCATTATCATTTCTGTTCCTCTGTAAACTTCGTATTTTCTCTGAACTTAAGAAATCATTTTCTGTTTTTACACTTAATAAACCATTATGCCTGGCCAACCAATCAACAACTAACCAAATGACCAAATCCCCAACTATGTACAGATCAAGATTTGTTAGGAGTAATTCATACAAAATATTATTTGATGGATTTTTCCCCATTACTATGAACAAGAACCAGCATAATTTGACATAAAGAGAAGAAGGCGACCTAGTTAAAGCTTACTTCGAAGTGTGATGGACGCCCTCACTGCAACGTTTGCTTAAATAACTTGAGAGTCCACATTTTCTATATTCTCCTGAATGCTTGTGCCATAGTTACTAATTTTCAAGGATACTTGTGTAAAAGAGATGCTGCCTTTGTTTTCCTTTAATTGATCAGTTCGAAGGCTGAACTATAACTATTCCACGATAACTGGCATAGGTCGTGCACATGGGAACTGTAGGTCTGTAAGGTTTCTGGAGGGAAGGGGTAAGTTCTTTCTTAAAAGGACCTGTAGCAACAGACATGAGTCCTCTTATTTAGTATAGGCTATGCTTCCAAACTCAGTTCTTTATTATGAAAGTCCATTGAAGAGACTACTTATAGTGATTGGATAATTATATTAACTAGATCATAAATAGTGATTTTTTATTTTAAACTACTAAATAGACTATTAAGCAGGATATGAGCATTTTAGAAGGCTAGGTGTCTAGGAAACTGTATTTACTGTGAGGAGGAAAAATTTTTGGGGCATATTTTCTCAATAATCTCTAACCTGTTAGGTGTTAAGAAAGAAGTAGGGGCTAAACCCTAGGAAACTGGAGTGAGGAGTTTCCTAGCAGTCAGGGGGAAAAAACCAACCATGTAAACACGGAATCTTTTTGGTAAACAAGAATATATTTTAGGAGATCCAAAGGAAAATAACTTTGCTAATTCCGACTGCCACATTACATCAAAACCCAATGTCAATACCGCCAGGTCCAAGCAGCGGCTCAGAGCTGGGGTTGAGCTCCAAGAAAACGCCATCGGGGCTGCGAACGCAATCACAGTGTTTACTCAGTTGGAGGCTTCTGGTGCACCAAGCGACAGGGGTGCTCCCAGGGACCGCAGACCTCCCCCCCACCCCACCCCCCCGGCAGGGAAAAACGACCTGGTGTGGACAGAAGGGCCTGCAGAGTGGTGCGTGCACGCCCCCGAGAGCCACGCGGGAGCGACAGGGCCTCGGCCACGCCCCGGGGTGGCCCTGCTGTGGGCGGGCACCGAGGAATGATCTGTGGGGGTGAGGACAGAGGAATCTCAGTGGCAGAACGGACGGAGCTCGGAGGCGGTCAGGGCAGCAGCCAGCGCTAGACCATGAAGCGGTGCTCCTTCCCATCGTGGGCCATGAGGATGACGTTGCGGTTGGAAGTCCAGATGAGCCGGGCCAGTCGGAGCGCGTTGTGGGAGCCGGGCGAGGCCGGCTGCACGGGGGGCACCTGGTACGTCTTGATGCAGCGCAGCTGGGGCGCCGAATTCAGCATGCCAATGCTCCCCAGCAGTGACGTGTTCATCTGCAGGGACAGAGGGACACACGTGTCACTTAAGGAACCCTCTCCCGGTCACCCTCTCTGCCGCAGTGCCGACTTGGTTCATCTGAGAGTCTGTCCTTGGCCCCGATAGGGCGCCTCTCAGTGCATCGGAAACTGCTCTGGTGCTGTCACAGCAAGTGCACAAATCCCGAGAAATGTGACTTCGTGGGTAGAACCTGACAGCAGGAGAGGCCATCCATCTTTAAGAAGGGGGCTAAATTATAGGTGTTAACAAAACAGCTCAGGCAGACCATCTTTGGCAACTGGGTACTTCACACGGCAGACCCTTCTGTTCCTTCCCGTCGGGGCTCCCTGCATCCCCTGAAGGACGAGTCCACCCACACACCTTTGGGGACTTCCAGGTCATTCAGGGAAACAAAGCCAAGTGGGACCCGTCCCCGGATCCAAGCACAAAACGTGACCCTCTCCCCCATGTGCATGTACCCACACCGGCCCTCCTCACCTGCTTTTTATAGAATTCAGCCTCTGGAAAGCACTAGTTCATTTTGATGGGGAAACCCAGAGTCAAGGGCATCTCCACACCTATCTGTGGTTCGCTGTTTTGCTGCCACACTGACCGGCGGACACTTGAACACTTTACTGGCAATACGTTTTTATCAGTTTTTTTCTGCTTTTTGGTGGCTTTTCAGGATTTGATTTGAACTTTAAGTTCTCTTAATCCACTCACAGTAGTGAAAAATAACATGGAAATTATGGTTCATGAACAACTATGTGTTCGGTCCAGGTGCTAAATGCTGAAAGGCACTTATCTCAGTGAACTGTTACCTGAGCAACAGAGTCTGAAGGACCCTGTAGATTCTGAGTATGACTTAACAGTTTTTCAATACACATTTCTTGTGCTATTGTAAAATCACATGGGAAGCAAACTGAAAACCAGAAAGAGGTCTCAGAAATAATATTTTTCTTTGCCCTAATTTTCATTTCCAATTCTTCTCTCTAGTATAACCCCCGTCTAAATGCATACGATTCTAGGGTTTTGTGTAAAGCATGCAGATTATGATTCAACGTATACAAATGGTTGACACACGAAACCCTGGCAAATCCTGGGACACGTACGATGTGTTATTGCTGACATCACGCTCTGCATCTGGATCAGTGCAAAATATAAGCCATTCTTTTCTCTGGCCCTTCTCAGCAGCACGATGGTGTCAGAGGGCGTAAATCATGGCATCTCCAGCAGGATGCGTGCAGGCTCCACTGACATTTTCACAATTTAAATCATCTTGAGTAATAACCCTTTTAAGATGACTAATGTTACTGATTTTCCTGCATTAATAATAGTGCCGAACACAACACAGAGGTGAAAAAAAATCACTAGTGTACGAGGTCACATTTTAAAACCAAATGTATGGTTATCATTAACTGTTTCTGTTAAAGTTAACATTTAAAACTAGACAGTACCTTACGGTCATCCTCCAAAAACTTCTTCCCTTGCTTCCTTCCCCCCCTTTTCCAAAAACTCCATAAAAGACAAAAATCAATGTCTTCTTGCTTTCTGAAGGTTCCCAAATAGTTTAAATATAAATAATGGTGGTGAGCTTGATCTGATAGTCCTCACTTTACAAAAAGTAACAGTACCTAATAATTTAGTCCTCTAACAGAACAGATCCAAATGATCCAGAAAATTGGTGGTTAAAATTAACTGGCATCAACAGGCATACTGTGCTTTAATAAAAAAAAAAAATCTCATTTCTCAGTTGATAAGTAACTACAAACTATTTTTCATTCTTTATGGATTTTCTATGAAAATATGTATGAAGCTTGAGTTCTGCTCATGGCTCCAAATGCTAAGGGTATCCAACATGCTTGGCCACTTCCTTATTTTTAATTCTTTCCTGCAAAATTTAGCCACATACCAGAAATGTGTTGAGGGCCAAAGGGCGACAGGGAGAAGGTACTCTACTGGAATATTACGGATGGAAGAACTTCAACAAGAGGCCCGTCATTCCACCTGGGTTCTCCTTATAAGCTGAGCCAGCCCATGAACGACTGACATATCATTTGATAAGCTGATTGATAAATGCCTTCGGAAGGATCACACAGCCTTCCCGCCTCAGAACGGGGGACAGCACTGTCACACATGCATACAGCTGGAATGACGGAGACCCTCAGGTTAACGACAATGTGTTGCTCCTCAGACCCTGTCTTCCCTATGACCTCCTCAGAGCAGAGATAATCTGAAGTAGTCAGGGTGAGTATTCCTTTTTCCAAAAAGCTCAGCCAAAGAACTCTCACTGAAACAACGAACCACGTTGTTATTCGATATTAATGTTTTCTTGACCAGTGGCCATCTTACAAACCACACAAAAGGGCAATCTGAGCCTCGAATGAAAAAAAAACTCCCCGGAGTTAGAGTATTTGGTAACCTTAAAGTTTTTCTTGATTACAAAGATAATAAATACTCATTGTGGATCATTTAAATAATAAAGAGAAGTATAAAAGAGAAAGCAAAAGTCCCCTGAAATCTCACTTCCCAAAGACAATCACTAACATTTCGGTAAACTTCTTTCCAGACCTCCAAGTATATGTACATTTAAGGAGAGGCGGGGTTAAGGAATTTTATGTAAAACAGTCTCATATTAGAAGGCAGTTTCACAATCTGCCTCTTTCATTCAACAAAATGTTGAGAACCATCTTTTCACGTTAATGGCCATTGATTTACAGTACCCTTCTTAAAGGGCTGACCAAGATTCTATTTTATGATGGAATACGTAACTGTAAGCGAAACCAACATCCATCTAACTACTTTTGGCATTTCTGAGAGAGGATACTCACTAGCTGGAGGGAGTGGTGAAATTTAGGTGAAGGAATCACGGTTGTACTTAATTTTGTTACTCAACTCCCCTTGTTCCAATACCAACAGAGACCCTGATGTGAAATACTCAACTTATAGGAATATGTTGTCAGAGGATCAAAGGGCTTGGAAGATTGCCCGATGACATCATTCCATAGCTGAGTTTGTAAATAACTAGAGGGCAACTTTGGTTCTTCCCTTCCCTTTAAAAATAATACTTCACAAAACCAGTTCTGTGAAGATTATTTTCTGAACACACAGAAACACATACAGATGTAATTCATCAAAACAGGAAGGGTTTTAATGCAATTCTCAGCGTAAGTAATGCTGCACACAAACCTTTTACTAAGTCTCACTTGAGTAATTATCCAACCAATATTTCTCATTAACACTCATTTCTCAGCAAAGATTTTAATAGCTCATAGCTTTTGTAAGGTCCTGTATTAAGACTTCATTAAGTTTTCAAAATATATTACAGTACATTTACTGGAATAATATAAAAGTATTATCATACATCATTAGAACTAAACAATATGTATCTAAATAAATCAGCAAGCCCATTTTGGGAGAGCAGCAGGAGATCCAACATTGTTCTCTAGACTCTCTTTAATTCAAATCAACACCCACCCCCGGCCACCTCTGGAAGATGTTTTACTGTATTTTCTTGATAAAGCTGAAGTGTTTCTGTGCCTTCCTTTGCTTAAATTTCAAGACCCAACAGGGTATAATGGGCCCAGAAATGGGCTGCATTTTACATCCTGACATTGGGTTTGGAGGCAGAAAGACTTGGGTGTCACCTAAGCAGCCCCCAGGCTCTGCGCACTGCACACCCACATGTGCAGACAACACGAGGTGGCCCTGGGAGCCGAGGAGCGCGTGCACCACGGAAGCATGCTGTGGCTCCCCTGCACGCAGGGCCACGTGTACGGGCGCACAGGTTCAAGCGTGCTTGGCCAAGCCCCGAGGCAGCAGCAGGAGCCTGAAGAGGGGAAGTGGAAGTATCTTGAAAAGTTACCATCCGTCTACTAAATAATCTTGAGCTCCAAAGTGAGAAGGGTGCTCACCCTAATTCCCTCGATGCACTAGGCAGGAACTTTGATAAAAATAGAAAAAATGCAAGGAAGGAATGAACTATCCAACTAGAACCCTGAGCATCTATATAAGGGGAAAAGGTTTACCACATAGAAAATCAGGAAAATACTGGAAATGGTTTCAAATCTGGCTAAGGCAGGAGGTATTCCTTTATAAAATGATTTTTTTTTCTGAGAAAGTCAAGTTGGACAAAACCAAAAAGACTTGTTTTTGTTTATTCCACAGAAGAAGGCATGGACCAACCCAAGCTCCTTGAAAGCAGGGACCTGAGGCTTGTTCACTCCATATCCCTAAAGCAGAGGCCAGCACCCGGCACTTCAACGCCACTGAATAAATGTGGAATGAGTGTGGAGCTTTATATAAACCCTCCTCTGGGATTCCAAGAGAGTGGGAAATAGCAGAAAATTTGTATCAAAGTACAGCCGGTGTAGAGAGACCACTATGTAGAAAAACCAGCTGGTGGGGAAACCCTTTAAAGAAGTGTTGTTGCGAGGGTCCACTTTATGGATGCCTAGTGGGCTGACGGTGGGACTGCGACAGTGCAAACCACAGGACCCGCGGTGGCCTGCTGGGGGAAATGGGGACCAGGGAGCTCTCCCAGGAAAAGAGTTTAATATGAGCCAATTAAGATGCTGGAGATATATTCTGGGAGAAAAGATAATGGGAAAATAAACTGGAAAGCTAAATTAGATGAAGAGCAGGAAAAGTCTGTGACAGATTTGGAAGTTGTCATGCTTTAATAGCATGTTGTTAATTAAGCAATTTATTGTATCTGTTTTACATTTTATTAGGTATTGATTTTTTTAAAACCATCATCAAGTTGTGCTGAAGTCTTATTTAAACTTTAATTTTTTTTTTTAAGCTTTCAAGGCAATAAACTGAATCTCGTAAAACATACTTGCATCCCAGGAAAATAAAGGTAACAAATTTTAAATTGGCTTTTCATGAGGGAGGGAGTTGAATGTATAATTTTTTTTATAACTATCAGGAGGAAGATAATTAAAAAGATGGGATGGGGATTAATCACGGAGGATAAAACAAGTTCTATTGTAAAAATTAGGTGCTCAAAATTAACATGCATTTTAATCGGAATTAGACATAGGCATTCTCATGAACTGCCACTCAATGATACTCGGGTTTTTGAAAATGTTTTGATAGTTTGGGAATGAAGAGCCCTATGTGGGAAATTCAGAATGCAAACAGAAATGAGATAATACAAGCGGGATATGGAGGTAATACCCGGCTGCCTTTCCCATATACCCTCCGCCCCGCTGGAGTTGTCTGCATCCTTGTGCAGGGCCCCCCGGGCCCCATGCCTTTCTGGCCAGGCCCTCAGGCACGCCGGGCCCTTGCTTACCACTGAAAGGCTGCTCCCTTTCCCTATATCTGCCCTACCCTTACCATCTGGCCCTTCCTCAGCATTATCCTGTCTCAGTTCAGATGTCACTTCCTCTGTGAATCGGTCCCACAGCCTTATTCTCAGGCTCCCCTCTGTATTATATAATTGCTGCTTATTTACATGTGTCTCCCTCAGACCTCAAGCTCTGTGAGAGCAGACCCCACTCTCTCCAGATGGCCAACTGTATTCTCAGCGCACCCTGCATGCTAGCATGTGGCACAGAATCAGTCAGCAATAAATACCTGATGTTTGTTGAAAGGGGGGGGGCAGGAGGAAGGGCTGGTGGGCAGGCCTCACAGGAAGCCTTGCTTAGTGAAAGTGACTCATGCAGCCTACTTCAACACCCCGTGGCATCGACACTTACCTGCCAGAAAGAAATGTGGCTGTCTGTATTTGAGTAGGTGGCAAGATACCGTCCATCAGGAGCAAAGGCCACTGCAGTGATTGGTCCCTTGTGTCCATGGATTGTCTAAAATAAAGTGCAGTCATTAATGGGCTGCAGTGCACAGAACAACTGCACATACACAGGCAAACACATTCAATGTTGAACAAGTTATGCCATGGAGATTAGATACCGTTATGCCGCTATGTTCTTGATTTATAACAGCAGATTAGAAAAATAGGGAAAGCTACCAAAGTTCTCTCACTGCTATATCCAAGGGCTTTATTTAATCTTGTTCTGAAGAATCTACCTGTATCTGAGTTGGGAGAACAGCATAAGTCCAAAGGAAAAGCGTATATTAACGGGCGAACGAATGTGTTAATTCATTTATGGCCATTAGAGGGAAGAATTTTACAATTAATTAGAAAGGTAAGCAAGTGATCACCAAACCTGTGAAGGAACCTCACTCATCTGAAATGAAAAACAATCAAAGCTGTATCATAACATCCCTGTTCTGGAAGGAGGTAAAAACTGTAATTTCAACTCTTAATAATTATACATTTTTCATGTTTTATGCTTCATTTCCCACCAATAACACTGTGTTTAAATGCATATGGCTGCAATTAGTAAACATACAAACATACCTGGTGGACGTTTGAGCACATATATAAATCAAATACTATTAAAAACAAGTTAACAGGGATAATTCTGAGCCTCTGCCAAACTAAAAAAAGGGAGTTGTATTTTAGACTAGGTCTGTGATAAAAGGTCTTTACTAATAAAAAATTACACTCAAGTTTCATGATATTAAGTTATCAAAAATACTGGCATACTAAGCAAATTAGCATAATACTGTATCAAAGTCCTTTCACGGTCAACTACTAAAGATCATACCGCCACCTCATTGACCACTACTCACTCTGCTTACAAGCCGTGGGTTGGTCTCCTCCCTTTGTCTGAGAGGAATGGAGAAATATGTTCTCTTAAACTAAGACAATACCAGGAAAGTTTATTTCCATCTGCTATTTTTTGAGGAACAATTGTGAACCCTGAGTCCCGGTGGGAACATCAGGCTCATTAGGTGACTCAGCCCCATACATACTGAAAATTTCAGTAAGAAGAGTCTCATAATTCATAGCTGAGTGATTAAAATGAGGGTGAGAGGGAGGAGAGAGGGATGGAGGTACAGCCTGTTCCTCAGTTGCTCTTTGGATTTTGTTCTTTTCTGTCATTAGACTTTCAGGGCACTGTGGGATCCAAAACAATGCCTGTTTTTCCACACTCGGAGAAAGCACGTTCTGCTGGTAAGACACTGGGCTTCGGGCTGGCAGAGAACTCTGCTCGGAGTCAGGCAGCCTGGCTTGCATTAGGGCTCTACTGCTTGCTGAAGGACCTAGGACAGATGATGTGAGTCACTTAACCTCAGAGCACCCATGTCTAGAGAGCAGGGATGATGATGATGAGGGTGCAGATAATGCCTGCCTCAAACAGCTCCGTGAAGACTAAATGAGTTACTAGGTATGCAGCACTCTGCACAGATGGCACATAATAAGAATCCAATAAGTAATATTACTGTTTGTATTACTCCTCCTCACTTAGATGACCAGACGTATAGATTTGAAAGTTGCTAAGACAGTAGATCTTAAATGTTCTCAGCAATAAAAAAAAAATGTAATTATGTGACAAGAGGGAAGTGTTAGCTAATGCTGGGGTGGTAATCATTTCCAATCTATAAGTTAATCAAACCATCACAGGCACACCTTAAACATAAATGTTATATGTCAACTGTATCTCAATAAAACTGGGAAAAATGATTAGACAAATGTAAACAATCACAAAACTTGATTACTTGAGTACACGATTTAATGAAAAAGAAATGCCCTAATCATATATCCCAGAATCAGTATCAGCGAGCATATTAGGTAGTCTAAAAACAGATTTCATTTCATTAAACATTTCATCAAACAGATATGGTAACTATCCATGGTGCTAGGCCACTAATGTGGTGCTAAATTAAGCAACAGGTGAGCATGCTGAATAAGTATTCTGCCATCTACACTCAAATGAAAATTATTGTGGATGAAGGTAAAGAACTTAACCAATCAAAAGGGAAAAACTGACAATTCCCACTTACTAGGTCAATTTAATTAGCTCCTTGGAAAACATCTTTGTTTTTTAAAAATCAAGATTCAGTTCTGCTAAAAATCTGAAAGCTTATGGGGCCAATTTAAAGCTATGTTATAGTTAAGATAGTTGATTAGTAAGGCCTTGCTTTAAAACAGAGGTTGCAAACTGAAGACCCTTGAGCTGAAACCAGATTGTAGGTGTGTTTGGTTGGGCCTGAAAGATGTTTAAAATGATGTTTTCTGGGTCCACATTCTAATTCATCAGATACCATGTAAAATTAAGATTTCTAGCCTCTCTGGAAAGACTGGAAGCTCAGCAATCCTAGGCTTTCATTCGCATGCAGCCAGGGATGAGGTGAGACAGCCCCTTAGGCCTGGACACTCGCCCTCCACTTCCCCAGTTCCATCCCCCACACACAAGAGGGCCCAAGCAGCTAACACGTGCTGTCTGGCTCCCTTATTTCCTGCCTGGTCTCTCCTGGCATTTAATGCAGCCCTTCCATTAAGAATACCTGATTCAAAATATATTCTTCTGCAAGAAATAAAAAGTGTTGGCAAGGATAGGGAGAAAAAGGAACTGTTGCTACAGTGTTGATGGGAACGCAAACTGGTATAGCCATTGCGGAAAACAGATGGAGGCTTCTCAAAAAATTAAGAACAGAGATACCATATGATCCAATGATTCCACCACTGGGCATTTACCCAAAGAAAATGAAAACACTAATTCGAAAAGATATATGCACCCCTATGTTTACTGTAGCATTATTTACAATAGCCAAGATATAGAAGCAACCTAAGTCCATCAATAAACGAATGGATAAGGAAGATGCGGTATATATGCGTGCGCGCGCACACACACACAAATATTACGCAGCCATATAGACGAGAACATGCCACTTGTGACAACATGGACAGACCTAGAGGGCATTATGCTAAGTGAATTAAGTTAGACTGAAAGACAACTACCTTATGATTTCATTTATATGTGGAACCTAAAAAAAAAAAAACCATGAACAAAGAGCAGAATCAGACCTATAAACGCAGAGAACAAACTGATGGTTCCCAGAAGGGCAAGGGGAGGAGGGGATGGACAAAATGGATGAAAGGGAGAGGGACATCCAGGATTCCAGGTATGGAATGAATATGTCATGGGAATAAAAGGCACAGCATAAGAAATACAGTCGATGATACTGTAATAGTGTTGTACGCTGACAGGGGGTAGCTACGCTTGTGGGGAGCACAGCGTACGGTATAAATCTGTACAATCACTATGTTGTACACCTGAAACTAATGTAACATCGTGTGTCAATTATACTCAAAATAAATAAATAAATAAAGCAAACCAAAACAGTTTCTTCCGTGTTCTGGGGTCCTAGTATGCATTTAAATGTGAGTAGACTAAAAGCTCCTCTGAGAAAAATGGGCCCTTCTTGCAGCCCCCCAAAGCCCAGCTCTGTGTAGAAGTGGAAGATCCTCCTTTTGGAGTCTGGGCCCCTAAATCTCGAAACAGAATGCTAAACCCGCCCTCCTTCAGATTAGCATCCCTCCTTCGTCAGCAACCAGGATGTGCTTCAGACAATAAGAATGCAACGGTGAGTTGGCCATAAGCCAGCAGGTCCAAGGATGTACCAACCCCATGGTCACATGAACGTATCTGTGAGGCTAAGTCAGCCCCGTTGTAAAGGCAGAAAACCAGACATGCTGGCTCCTTCAGAAAAGTCTTCACAAAATATTTTCATATTACGTCTTCATCTTTTACAGAAGGTGGGCATTTAAAACATCCACTTGAAGATTACTTCTGTGTCAGCTGAGGACACTCTTATGTTATCCAGTGTCTCTAACAGAAGATCCTGTGAATTAAATGTCAGCTTGGCCTTTTCCACCAGTAACACGTTTACCTCTCCAGGTAAATGTTGGTGCTTTCCTGTATCACGTGACAATAATTACATAATCTCAACACGTGCTTGCGTTACCGCCACAAGACGCCGGACTGACCTATGTTCGTCCTGGGTGTATAGTGGTGAGTGTGTCCTCATTTCACAATCATTGTCCTGTTTCCATTTCTTGTTGCTGAGGTCCCATTAGATACTGAACTGCATTTGTTAGTTTCTTTAAAGTCTGTTTTGGGCAAAGGGGCACTACACTTAAGATCAGAACACACACACACGCACATGCGAGCACGCATGTGCACGTGGTAAGACACTGCTCGGCGCCCCACAGGGTACCTTAAAGTGGCCTATAGAAAACCCTGGAACGCGGACTGCAGTGTCAGCTCAGAGACCTGTTGTCCTATAAGAAAGCAAGTGCCACTCACGGTAGCTCAGGGAAGCTCAGTGTTTTCAAAGGCTTGCTCCATCTGGTGAGTTCATTACAGTCTCTGCCCAAGAGGTGCTTCAGAACGCACTGTAATGGAAATGTGGCCATTGTCTTATGTTCCGAATCTCTGAACTCAGATCTACGCGGGCACCACCTGAACTGACTTTAACCTCGCTTCCGGCATTAGAGAGGCAGCTGTGTGGGGATCACCGGGAAACTGTTAAGTGCTCTGGATGGGGCAAACCCCAGGGTTGGCATCTTAAATGCTGAACACTAAAGAATATTTCCCAGAACAACAGGTTTCAAAATAAACGGAGGCATGGTCTGCATTTATATGCGAAGGAGTATCATGTCTTGGTATATTTTCTGTCAAAGTAATTGCTGTCTTGAAAAGACAGAAATGGAATATAAAGAAATTAATCTAATTCAAGAAGTGCTATGAACAATAAAAGAAATCAAGCAATTAGCCCTAGCAGGAGACAGAGTGTTGAACTGTTAAACACCCCCTCCCATGTTTCTTATCAAAGAAAAGAACTGGGAGGCAGGATTAATAATGAGCAATGCTCGAACTTGCCAAGCAATTTTAACAGTCACTTTCCATGCGCTCTGCAAAGAAACACAATTAGCCCTCCTGTACGGAGAAGGAGAAGCACGGATTTCAAATATGACATGGTCAGTGTCCACAGAAGCTATAACTGTCTAGGATATTTTCTTTTTTTTTCTTTCTTTTTTTTTTTTTTTAAAGATTTTATTTATTTATTTGACAGAGACAGCCAGCGAGAGAGGGAACACAAGCAGGGGGAGTGGGAGAGGAAGAAGCAGGCTCCCAGT
This sequence comes from Ailuropoda melanoleuca, assembly GCF_002007445.2. Taxonomy (NCBI): domain Eukaryota; kingdom Metazoa; phylum Chordata; class Mammalia; order Carnivora; family Ursidae; genus Ailuropoda; species Ailuropoda melanoleuca. The sequence continues at coordinate 88,481,327 of NC_048231.1, read as the reverse complement.
GGAGGAGCCTGATGTGGGGCTCGATCCCAGATCAGCAGGATCACGCCCTGAGCCGAAGGCAGACGCTTAACGACTGCGCTACCCAGGCACCCCTAGGATGTTTTCTTGAAAACTGCTCTTTACATTGTCTGTTTCTTCCTGGAGTTCTTGATACTTGGATTCCAAAGGACAAGTTTGAGAACTGAAACCAAATGTAGGGCTCTTTACACCCACCTTAGAGACTGAACAAGATCAAAGAGAACATTTTATATTTATTTGCAGGTCTCACTACCTCTTTAAAGGGGAGGGAAAAAACCCCAACCAAACAAAATATTTTTCTACTTTCGACATAGAGTGCGAAGAAAACGTTTCTTGAAGTTGGTAAGGTGTTGTTATCATGAGCACCATCACAAGGGGAAGGTTAATAAAGTACAGACCATGCGTTTTATATGACACGTACTAAAACAACCTTGTAAATAAAAGAACTGGGGCTGCACGTCATAGCCTCACCAGACATCTATAGGGGCGAGAGAGGAGAAGGCCACGTTGGTTGCAGGCCTTCTCAGGGAGCAGCACGGCTAGTTTAGGATTAACATAGGCAGTTGTGATTTGGGGGTGCTTGGAAGGTCTGCTGAGTTGGAGTATGTCCCCAATTGGCTGCACATGGTCTCTGAAATTTCTAAAAATACAATGAAGCAATTGGCCAAGGTATTTTCCCTGGAACGTGTTCGGACAGAGCAAAGAGGATAAATATGCTTTCATGAGGGACCAGCACGGCAGCATCCTCAGCGTAAGGAGAACCTGAATGAAGTATGCATACAGAGACTGGAAACAGGTTGGAGGTGGGCCAGATATTCAGAGAAGTGAGTGCCTAGGAAGTAGGATGAGCCCTGAGAAGAAGAGTAATAACAAAGACCTACAAATACGGACATTTTCCTAGTGCTGGTTCCTCTTAAGGATAGCAAGAAAGCCAAGGGAGGTTCAGGACACACTCACCTCTGCCCCGGAAGCACCAACCATACATTTGACATCTCTTACAGACTAGACCAAAGTCAGAAAAGGGCAGAGAAGGACAGCGAGCCAGGGTCTGATGGGCACGCCTTTCTGACATCCCAATACTGGAGGCCCCTGATTTCACGGCTGACTGGCAGGGAGGTAACTGCTCAAAGCAGAGAGAAGACAAAGACATCGCTCTGACTGACAGCTCTGTTTGTTAGGCAAGGCGAAGACTCATCAAAGAAGAGCCATTTCAAGAGGTGAAAAGTTAAGAATTAATTACATTCTGGAACAAAACCTCCCCCTTTCTTTTCTTTGAAGCAACCAATTTGTGAAAATTTTATTATATATTCAAGGTTCAACTGCTCAAGGAAACAAATAATTTAGGCAGATGATGCCATTAAAAAAAGTTTTATTTATGGCCAATGAGAAGACCCAAGTAAAATTTAATTACTACTATGAACTGATAAACCTTTTCCAGCCTTTTAGTGTGTGGGCTCTTGAGGTCCTACGACGTCGCCAAGAACACCGAAAGTCACCCGTTCTTTTCTATAAGTGAACAGGGCTGCTTCAGGTCCACCAGCCAGATGAAAATCTATTCTGTTTTCAAATATCTCTAGAGAAGATTCTAAAATCTCCCCTGAGGACCCTTTTCTGTGTTGAACAGTATGTGTTGTCAGGAAATTTTTCCTTGTATCAAATCTAAATCCAAAATGCTACAGTGTGAGCCCACTTCATCCTGCTTTGGACTCTGCAGAGATGGGGAACAGCCAGTCACCTATCAGCACTGTAACCTTTTACAGACTTGAGGACTGTTACAGCAAATTGCCGCCCCCCCTTTTTGAAACGTATTTTGTATTTTCAGGATTAAAAAAAAAAAAAATCAGTGTCTATAATATTTCCAAGTCTCATTTTCCAACTTTTTAAATCACATCTGTGATTTTTCCTTAAACTCTCTCCAAGCTTTTCCAATCATGCCATCGTAGAGTTGGATGGTATCTTAAAGCCACCTTATTTAACCATTTCTCAAAATGTGGAATTTCAAACTGACTGAACTGGCCCCAGTGACTGGGTGTCCTTATAGTTGCTCAGAGCACCAGGCAGGAAGGCCCGCACTGGGCTTATTACCAGAACACTGCAACTGTGCCTAGGAAAAGCTTCAGTAAAGTTCTTGGCATGCAGATGGCTGACATGCACAGTGCCCCCAACCCGTCGTCGCTAGGAAGGCGGGCTGTGGACACCTGCGCCCAGCGGGTGGCCTTCGCTGTGCCGCACTGCCTCCAGGGGCCTCCTCTGACAAAACCACAGACTGCCAGTCCCTGTTTTCAATCTTTTCCCCCTATCCTTTCCAAAGTCACCTGTGCGAATTTTGCATTCTGGCTCTTTATTTTTCATTTAAAAATGTACTCCCACTCAGTCATTGTCCAAAGAGCCTATTCTATTACTTGCTGTCTACTTCTGCAACTTAACAATTCTTGACACAACTATCACTTGGCTTTAAGTTGGCTTAAAGAACACAGTTTCTGGCTTATGACTGTGGTCACTGATAAAAAATGACTCCTATAACTTCATACCTTAATTTAAAACAAAACAAACTGGATTTATCAAAGGCCAACTGCAAAGCAGCTTTTGTCATCCTTCAAATACGTTCTAAATTGTACATTATCAGGTCCATAAGCATGCACGGCTGTGCCAGGCACTGCGGGGGTTCCAGAAAGCCTAAGGAGAAACTTTCATAGCGTATGTTCTGTACTTTTATATACACTTCTTCATCATTACAGATTAACACTACGAGATAAAGTCCCCTACCTTACAGATGACAAAACCGAGGCACAGAGAAGCAGAGTGGTTTATTTTGATTAGAACCAGGTAGCGTGGCTCTGGAGCCTGTGGCCTCACAGAATACCAGGTACAAGAAAACTGTAAGCTGCCACGCTTCCATTTCTACACACCCGATTTGCATGTAACTGGCACTTAAGTACGTGATACACCAATATTTCTAAATGACTTTCCCGTGCCCAATAACACAGATTTTGAGGGATGTCTGGTGGTGGCCCAGCTTCAGCCCAGGAGGCCAGAGCCGGCTGCCTGAGAGCAGGGGCGGTGGTGGAGCTGGCCCTTGCTGGGAAAGTGCCCCACCGGCCCCCTCAACACCAGGGGGCCTGGAGGAAGGTCCCTGGATCGGTCCAATCTCCCTTTGCATGCTGGTGCAGTCCCCCCTGCTGGCCCTGTAAGGGGATGTCATTCCACTAAACGACAGTCGGCACTGCCAGGCAGAAAAGCCCGGGTCTCCCAAGGGAGCTCATCCACCCCAGCAGTCCTACACACACAGGCAGAAGCACGTCCTTCGGCCCCCACAGCAGTGGTGGGCGAAAAGAAACTTTCCTTGACCCAGTTTCCAGCAGTTTAAACATCCTGAAACAGAGGCTGAAGGATTAGAAGCTGCCATCATTCTTCACTGGATGGGAGGAAGAGGATGGCCTGTGTTGGCTCCCCTGGGACACCTGGGCCATACAGTATGATGGTCCCAAATCTCTCATGAGAGCCTCCCTCCCTGGCCCTGGGTCCCATTAGCTCACCTGTGCCCCAAAGAAGCAACGTCTACCTACAGGTACCATAAATAAGCACTTCTTGAGAAAGAATCAGTATGAAATTAGGGGCCTGGCTCTTTCTCACTTGGCACACAAAACACAGATACGAAAAGTATTGACCAAAAGAAAGTAGATGGTAAACGGATTCCTCAAACTCTCTAGTATTTTTAAAGAGAGACCAAGTTTTCCTTATTGGCTGTACTGTCTCCTACAGTGTAAGCACATAAGCCTAGATGCTGCCCTTTGGCGATTCTATAATGATTTTAAACAGAGATTTGAGGGTTGAAAATGGGCTGTTTATCTCTATAATTTCTTTTCCTGATGGAGGGCCAAGGCAATACTTGTTATTCACATTATGCCAACTCTATGATACAGAGTCAACCCGTTGTGCCGGCTTCCCAGCCAAAGGGTATGGGAGCCATTCGATGAATTGAGTTTTCTATCACTATCTAATTGAAAAGAATATACATTCGGGGCGAAAGACAAGTAGATTTGGTATCATTTTAACATCTAAATGGAAAAGAGATTTAAGGATAAATGTAATAAAGTGAGCTACCTTAAGTTTGATTATAAGATATAGTGCCTCAAGTTCCCGGTCTGTCTTCAGTCCTGAACCAAGCTGCAGCACATACGGCCCGCTCTCAGTGACTAAAAGCTCCTTAAAAGCCATCTGGGGATAAGCTAACTGACACAGATGAATTAAAGGAGATTTTCAATATCTACATATTGGTAATCCTTACGATATTGGGAAGAGTTTTTGAAATTTGTGGAGGATTATACACCTACAGGCCCGTGCCTATATATTCACACACACACACACACACACACACACACACACCCCCTTATCCAAGAACAGTAAGAATCAACATAAATGCTCAAGATGGTTTTACTATTGTAATTTAGACTTTAGTAATAATTTCAGATTTTTATGATATTGAAGCTTAGATTTTCACCAATATCAATCATAAATGATCAAAATTCACTTCATTTTTTTTTAGTTTTTTAAAGATTTTTTTTCATTTGAGAGAGAGAGAGAGAGAGACAGACAGAGTGTGTAAGCAGGGGGGAGGGCCAAAGGGGGAAAGAGAAGCAGACTCCCCGCTGAGCAGGGTGCCCCACATGGGGCTTGATCCCAGCACCCCAGGATCATGACCTGAGCCGAAGGCAGACGCTCAACTGACTGGGCCACTCAGGTGCCCCCAAAATTCACTTTAAAAAGGAAGGTCTATAAATAAAAAAATAGAGAATAAACAGTTAAGACTTTAGCTGTTTTCCAGCTTTAAAATGTTACGGCCATCATAACAGCAGCCTTTGTTAAATATATCTTCTGATTTTAGGAGGTTTTTTTCCCCTTTTATTTCAACTGAGGAAGTTTTTCAGACTCAAAGAATAAATTTTCCATAAGTCTCACTTATTAATGTTTAAGCGCTTCTTCCTTCTCTTGCTACAGATAATTAGGCGCTGACCACACATGTTCATTTGCACGCACACCCCCCCTCGTCTGCTCTAGCAGACCAAATGTTTTCAGGATGAGGTAACTACAAAATGCCCAATTAAGCTATACATAACTGATATGTCCTTTCTTCGCATGTTGAAATGATCAATTTTATATAGTCATACTTTGAAATTACGTTTGCCAAAAATCCCAGACATCACAAACTTCCAATTATTTTAAAACGTAGTTCCCACTAATTTTTGACTGCTGTAATGACAGTAGTGCGTTAATATTATGAGACTCTTAAACTCAATAATGATAACACTAGAAATATAGTTAAAGATGTTGATTCAAACCGTAACAGTTTGCATCAACATTTAAAAATTAGTCATATTTAAAGATGATTCATGGATACGGAAACACTGAATGCTGATGTGATTTAGATAAATGTGGCTCAGTTTTAAATAAAAAGAGAGTGAATAAATTATTGTCAAATATTCACATTGCTGTATAAAATAATTATAAAACGATTAAAGTGTATAACTCACATATGCTTCAAAAGTTACAAAAAATGGTTTCTTCAGATTTGGGCAGACCCAAAGCTAAATGTTTTTTAAATCAGTATTTCTAACATAAATCTATTCAAACTCATGCTAGAAATCTTAAAATGAACAAAGTTTTGTTCTTATATTCCCAGACTGAAAACAAGGTTGTTAAATATTCAAAGGATTCCTAAGAATTGAACATAAAATGGTTAGAGAATTTTTCAGAGTAGTAGTGTTAAAGGCAATATTGTGCCACAGTTGCTTGCACTTGGAGTTCCCTAGGAACACGCACAGTGACATTCATCTCTGTCCCCTCTCGGACCACTGTAGGCACTTACACAGCAGGCCGGCGGCAGACACACGTCCACCGGAAACTGACGGATGCAGCACTTTTGTGGGTTCTGATCTGGGTCAAGGTAAACAGAAGATGGCTTTTGGCTGGAGTAGCAGGACACGGCCTTCACATGTGCTCGCTCACCTCTCTTGCCTGGTCTATACCACCTCATGACATAAAACCATCTCACATAGATTGTACTAAGCTACAGAATTTACACTATTCAAAAACACATTTCAAAAGGATTTAACATTTTTACCATTCCAAAAAAAGAAATCACTTAAAAAGTGTTATAGAGGGGCACCTGGGTGGCTCAGTTGGGCGAGCTTCCGACGTTTGGTTTTGGCTCAGGTCGTGAACTCAGGGTCCTGGGATTGAGCACCATGTCGGGCTCCATGCTCAGCACAGAGTCTGCATGAAATTATCTCTCTCTCTCTTCCTCTCTGCCCCTCCCCCCTCCACACATACGTCTTCTCTTTCTCTCTCTAAAATAAAATCTTTTAAAAAAGTATGATAGAAAATGAAGGTATTATATACACTTAAAAAATTCATATATATCTTGACCAATATGTTATCACATCTTTTGGCTTGTATTTATTTTGGAGAACAATAGAGTATGTCTATTAATACACAATATAGATTTAGAAATTTTACACTTTTACATGGGGTTTACCACGCCTCTTCACCTTATTAAAAGAGAAAGTCAGATTAGTCTGGAACATAACCTAATTAATGCTGTTGTATATTACAAGTACATCTCTTCTGTTAAGAAATGCGAAGTTACAAAAATATAAAATTACCTTCCTAACTTCCATGTAACATTCAAAATTTTTCTCAATGTTAAAATAACAATGAAACAAATACAATAACATATATGAACTTTTCTTTCACACAGCAATTCCATTTGCAAATATTCCAGAGTAATTACTGTGGCAAAATCACATCGACTTTGCTTGTCAGTCCTCTGACTTATCCTTAAACTATTTTATGTTTACCTAGTGGATTAGAATTTGTCCTTGCTGGCTTTATGAATCAGCAAAAGTTCCTGAGACACAATTTGCTTATTTGTAAAATAAGGATAATCTCTGTCCTGCCTACTTCGTGGAATTAGATATTTCCAGCGCAAATGTACTTAAAAATGTTTACTGAGAGTTTATGATGTCCTAGGGGCTGTGTCAGAGTACAGAGATGAGACTCGACACCTGCCAGTGAATCGGGGAGAGAAGAGAGACAGACTGACCGTAAGCAGCTATTGCACAGGGTCATTAATGGCCCCACATAGACACGTGCATATTGCCACGGAAATGCAGATGAACAGGCCGCACTCTCCGTTTGGGGTAGGTAATGTCAGACCAGGGTACAGAGTTAAGGTGGCATTTGAGTTGAGCTTTAAAGGATGAGCAGAAGTTACCCAGAAGCAAAAGGCCATTCTACGCGGATAGATGAGTCCAGCAAACACGTGAGAGAGGCCCAGGAGAGCAGCAGGCATTCCTGTGTCACTCTGCCAAGGGAAGGGCAGGGGTGGGGGCGTACCAGGGAGAGGCAGGGTTTGCAGATGAGACAAAAAGGTAGCTATGGCCAGGCTATCTACCACCTGTTTGTTGTGCCAAGAAATCTGGACTTCAGTTCACAGTCAACAGGGAGTTTTCTGAAGTTTTTAAACAGGAGAATGGTCAGATCAGACCAGTTCTAAGAAAATTCTGGCGGAGGGAAAAGGAGAAAGGAACTAGGAAAGAAAAGGACAGGGTAAGCCGCAGATGTAGCAGATCAGTCAAGAATTGGATGCAGTACTGGATGTGGGCAGGAAAGGGGTGCGCTGGGTACACCGGGATATGGCGACCTGAACAGGAAGACACAAGAGAAAGAATGTGTTTTTAGGTTGCGAAGATAGGGGGAGGTGGGAAATCGTAACGAGCTAGTTTGAGACAGGTAGATAGTAACCTAAGCAGGTAGTTGGAAATATGTCAGCAAGTTCGAAAGATCAATGTGGAGCTCAGGAAAAGGCTTAGGGAAGGAGAGGCAGATTCGGGACTCACCGATCTGCCACTAAGCACTGTGCTCGGTGTGTGGCAGTCATTCCACGAATATCTGTTAAATCACATGTAAGTGACTAACAGAATCCACGAGGAGCAGATGGTGAAAGTCAGGAAGGGCAAGGATGGAAGGGTGGAGGTCCCTACCAGGGGAAGGGCCTCAGAGAGATGAAAGAGCTAATAAAACTGTTTTGGAGTTTGATAACATTTAATCTTTTTATCAAGTAGTAATTATTCAAGTTGGAGATCAGGAAATAAATTATTAAAAGGTCAAATTTCTAGAATCAAAAACAAATATTTGAACTAGAATATTCTAAGCTACCAATACTAGTTAGTTGCCCAAACTGACAGTCTAATTTCTCTACTTTTAACTTTGCTTAATTTCATCTGTATCCACAGCTTTCAATATTTTAGAAAGATCATTATATAAAAGATGTCTCTGAATACAATTACAAAAAGACAAAAAAGACACACTATTAAAAAGTTAGGAAAGACACCAAAAAGGAATTAAAAATGGAAGTTGTATGTATTTGTGTGTGTGCACCCACGTACACACACACACACACACACACACACACACACACACACGTATTGTGGTTGCTCACTTTGATTTGCAAATCCTTTTCAAAAGGAGAAATAGTTTAAATTAATGATTTATAAAGACTAGTATTATTAATGATCACAATCACCAACTTTGTTCTGGTGGAAATTTCAACGATTCACTAGATTGATAAACTAGAATTAATGCAAGATACACTGTATACTTTACTAATTATAGTCATACAATGCATACTGAAACAAGCATTCCTTATAGTTTGGCTAAAGAGCAGTCAACTTAAGTGCAAAGGAAAATGAATTAAATATCCTACTGCCGAGATTAAACTCTACAGCAATACCTATTTGACATTCTAGAGTGGAAGATATGCTGGCTTAAACTTTTATATCTTTTAATGCAATCATATTGCCTAATGATAAGCAAAACTAAAAGCCCAATTCATTACAAAATTCAATATTTGGATCATCAAACTCTTTAGCACTTAATAAGCAATTAATATTTGTCAATGAAAAATGTTTTGGTAACACAAGGTGAAAATCAATAACACTAGCCCACTTGTTGCCCTCCAGCACTGACAAGCTATCCAACAATCCTTAAGGGAAACAAACTGCTTTGACGTTTTAATTTACGTTCTTCCCAAGCAAACATGAATCCTTCTTGGAAAATTTTTTGTTTGTTTGTTTTTAACTCAGAATGCACTTTGTTAGCAATCTGCTTATAAACTGCTATCATATATGTAACACACCGTGTGCCTTAAAATAACATTCTGTGCCTTACTACAGGTACAATTGAAAGCATACTTAATACTGTACATACTAATTTTATTCACTTTTAAGCAAAAGCATGTAAAACTCAAGAAAAAGCCTTCTATTTAAATTAATATTTCCCTTTAGAGTAAGTAAGTGTATAAAGAAGGCCGTTTGGAAATATTTCTGAAGGCTTAATAGATTTTATAAATGAACTTTGCATTAGCAAAAATGATTTTTAACAGAAGTCTGATTTCTATGTTGGAGGGGTTTTTTTTAAGTTTATTTTATTATTTTTATTTTTACTATTATTTTTAGTAACTTCTACACCCAAAGAAGGGCTTGAACTTATGACCCGGAGATCAAGAATCGCATGCTCTTCGGACTGAGCCAGCCAGGCACCCCTTTGTTTAAAGTTTGTTTGCTCATTATTATTTTAATATAGAGAACCACCCCCAAAAGGAGACTAAAAATGACCTATAATCCCACAACTTCTTTTGAAGTACCTATCATAATATTGGGAACCCTACCCAACTCATCAAATCCCAAGGCTTACAGTATTGGTATTTATCTTTCCAGACTTTCGATTAATTTGCCTTTAAAACCATACAGTGAATCAGTTTTTCCTGTGTGAACGATCTGATATTCCTCTGCATTATTTTATTTTTTCATAAACACATTTTATTTGTTCAGAGATGAGACTCAACCTTGTCAGATTATTTTAAATGTTAAAATAAAAATTATGAATTCCATAGTAAGTGCATGTACCCCCCCAATTTGCCTCTGCTTAAGAAAAAAAAAAACATTATTCTCCCTCTCCCACTGCTGCTCTCCCTGCTTGTACTCTCTCTCTCTCAAATAAATAAACTTTAAAAAAAAGGGGGGGGACCTGGGTGGCTCAGTCGGCTAAGCATCTGCCTTTGGCTCAGGTCATGAGCCCGGGGTCCTGGGATCAAGCCCCGCATTGGGCTCTCTGGTCAGCAGGGAACCTGCTTCTCCCTCTCCCTCTGCTGCTCTCCCTGCTTGTGCTCTCTCTCTCAAATAAATAAATAAAATAAAAAAGATTATTTAACAAAGGATTATTTACCACATATTTAGTTGCTTGTATAACCTGGAAATGATAGAAACTCACTAACCATTTTTGTGAAACAATAAAGGCAGGTGTGCTCTTTTAAAGGGGAGGATTCTTTCAAAAAGAAATAATACAGCTGAAGAAATTTACTTTTTTAATAATATCAGGACAAAAGTCTTCATCATAAACATTCTCATTTAACAGTCAGTTGAGATGAATAGCTGGATACAGCACTGAGCATTCGGATGGCCGGCCAGGGCCCTGAGAACTTCTTGCACTTACAGGTTTTACATATATGACCATCCAGCTGTCAGAGTTTGTAAGTGCTTTAACTAGGAACCCAAACTAAAAAAGCAAACAAGTGGTAAACCTAAGAGTACTCCTAGAAACCACTGCAAATCTTCACACTCAAGGTTTGAGTGCAATTTAATATAGAACAGAAAATACCATTTCCGGACCCTTGGAAAGTTGAAAATTTAATGAGAATTCTGATTCCTACTTCCTGTTTCACCTATGACAACGTCAGAGCCCCAAGTCCGAGCTCACAGAAAGGCAAGTAATGCATGTGAGGTTCAAACAAGATCAATGTGCTGAGAATTTGTTTTTTAAATTCTTGATGATTAATTTTTAGTAAACATCAGAAATAAGAAACCATTCTGTCTGTAGTTCTGTGTATTCACGACAGACAGTGTCACTCCACGCTGTTCCACAGGCCCCCAGTAATGCTATGCGCTGGTGACACTCTCCCATGCAAGATGCTGGCGTGTTTCCACAGCGGCATTCAGCAAGTAAGAGGTCCTACGTTTGTTTGGAACTCTGAACACATCTATCCACTGAAACAATGCCACGGTTAGCAGTTAGATTTCCAGGCCAGCTCTCAAAAGCTTCTAGAACTCTTAATGTTTCAGAATTTACAGCACCAGTTCAATCTCCTGAGCACTATTTATAACAGTTTCTATGGGGAAAAGCATTTTGAGGTCCAAGTCAGACACTAGGAACCTAATTATCTGCTGTAGACACCAGAAACTTCTCTAAGTCCTAGCATCTTTAGATACACGGAGGCGGGGGGGGTGCGTATACGTGTGTTACCAGATCAGCCAAAGTGTATGTGGGACATGAGGGGGTAAGCATGAGATCACTGGTCTTGAACCCCTAGACACTGGATTCACCAAAGTTCTAAGCTAAAGCTGGGGAGACACTCATTTTCCTGCCTTTACATGCACACCTTCAGGTAGAGATTAAATTGTGGGAATACCGTAGGAATGCTCAGTCATCAGGGTAACAATTGCAAGTGACCGCGGGCGGCGGTGCTGGTGTGCGCGTGTGCGCTGGGGTAAAGGCGGGCATGTCAAGACCCAAAGCACGTTCCGTGCAGAGGGTGCTTTACGATAAAAAAATCTAAAGGAAAGAGAGAGCGTACGCCCTGGTCAGAAAAACTAAGACCTTCAGAATGACTGGATTTATGGCGAAGGGATGAAGTGGAGAAAGATGAAGGTGGATGGTGTATTAGGTGCGGGCAGATCATGAGAGCCTTGTGATTTTCGGTGAATATATACTAACTGCAAATGCATATTGTGAGAAGGATTTTAGAACCCAATAATATTTCTAAAAATATTTACTGAAAGACGTGTGATCCAAACCACCACATCCATGTAATTTAACTTTTAAAATACAGTTTTTTAAGATCAGATTCTTATCTAAACCTTTCGCTATAAATGGAGATTTTAAAAGTTGGATAACAACACAGTTTTGATCATTTAATATTTACATAAGTGTGGTTCAGTTTTGAATAAAAAAGGGTGAATGACTTGATCACTTTTTCTCTGAATAATTACAGAGTACATGTTCAAAGAGTGATAACATTTTCTTTGGATTTGGGCAGGTCTAAAAGCAAAATGTTTTCAGGGGCGCCTGGGTGGCACAGCGGTTAGGTGTCTGCCTTCGGCTCAGGGTGTGATCCCGGCGTTATGGGATCGAGCCCCACATCAGGCTCCTCCGCTGGGAGCCTGCTTCTTCCTCTCCCACTCCCCCTGCTTGTGTTCCCTCTCTCGCTGGCTGTCTCTATCTCTGTCAAATAAATAAATAAATTATTTTTTTAAAAAAAGGCAAAATGTTTTCAGTATTTTTAATAGAAAATCTATTTCAAACATATAGTACAAGTCTTGAAAATAGTTTTGTTTTGGAATTCTTAGATTATAAGTTCTTTAAATTTTTTAAAAACTGAAGAACCACAAAACAAAAAAGGGCTGATTACCGAGGTTTGTCCACGCTCAAGTTTGGCTTCTGTGAACACGATAATAAATCGACACAAACATAGCTCACAGCTACCTCACAAATTTATATTTTCTTTGGTTTCTGGTCAATTTTCAGCAAAAGAAAAATAAAACCACAGTGAAAATTTAAAGATGTTTAATTTATCTAAGTGCTGTATAAAATTAATGACTGATTTTTTTTTTTAAGTACGGCATCTTGGCTCTGATTATTAGACTGTTTAGAATGTGAATTGCATGATTTTTGGTGGCTGCACACTCAAGGACAACAGTGAATGACCTTGAACAGCAGTGTATAAAAATACATTTATCACTGAAATGGCATGCTGGCTGCCAGTCAATATATGCCTCTCATTTGTTAGGAGGTTCTCCTGCTGTGATTCCCTCATTACAATTTGCTTTTACTTCCTGGGCAAATGACAACTAGAAAATGAGGCAGCTTCTTTCTTGACCAAACTTAATCCAGAAGAAATGAGATGACAGCTGCAGCCACTGAAGTGTTACAGGGCATTTTACACAGGTTTGTAAAAGGCGTGATGATATATTCTAAATATTACATCACTAAATGCCACAGCCAACAAGTCATCCCACTTGCTTAGTCTATTGCATTTGTGGGAAGAGAGGTTTCAGAAACTGGTTAATTTCTGCTTATAAAATTACTTATTGTATCCTAGCCAATCTGCTTTTCTAAATAAATAATTTGAGATGCAAGATGTAGATAAACACTCAATTTAGAGACACACTATAGGAAAACATTCTAGGATACTTAAAAAAAAAAAGGATCCAGTTGAAAAGTGTGACTGTGGGAATAACTAACTCTTGTCTTATATTTTTATGATATTTAGTCAGTCTCAATGCGTTTTTCACATTTTTCTAGGAAGCCAAAAAGGATACATTTGCTTAGATAATTTACTTGTACTAGAGAAATATTCCTATCTGTCAAGAAAATTATAGTACAGTCACCTATAGGTTTAAGTTGTATTTAATTTAGTTTTTCATATAAGGGTTTTCTGACCCACTGATTTCTAGTCATGAGTTGAGACACCTCAGGGCACAGTACATTACAAGAGCTGTGAAATTATCACAAAATGCTGAAAACAAAAACAATTTTTCCTTTTAATTTAAAAATACAGATACCAGAAAGCACCTGAGGAGGCGGAAGACAAAGAGAATAAAAATCCCAATGACAAGGAGGGATAGAAAATCAACTCCAACAATAAAGACTGCTCCAGGAATTGTTTTTGGTTTTCCTCTACCTAAATGTGGCCAAATAACTGTTCCTACGTAGACGGATCCCGTCTTCTAGTTAAGGTTCGTACTTGGATTCTGTATTGAGAAGCTTAGCATCAGTGGTTAGTAAGGAAACAGACTGGAAGCACGGCGAGGTCCATGAAAATAGACATGATGCTAAGTGAAATAAGCCAGACACTGAAACCACATTCTGTATGATTCATCTTACGAAATTCTCAATAAGGCAAAGCTACAGTGACAGAAAGATCCGTGATAGCCAGAAGGACTGACTGCAAGGGGCAGAAGAAAATTTTTTGGGGTGGTGGATATGTTCTCATCTTGATCACAGTGGTGGTGACAAAGCCACACATTTGCTATCACTCATCAAATTGCGCACTTACAATGGGTACATTTATTATATGCAAATTATACCTCATTAAATCAGTTACAAATATGAATATATAGGAATAGATCTATTAGGAACAAGTGCGTTGTATAGTGACTGCTGCTTTTGTCACTACTGCCTGGCAGCAAAGGGACATGCAAAAGGCTAACTACTTACAGAATGAAGCTACGGTCATTCCCTGGCATGCATTTTCTAGTTGTTCATCAGGTCTCAGTGGAGGGTGTGCCCACAATTTCCCTTGAGGAACCTTAACCACAACCTACCATTTCTCAGTAAGGATACTTTTCCTGTAAATCCATGAGACATGTTCTTTAATTTGAATTCTTATGCACCACTCTCTAGTAGATTTGTGTCTGCCACTATAACATTTCTTCCTTTTGAATATCAGGTCTACATTTTTTTTTTTGCAATACTGGTGATTGATTCAGGATGGCTGGTCCAAACCATTCTTAAATTCTTTGTTTTTAGAAAGTCGTAAACCTAAATTTATATCTGTTACTGTCCACAAATATTTATATTCCTTTCAAAAGGATTTAGTAAAGTATTTTAGAAATTCTAGAATCTGCACATATAAGCTTTTATGCCTTGAAGATTCTATATCAGAAATTTATTAATTTATATTTAATGAATGGCATAATACTGAAACAGTCTAGCTTTTACATGAGCTTTTGAACACTGTCCAGAACAACCAAGCTACAAGAAAATAAGCCACACACATCATGTGTGTGTCACGATGCAGTTCTAGAAGGGCTTTCCACTTGCTTCCCCATGGCTGTGAGAGACTGACAGACCAAAGGAGCTGCTGCTTGAGCTTATCAATTTTCAACACATGATCCTTTTCCAAAAAAGGAAGATTACAAGCCACTAAAATACAAAAACAAATAGGGTCTATTTGAAAAAAATAAATTTGTCTACAGAATATGGTACATACAATTAAAATAACAGCCAACAAGGGGGTGTGGAAAACACAATATTCAATGAAAGAAGGAAAAAAATCAGTGTTTTTGAATCATCCCTCAATCATATTAAGAAAAACAGGAAATTAAACAATACAGAATCAGTGAAATCGAATATGAAAAAGAGCTAGAATAATATTTATTAAGCCTTCTCTTCTCCTTGGCCATTGAAGAAATTCTGGTTTATGACAGGCTTTTAAAAATATGAATGTGATTCTGGTTAATTAAATAAAAATACTAATATATCTCTTTAAAACTACTTTACAAACTAAAGGATCATCCTGTCACGATTTTAGCTTACTGATATTCTTCCTGTGTCCCTACTCTACTTGCTAATATAGGGCTCTCAAAATAGTTTGATACTCCCCCAAGTTCTTCATATCGAGACAGTTGCCAAACACAGGAAATGGTGGTCTGCCAAGCAGCTGTGGCAATGTCCCACGTCCTGCCTACGGAACTTTGCCACAGGGAATTCTGCCCCAAATGCAACTGCGGTACAGAAAATCTTGCCAAAGAAAAGGAGAGAGGCTCATGGTGGACTGAGGGCAGACAGAGATCCCTTCTGTTTAGGAAACTGTCGTGCAAGGCCAGGGAATGGTCTGTGCTCTGGGAAGGTTTCTGGAGCCGTACTTCTGCCCTAGTTAGGTAGTGATCGGTGGTTTTCTATTTTTCTTGCCATCTTCCCTTCTATCTGTCTGTACTGTTAAACTTATTGTATAAGATGATAGCGCAAAAGCATTAAATTCTCCTCATTAGTCTTGGTCATTTTTCCTTGATTGTTTTCTCTGCCATAATGTATCTCTATCTCTTCTTGGCTGTCAACACAAAGAAAACCTTTGCTGTCAAGTTTTTTTTCCCCTGGCCTACATTTTTCTGAACACTTTTTCTTCCTCTCAGCCCTTTGCTAGATGTTTTTTCAAGGGCTTTGATGCCCCACACTAATATAGGAGCTGATCTCATGGAGAAAGGTTTAAAAGAATTCTTACTTTCCTTTCTCATTATTTTAGTCCTCTCAGAACAACTGGTTTAAAAGAATTCTGTGGGTTACTCTTTCTGCTCAACTGAAGTTGAATATATATATGTAATACATCATCACCATTTCATATATATTATTTCCTAATATTTATCTGTTCCTAAAATATTTTTCTCTATTACCTCCACCTATCTAATGGACTTAACTTTTTTATATTTCTGTATTCACAAATGTCCTCCCAATCTTAAATCCTTCATTGGGTTTCTTCTGACATACAGTACAAAGACGGGTGGTATAGAACATGGAGAGATTTAGAACTCTGCTATTATTTGTCATGAAGTCTCACATTAAACTAAAGGATTTCACTGTCAGGATTTTATTTCACTGACATTCTCTGTAAACTTTTTTATACTGCGTTTTCTAATATAAGACTCTATAAATATTCTCATAACTCTGACTTCTTCATGCAGAGGCCATCCCCAGATACTTAAAATAATGGGATAAATTATTATGCCTTCTATATGACACATTATTCATACTAGTATTGAGTGAGATACTGTTGCTAAAAGCTTATTTTTCTGGGTTATCAAGTGCTACAGCGTACTATCAAGAACTTAGAACGATTAAGAGTAAGACCTACAATTTCTCGACTATTCAATATTTATAAATTTTTAAAAGATATTTTCTTATTTTATAAGTAGAATATGCTCATTTACTGCTTCTGGGTAAGCAGCCACTTAAAGCACATTCATATCCATAAAAAATGCTATTCTTTGGGTTAAAAAAAGATGATTTTCCATGTGCACAGCTTGGTACATTTTTTTTCAGTGACTTGCTTTTAATAATGACATTTTACAGAGATATTCCACAGTTATATCATCTGATGAGTAACTCACTGAAATGGACCTCCCAGCTTCAAATCAGCTTCCTTAATAGAATTCTATATGGGAGGGGTTACAAAGGCAAACGACATAGTAAAGAAGTGTGGAAGTTAAAGGATTAATTCAAAGCCACTAAAGGATACCCTGGTTTCAAGTGTGCTGACAGAATTCAACTCTTTCCCTGTAAACCATTTTGTCCCATATGAAGTATGTCCCTACCTCCATGTTTTAAGAGAGTCTACTCCAACCTGAGTTTAGTAAATAGAACCCATAAAAAACCCGCATTATGCCTACACTTGCAGTGTCAAATATACATGTTGAGCGATGGCACACTTGACCTCTGCCTCCCTGAGGCCCAGTGAAAGAGTTCCAGGAACACGCACAGCTCCCAAGAGGCAGGCAGTTTAAACCCAATCTCTTGTAGGTCCAGGGGGCAGGGAGGCTCCCAAAATGCCAGGATCTGTGGGTTTTCCCTGCTTAAACACTGAGGCTTGGGATTGCAGACTGTTCATTTCAAAAACGCCCTGCAACCTCAGCGCTCTCCTGCCCTGGTTTTGGAAAACTCATGATGCACAAAGGTACACTTGGTTTGCCCTCACTCCTTTGTTTTTGCTTTCCGCGCAATGTGAGAGAGCAACTCAATAAGAAGCAGGAGGACTTTCTCCCCTGCTATTCACCCTTCCTGTAAAGTTCTTCAGGAAAAGTGGCTTCTCTAAAACTAGAGTTAGGAGGAAAGTAAGTTCTCAAATACAGATCACACACCCATTTATTGTTTAATTATTATTTATTCAGTGCGAATGAGAGAACACACTGAACACCAGGCTGGTTAGCTTCCCAGCTCGCTCGGCTCCTGCTCTCAACACTGCGCATCCTGCCGGCGCCAACAGCTGCTCGGTCCTGTGCTTATAACCTAAGTAATTTACTCACCTTCCTTCTGAAAAAGCTGAGCTCTAGAGACCAGTCCAAGTGCCAAAAATATCTCAAGATGAACTAGGAAATATTTTTTACAAGGAGTGGAATGGTTTTTAAAGGCTTGATTGTATTTATTTACTTGTTTTTTAAGAAGCCACAAAAAGCAACCTTCCCCTATCCCCCTCTGGTTGCCAAGGTCTGTGTTATCTGTCCACATGGAAATGCAACACCCTTTGGACAATTGAGCAAAATTCCTTATTTCGCTTTGCTGGGAAACACACAGATATTTATGATAAAAATGAATTGTTAGTTTAATTTCCGGTTTTAGTCATTAATACTCAGCCTCACAGATCTAACAGTAAATGCCACCTCCCCCCGCCCCCACATCGGACCCATGGGGAAATTCAAGAATGGATGTTGTCTTTTCAGCAAATACTTCAGCTTTGCCTCAGATGTTTACAAGTGTGATAAACATTTATTCTTTTCTATATCTGCCACTACTGTGAGGTTATTGATCAAATCATACTTGAAAACACTCTGCCAGAGACCATGGAGAAGGATATATGTTGTTTCTGAAAAGTAATTGCTTCTTTTCCTCTGAACAATTCATTGTTTAATCCAGGTTTGCTTTAAATCTGATTTTTTTTTTTAAGGCCTCACACAAGTCGGTTTCTTATAAAATGCCCAGGCAATTAAGGATTTCCGTACATAACTTTCATTAATATTAAGCTCACATGACAGTGTTTATGGTTTGGAAATGTGATTCTTTCTGTATTAGGTATAGAAAAGATCCAGTTTCTTTTTTTAAGGCTATTTGCAGGCATTTTTTTTTTAAACATTATATGCTCTTTTCTACCTCTCAAGTGAAATATTAAAGAAGCTTTTAAAAATAAGTTTAAATGCTTACATGACCATCGTAGGCTGCAAAGAATAAAGAGTATTATATAACAGCGTGCTGCCTGCTGAAGCCCCAGGTTTTGAGCACTATTTTGTACTGGTTGACGAAGCAAAAGGAATAAATGAGGCTGTTTCCCCTGCCCCCTTCTGAATAGTTCTGGGCATTTCTAATTCCCCTGGGGGTTCTTCCCCTTACTGGACCAACTGCCTCAAGCTGGAGGGAAAACAAAATTTTTACCAGGC
Source organism: Ailuropoda melanoleuca (assembly GCF_002007445.2). Taxonomy (NCBI): domain Eukaryota; kingdom Metazoa; phylum Chordata; class Mammalia; order Carnivora; family Ursidae; genus Ailuropoda; species Ailuropoda melanoleuca. The sequence goes on along the minus strand of NC_048231.1, from coordinate 88,462,272 downwards.
ATCATCTAATTCTACAGGGCTTTCTAACTTACCAAGGAGGCTAATTTTATTTATATCCACCTTATATATTCTTGGTTGCATCTTGGTCAAACTGCTATAAATTTTCCATTTTCAACTTATAATAGCATCTTAACTTTTCTGAAAAATTTTAACTATTGTAATTTTCAACTATAAAAATATCTCTTCCAAAGGCCCAGAATTTAAGAGAAGAAGCCATGTTTCTTCTCCAAAGTACATGTACAAAGGAAATCCAAGCTTTCTTTTTATTTAGATTCACCTGGGGGGAAAAAAAAAAGAGTAGTGACCAGCCCTTGTTCAGAGTGTAGAAGCTGGGGAGCAGCACCTTAAAAGCAGAAATAGATTCTCAATCGATTTGTATCAGAAAAGAATATTTAATACGTGGATGAATCAAAGAGCGCACGAAAGGACTGCAGTGAGCCTCTTATGAACAACTTCTGGACTCACTTTAAATAGCCAATATGCTGATGCCCCAACCCCTCTGGCAGTCCTCTCAATTCACTGCTCTACTCTTTGATTTGCAGTCAGTAAGGCTCAAAAGCAGCAAGCGGCTCAGCTACCAAAGGTGCATTAATTCCAACTGCCCACCCTGCGGATCCAAGTCAGTCTATATGGCTCATCAGATAAAATATCCTTTCGCTAGAGGACCAGGTTCTGTCTCCATGATGATGATCTGAGGAGGGAATCCCCAGATGTGTGCACATTACACCTGCTAAGGCAGCTGACACTGTGACCCCGAGGTAGAGAGAGGAGGTAGTGGTGGGAGGGTGTCAGAAATTCGAAGTAGCCAAGTGGATCCTGGAAGTTCTCATGAACTCAAGTGAAGGAACTCTCTAACACTTTCTGGCAACCAAGACTACATTGTAGGATTTGGAGGTGAATGCCTGGAGGAAGGGGAGGTAAGAAGGACAAATCTATGAGCGCCAGAAGAGCTGGGCATGGTTCTGAAACAGACAATACGGGCATGATTTAAAAGGAAGCCATAATTTCATATAATCCCAGTGGGGTTTGTTGTAGACAAGATGAGTTATGCTTGGAATATACTTTTAGTGTATGACAGAGCTAGCTCAGGAGTGTGCAGTTCTGCCCATCAGTCAGGTTTCTCTTCCCTTAAGAAATAAATGCTACACATTCCATGATCATTTATACGATGCTTTAAAAAAATCACAAATTTTATAGCTTTAAACTTGTTTTTGCCAGGAAATAATCACTTTGAAGAGGAACCCATCCTCTGAGTTCAAGTAAAATGTGTGTTTCCGAGGACGCTGGCAGGATTTTAGCAAAGGCAGCTTTCTCAAGGTCCTCCTCTTTCTTCATTTATCCCATAACTACAGGCAGATAGTAGGCACACCAGCCATCACCTTTGGGATTTTAAATCCTTAGCATTATAGCAGGCTCAGAAAATCTAGAAGTCTGATTTTCAAAAGGAAGTTGCTTTTACCTCTCTTACTCTAGCTTAAATTATTTAAACAGAATTAGTATTTGATGAGCAGCTAAAGAAACTAAGTAGTTTTAGTGATTTAAATTCTAATATTTTGAGAATTTATCTGAGTAATGTACCATTGCTTCTTGAAATATCTGTTGACTGAATAAGTGACTAGCTACCTCCTGGAAATTTAACACTGGCTGGCATGTGGCTAGTTTAGTAAAGTCCTCCTTTACAACCCTGAAGTCTAGAATTTTTTGGATGCTAGAATGAGGAGAGCCTACGCTATTATGAGATTTGAAAGTTTAAATGTGTTCTAGAGTAGCATGCAATTGGACTTTTTTTTTTTTTATATATAATGGTCACTATGGGGTATGGCTAATAAACAGTATACCAATAAAGATTACTGAAAACCTTGCTACTCTGATTTTAAAATCAGAGTCTGTTAAATAATGCTCTTGCAAATGTAAACATACTTACTTAGTATCATGAGAGTTTATAATTATTCAGGGAAAACTTCAGAAAAACAACAACAACACAAAAAAGGTAAAAAAAAATTCCCAAGATAGAATAAACACATTCTTATTCTTAGTAAGATGAGAAACTACATTTAGTGGTCAAAAATTAACAGAATAGTTGAAAAAGAAGGAACTCAGAAATGCCATAAGCGTAACAAAAGTCATGAGTTTCCAAGGATTTTCACTTACTTCAACAGAGGATACAGACAGTGGTAGAATACAGCAAAATGCGCCTTAAATAGTAGTGAACAGTCTTACTGGTTCCATTCTAATCAACAAAAAATGTAAAACAAGTGACATACTAGCAACAAAGAGTCTGCTTCCCTTGGCAATTGCCATACAATTGATTGACAGCAATTTATCTGCCTGATCACTGCCAAATATGTATCCAGTAATCAGAAGATTATCCTGGGAAATGACTGATCAGTTTACAGGAAAATACCATTCCTGTGAAAGGGTTTCCTATAAATTAGGGTGAACAGGAAAAACATACAACCCCCCACATCCCACCATCATCCCTAGACAGAAGCTCCTTTTGACAGCCTGAACAAAAGTGCTTTGCTAACACACTTAAAATGGAGCATTTACAGAGTTAAAAGCTGAAAAGGCTGATCCAGGGAGACAGAGGTAAATTAGATACATTTCTGCATTTCTTTTGATACAAATTCAATTTTTTAAGAGCCTTTACTCTAGACACGACGTCACACTTTTTACAATAAAAATTTAAAATCACAGTATGTGGCTTCACAGAGTGGTCAGCAAGTTTACTATTTTTCCAGGCAGCCCCATCTCATTATAGCAAATGGCATCATTCCAAAAATAAAAAATAAAAAAATTAAATTGATTACTATGTCAAACTTGGCATCCATATGCCAAACTTCTTTGATAAGAGCTAAGTATTAGGTAGAAACTTGAGAAAAATGATTTTCTTTACTGAATTCTAAGTTCTTGTTATCAGATACAACTTCTGAAGCGCATGGATGTTTATTTAAATGATCTGAGTATTTCCAAAGTAACTCTGGAGGTTTTTCTACTTTGCTTCTTAGGAAGTCAATTCATTAGCCTACTAAGTGCATCTCCCCCCGCCCCTGCCTCCACCAAATTACTCTATTTTATTCAACCTATTTGTCAAACATGTGAACATGGATAAAATATGAAGTCAACTACCAGCAATATTACTATGATATAGATTTGAGTTTGGGAGGTATATAATTCCACAAAGTACTAGGCTATTATAGTAGTGAGGTAGTCTGCAGTTTGGGCCAGCTGAAGGACATGTGAATCACAGTCATCATAACACCAGTTTGTGGTTTCGCCTTCTCTCATTCAAGCTCCAAATAAAGGGCTAGCAACTACCCAGAGCTGGGACATGTCCCTTAATGAAAACTTTACCCAAAAGCGTGCTGCAGGTTCTCTTGACCATCCTATCCTTGAACAGGGGAATATTTGGGGATAGGTTGGACTGACTTTGAGAAGTCACAGTAGGCTTGGGGAATACAATGCAACCAGGAAAAGTCATTTGACTATGTTTACATTAATTACATTGTTTTTCAAAAAAATTACTACCTACTCCCTGGAGCAGTTCTCTGTTACCATCCTATGCTCCATATGGCCCTAACCACAAAACCGTTAATTTATACTCTTAAGACCTTTTCAGAGCTAACTCTTAATTAGTATGCTCAATATCGTTAGAAATATATTTTTTTCTACCTTTAGACAGAACTCAACTTTAATTTTAATTTTAAAATTTGGATAAGAAAATTCACTCCTTTGGGAATAATCTCTGTGTGTAAAGGCCCCACTCAATCTCACATTTTCTTGATCCTGGTTCTATCATTTTTGAGATAACTTAGTTTATTAAGAAACATTCCACACAGACAACTTAATCTTTATAAAGATATCCTATAGTTTCTTCCAATGGATAAACTTTTTTACTTGAAGTATCACTGACACACAATATCCTTAGTTTCAGGTATACATCACAGTGATTCGATATTTTTATATATTATGAAATGAACCCCATGGTAAGTCTAGTTACCATCTGTCACCAAAGTTATTACTATACTATTGACTATATTTCCTATGTTGTACCTTACACCCCCATGACTTCTTTATTTTATAACTGGAAGTTTGTACCTCTTAATCCCCTTCACCTAGTCTGCCCACCCCCCGGCCCCCGCCCCAGCCTCATAGACGAACTTTAATTTACAAGACACTGGGCTGCTGTGTAGGGTTGCTAGATCTCAAAGAAGGCAAGCACCCCCACCTTCCCGGCTTGAAAGCATTCACATTAATGCATTTTTGCTACTGTCGCATATCTAGCTTGGAATGGATTCTCAGGCTGCAGGAGTGATTCCAGAAGACCAGCTGCCTTAATCAAGATAGGTAAGGAGAAAGGAAGTTGTTATTTGATTAGCTGAATTATTCTTTTTCATTATGGGTGCTTTATAAAATTAAACAACATGGGCTTGAGGTTACTTTACACTGAGCAGGCCTCATGGCTTCAGTTTTAATTGATTAATATGATTAATTAGAAGAAGGAATGGAGAATGTTAAAAATCTGGCAAGATATATTTATAACATAAATAGTGATATGTTTTGAAAGGCATGAATAGTCTGAACACTGCATTAAATTATACCTGAACTCATAATGAGAAAGTGAACTGAAAAATGGGGATTGTCTCTTTCCACTAATGTTTTGTTCCTCTTAGAGATTTGTGGAATTACATCTTAAAGCAGGGTACTGGTATTCACGTTTTAAATAATATCTTGGACTGCTGTTAATAAACCACATTTTAAATAGAGGTATAAGAAACTGAGAGCTCTGCAGAAGCAGATTTTTCTTTCTCACCCTATAATCACTCTTGTTTCTATCCACATCTGTAGACCGCCCTCAGGCCCAGTGTGGCATGCAAACTTGCTGTGTTTGGTCCATGTGATGTCTGAAATCCTGCCCTCCGGTGAAGCAGGCATTTCCCACTTTACCACGGTCCCTCCTCTCTCAAGATTAATTCAAATCTCATTGGACTAGTTTCTCTCCCACTACTTATAAACAAAGGACGAGAACTAGGGTAGCAAGTGAGGAGAGGTACAATCTATATATGTTGTATCCAAAGCTGGGAAAGCATGTGTCCTGATTTTAATCTCAAGAGGACAGGAAGTGAGCCACTGGGCCTCTGGATGGGCACCGAACTGAATGAGAATCGGTCTAGTCCCCAACAGTACAGTTTAGTGTATCAGTGATGGAAAGAGTGACCACTGGGTTTGGAAACAAGTGAGGATAGCAGTTATTTAAGTGAAGGAGGGAGATGGGATATGTGAGGTAGAGAAGAGAGGTCCTAAATGAGGAAAAAGCATGTGCAAAGGTCCTAGGACGTGAGAGGGGAGGAGACATTAGAGTAGCCCGCCATAAAAAAGAGTTAGTGTGGCCTAAGCACAGAGATGGCAGGGGAGCCTCGTGAAGGATGAGGCAGAGCAGCAGCGAGGGTTTAAAGGAGAACAACTTGGAATGAGTAAATCTTACAAGTATTATTATTAGTGATATTAATATTTACACTAACCCAATATTTATAGTTGTTTATATTTAAAATTGTTATGGAAGATTTCAACAGGTACAAAAGCGTACAGAATAGTATAATGAAACTCTATGTACCCTTCACCAACTTCCAATTCATGGTTAATTTGGCTTCAACCAGACCTATTTTCTCTTCCCCTTCCCATTTAGTTTTCAAGAAAATCTTAGAAATCATATGATTCCATCTGTAGGATATTTTATGTTAAAATAACTTCCTATTGGGGCACCTGGGTGGCTCAGCCAGTTAAGCTAAGTGTATGACTCTTGGTTTCGGCTCAGGTCATGATCTCAGGGTCCTGAGGTCACATCATGCACAGGGCTCAGCTCAGCGCACAGTCAGCTTGAGATTCTTTCCCCTCCCTCTCTGCCCCACTTTGCTCCTTCTTCTGCTTGAATTCTCCCTCTCTCTCTAAAAATAAATAAAATCTTTAAAATAACTTCCACTATCTTAAAAAAAATCGCTTAAAATGAAACATAAAGGTGTTGGGAGGGTGGTGGGATCTAGAAATGCAAAAGGATTTTCAAATGTGCTTTTTGCTCACAGATCAGCCCCTCCCATCTTCTGATTGCCACATGTACAAGGAGGAAAGGCTCCTTTTTCTCTGGACTGTAACGACAGCAGCTTCTATTGCTACTCACTGCTATTCACTTAAAGACCTCTCTAGAGGTCTTAGTTTAACTAATATTCTTGACCTTTTCAACATAGGAAACTGTACTGATGAGAACAAAGGCAGGGTTGGAAGCTATAATTCTTGTTAAGGAAAAAAAATTAAGAAAAAAATTTTTTTCCTTCTACGTAATAAAACTATATGGTATGATCAAGGATTAGGTCTTTTAATATATAGGCATAACAAGTCCCAGCATTTTTGGTTGACAGAAATTCTTCCTAAAGTGTTTCACTTTGCCAGGAAAGCTAGTACTTTAATTTTGTAACTAGATTAATAGTTTGAACATGCATCAAATACTTAGCTACTAGACAGGAACTTCTGAAAAACTGAATATGAATTAGAGACAGAATGGTAGAAGTTCTGCTAAGGAGAATTTTTGATCTTTGTAAAACCAGCAGACTTTTTCAATTTTTATTTAAACATTAAAATTAAAAAAATTATAAAATAGACTAATTCCTTGGAAAATACTCTTTTAAGCCACAAAATCATTCATTTCTCAATAATTTTGTGAAAGGAGCCCAAGAAAGACGAACTTTCAAGGATTTTTTTTTTCTTGAAACCTATGCTACCCAATATATTAGCCATCAGCCAAATGCAACTATTTAAATTAATTAAAATGAAATAAAACAAGAAATGGGTCTCCAGTCTCATTAGCTATATGTGCTTAGTGTCTACTGTATTGGAAAACATTGATACAGAACATTTTCTTCATCACAAAAAACTTCTAGTGAGCAGTTTTATTTTAGAAGGCATGATTAACTTAAATTCATACTGAAAATATTAAAAAGTTGGCCAGGGTATTTTCAATATTTCCCCTTTTTAAAAATAACAATATGTATACACACACACATTCCTAAGAAGGTAGATCATCTAAAGGGTGGGTTTGTTTTTTTTTTCCCTTTCACAGGTCAATGTTATTGGAGATAATCCCATTTTCCTTTTAAATACCAAATTAGGGGGGCGCCTGGGTGGCACAGCGGTTAAGCGTCTGCCTTCGGCTCAGGGCGTGATCCCGGCGTTGTGGGATCGAGCCCCACGTCGGGCTCCTTCGCTGGGAGCCTGCTTCTTCCTCTCCCACTCCCCCTGCTTGTGTTCCCTCTCTCGCTGGCTGTCTCTATCTCTGTCGAATGAATAAATAAAATCTTTAAAAAAAAAATAAATAAATACCAAATTAGGGCCCATACAAGAAATAAAAATTATTCTTCCCTGAAATATTATCAATTCATCAGACATCTGAACTAAAATAAAATTATGAAACTACTATTTTCTCCTCTTCCCGCACTGTTCTATTTTTAACCTTGACAGTTACCAAGTGATAAGCTAAAAGAGATCTTCCAAACCAAAATTCCAATTAGTATTTCCTACAGAACTTTCAACTATTTAACATCTTCATCTACACGAAAGCACAAGCATGCCTAATCTTTTACCATTTATTGGTGTGGGGTCCACCAATTGCTGCAAAACTACAACATCAAAAAATACCTTTGCTTTCCCTGCAGCCTTTCTCCTGAAGAAACTTTACCTTTAAAAAAAAGTCAATTTATATTTTGTTCAAAGATGTACTTGCACGTCAACTGATACTACCTGAACAATAGAATAAAAGCTTATGGGTTCACGTTTTGGTTTATAAGTCTGAGATCTGCACCAAACATTTTATAAAATCAGCATTTAGGCTGGGCAAGAAGGTGGGCAAGGAAGTGTCAATTTTACCCCAACTCCAGCCGTGTGTATATGCAACGATGATCTCAATGAGCAGCAACGTGGCATGTTTATCATGAGATAATCACACCCCTAGAGGTTTAGAAGCACTCAGCTGAACCTTGTGCCTCACAACACACTTGGGGTGTCATTATCTCATGATAACCATACTCCCTGTCAAGCCTTATTGCTTAATTAGGGGTTACGAAGGTGATAAGACTAAAAGAAATCGGATGAACAGCACCTAAGATGAATGATACCTTAATCAACTTAAACCTGGTGGCGGAAGGGAGCATGATGAACAAACAAATACAGTGAGTTGTATATTATTTTTAGAGAAATATGTTAATAATAAATGAGAAGCCCAACCTGCATTCACCGATTTGAATTGCATTTGCCACGAGACACGATGTTTATGATCAATAATTTAAATTGTGTTTTCATAATGCATGTAAAATGTTCACGAAATTAATGATAACGTGAAATTTAACTTTGACCTAAGATACCAGGTTTATGCCTGACAGTGATTCATCATAATCCAAACACAGAATTTAGTTATTAAGTCTGCAAGGGAGCTGATGAGTAACACCCATGCCATGTAAGATTTTAACAAATGAACCTGAAACCCAAGAGGAAAAATAACATGATATGTCCCTTCCAATTTCCAGCCCCCCACAGTGGAACTTAAAATAATCAAACATGAAAAACAAACAAACAAAAAAAACCCCAAACACGGCACCAAATGCTCTAAAAGAGCCATGTCCAACTAACTTTAGTTCTTTTGTTCTATTTTTATAAACAACTGCCATATTTGTGGGTAGGATATAGCTCCAACTACAGTGCACTTGAAGCTGCTTTCCAATTCACTGTGAAACATCAATTATCTTTATCAAATAACAGTATCTCATCTCAGTCCATTATCAAGATGGAGTCTTATTTTAGCTGGACTGCAGCCCTATCTGTATATCAGGGCTGGCCGCAGTGGCAGAGCGTGAGTGAAAGGCTGTGAAATAATCAATAATAATCATCAAATTGTGGTCGAAAAGGTTGTGAGGATGGAAGTTTTTGATGAAACCTCACCTTTTTTTTTTTTTTTTGGTGCAGATGATAAGGCTTAACCTTTGCAGTACCTGATAACTATGACTTGGTTAGAGGAAAGCCTTATGTATACTCTAAATGGTCTGAATGCCCAAGAACACACTGAAATACTTAGGCTTAAGCGGAACACAAACCTCAAGCTATCAAAAACCATCAGGCAGGAGGGCTCCAAACCCTTGTGACCAAGGTTTCCTGTAAACTCGATTGACTCTAACACAGAGAATTCTCGCATAACAATGGGTCCAATGTACCCTGCTATTTCCTCCAGAGGTGAATGAAATGTTGCTCAAGCCTGGGTACCCGGATTTGAAAAAGTCCTCTGAGAGTTGAGAGATTTTTATCACGGCTATCCTTATCACATGTCCTAAAACTTTCTGAGGTGTGGCATGAGGAATCATGGGGAATTAATTTTTTAATTTTAAAGAACACCACTCATTTGGAAGGATGAGAAGTGGGACACCTTTCCTCCGATTTTTTTGTCACTGGCTTCTATTTACATCAATGGACATAAATCCAAAATAAATTAACTGAGAAACAACCCAACTGGAATTAGAGACGACTTAGTCTGCTGGGGGTTTTGTGCAGATCTGTTGGAGGCAGTCTCCTGAGGCTATGCTATATCCCTCCACCAGCTCCAAACAATACTTGACTAAAAACTTTAGTGAAAAAGCTCTTATTTTATGACAGTTTGATATTTTAAAAAAGCACATGTTTAGATTTGCTAAAACAAGAAAACACACAATCCACCAATGCAAATGAATTATGCTTTCAAATGTTAAAAAATTCAATGACAAAGCTCACTGATATAAATGGTCAAACTATTAACATTTTTCCAGTGGTGAGGTCCTATTAATCTAAACATACTGTTAAACAGTTTTATAGAAAACATTTTTGAACCAGATCCTAGTTAGGGAATTTGTGAAATCTGACACATACTGATAGAAATTAGCTTTATTATAATTCCCCAAATCTGAATTTATTAAAAATAGGCTGGTTAAAGAAATTTTAGTTTGTTCTAATGAAAACACTCTTAAACAACTTCAATAAAAAGTAACCAAAAATATTAACCTAACCTGTAACTCTTGCTTTGACTTCTCTTTTCTATAAAAATGTCCAGATACTTCTGGAAAGAATAATTACTTCCTTTTGAACTATTTTACCATTTATACTCATACCAGTACTTATAGTGGGTTAAAATATTTAAAGTATCTTTAAGAAACATGTTTATTTTATGCTCTCTATACCAACAGAATCAAAAACCTATTTCTCAGGTTCTCTGAGATTTTTTTTTGGAAACACTACACTACCAATCAACACTAAGGATACAAAGGAATTATTAATGCTGATAGTGGATTGGGAAAAAATGGGAAATACAAATTAAAATAATCTGATATTCCAAAAAATATGAAACCTCCAATATAACACACACACACAAAATATGATCAAAGAAATCCATTTTCCACTAATTAGAGCTTAAATTTAAGAAAGTCTTCCAAGATAACTAAGAACAAAGGGTATCAAGTTATAAGAAATGACTTAACCCTTATCAGAAGTTAAAATGTATTTTGGAGAACACACCGGAAATAGCGAATGAGAAGCATGTTATTGAAATACAATCAGAAACCTGAAAAAACTATCACTTACTATAGTACAAGTCATAACATAATCTTTGTGATATATTTCAAGATTTAGTTTTGAAAATGAATATTCTAGCAACCTGTCAAGCTTAATGTTAAAACAGAATATTCCTTTTATTACCTCAATGTTCTAAAATTAATTTCGTACTAATAATGCAAAATTTCATGTTAACAATATATGCAAAGCTAGTATCGGCTTTTTTAAAACAATAAAAATGTAATAGTGTGTGTGGAATCTTGCTATAGAGGTAGCTATTAAAACTATACAAGACAGAATCCTAAAATTGCTACAACACTTTACCCCACATACAATAAATGTTCTCCAGAAACACTGCAGTATTCTAAGGCTGAATCAGTTGGCTCTCCGAGCTGAGTTGCAATAAGATGGTATGTTTTATTATGAGTGTCATGGAGACGGTGTGAAAAATCAAGAGCCACAGGCAGTCAGCGGCAATGGGTCAATAATGCTCCCAGAGACACTGTGCAGATAATCAACAACAAGGCCTGAGGTTCTCTCTGCACTGCACACAGCTGAAGGGCAAATCAATACAGCCAGGGGAAGGACACTGGCCTGCTCCACTTCCCACAATACACTATGCCTACTCTAGGAAAAACATCCCCAAAATGGAAATGAAGCAAACTTGCTGCGGAACTAACAATCAACTAACCTCTACTGTATTCACAAATGCACCCTTCAAATAAGCTTCCAGAAAATCCAAATAGAATTCACTGTAAAGACTGCCTGAAAGTGAAACCAGAGCAAGGGGAAAAGAAAAAAAAAACCAAAAACGCTACCTAAACAGGGACCAGGGGCGACTACTTCAGTGTAAAAAGGGCAAACCTGATCTTATGAATATTTCAGTTTATAATCTTAAAGTTTAGCCAAAATTTTTATGAGTACACTCTATAGCAGGAGGTTTTATTTGCTTAACTTTGGGGTCTAATATTGATCATGTTTGAGCAGATCATGTCCATGCTTATGATCAGAAGAGTAATAACGAGTAAAACTACTGAATTCAGAAAACTGAAAATTAAATCTGAATTACTTTAACTGTTATAAAAAAAGAATGTAACAGTTTAATGTAGTCTACTGGTTATGAGGGCAACATTTTGTCGACAGTTTTTGTATCTGACATCTCGTTAAATATATGCTGCTAATATTTCACATTTTTCAGTAAAAACTTATGGGTAGGAATATGTTGATTTATTATTTCTCAAGAAAAAGGTGATTCATCACATCCATCATTCTGTTAATCATTAGGTGTTATTTCTAAGTTACTATGTAAAGCCATCCTTCTTGAAACGTGGGAGAAAATATGCTGGAAGAAAAAAACAACAGTGGAAAGCATTTTGAGGCTTATTTCTTATTTTATTACTGTTTTACAATTAATGCTTCTTTTTTCCCCCAACAGATAAAATAACACCTTTAAGCATTAAAATGTGCACTGGCTCAAGCGTGAAATACTATAAACATTCCTTGAACATAATGTTATAGGAAGGATTGCAATGTTTTTATTGCTATAACATCAAAAGAATATTAAAAAAGAAAAACAGCAATTGTGTAAAATGCCTCGTGAGTGAGTTTACAAAACAAAGCACTGATCTCTTACAGGATTTTCACCACACTTTAAAAGAATGTTATTTTTGCAGCCTATTGACAAGAGACTTTCCTGTTTCTTTTTCTCTATTCACTGACAATTATTTATAGGTACTGAGGAAAACAGTACCTATAGTAAGGTTAGTAAGGTGATGCCATAATAATAACCAAAATTATAATGATTCTGGGGACACATGTTTTTCAACTAGAAAGAATACGAATTAAAAAACAATTCCTTTGCTGGTGCTTATTATGTTTTTTTCCTATTAGGAGACTGACAGGGAGTTTACTGTGTGTGTGTGTGTGTGTGTGTGTGTGTGTGTGTGTGTGTGTGTGTCTGTGTAATTATTGAAATCCGATGTCTATAAAGTAAAGAGTTTAGCTAGGGGAGAAACTGAGCATAAATTGTCCATTCTAAACTCTACATTTATGACTACTTGGTTGGAAGGATATGGTTAAAAGCAGGTTTTCATTTTTGAAAAGTTGTATTATATTATCCGGTCACCATGACAACAAAATTGAAGTACTACAGCAAGCCTTAGAAATACCTGCCTTAAGAAAGGAAAAGTTGGTTTCTTAAAGTAGTTGGAATCTTTATAAATATTTACTTTGTTAAAGCCCTAATCTTATAGAAATAATCTAAAGAGTGATTATGAAAAATAGGAAGTGTTTCATCCTCGCATAAGAAGCTTCAGACACAGATGCCACTGATGATGGGAGATCCAAAATGAAAAGCGAAAATATCAGCAGTCTTTAAAAAGCAGTTTTCCTATGGGATCCCTCTTTGTCCCTTCACATCTACCTATTATTAGAGAATTTGTGTTGTCCTATTTAATTTTAGACCTTCCACCTCTTTGTCAAATCTGGTTGAGATCAGCTTGCCTAAATCCTGCTGTTGTCCTGCGAACAAGGAGTGTGTGACATGACAGCTGGCTGATTTGCATATTTTCCTCTCATTGGCTGAGGAAACTGCCTAGGCAGGGAAACACTCCAAAACACGCATAGATTTTAGCTGCTTCCTCATTTTGAAAACTAGGAACATTTCTACGTGCTTAAGAGCATCTACCAAACCCCAGACACTATGCATTAGGACAGAGCTTCTCCCCACCTACCATGAGCAGAAGTTCAAGATAATTTAAAATGTACTCCTATAGACATTATGCTAGCAGATTAAAAAACCCTCAATTCTAATTGTGTATAGAGGCTTTGGTGTTTGGTGGGATTTTTTAAAGTCCCATAACCACATGATCAATCCAGGTGATTTAAGATCAATGCCAAAGCCAGACAAAGGCTGTTGTAAACAGCTCTCTATTTGCTTTACGGAAAAGGTGAAAAATCTGCGTGAAGCTTTCTTCAGTGAGGTGTCTAAACCAGAAGAGAATAGCTCAAGCCTCTGAGGCCACTTGCATTCCCTTGGTAGAAATTCAGAAATACAAACTGAACCCTGAACCTACTCTCTCTTGTCCAGAAAAAATGAAGAGATAACCTCTAAAAACTGTGCTTATCAAAAGTGATACCTCTTTCTTGCTAATATGAAAAGAATGCTTTGGCCATGCTATATTTATATTAAATATAAGTGTATTTGAGAAGTCAAAATATATAGCCAAATAGTGCTCTATCCTTGGAAAAAAAGATATGCCCTTTAATCTTAGAAGCACAGGACTATTGAGTAATTTCATTTAAGAATACTCAGAAGCCTAGTGCTTTTGAAATCCACCAAATTTTAAAGTAACGCATCTTTGAAATCCCTGACAAATGTCCCTAGCTCAAGGTAGATATGAAGGTACTGCTCTTTGTCTTAGTCTGCGATTTCAACGGTCTGTCATAATGGTCCTTCATTACTCTCCTTAGCAGAGATCTCATGCCACTTGTATTCTCTAGGTTGGCATTAAATTGATATAAAAATGACTCAGAATAATAGTTTAAACATATATCAGGATACAGAGAATGTGCAGGAGTGTTTTCTTCATAGCCAATCCAAAACAATATCTTTCATATCTGTTTTAAACCCTTTCCTACTGCAAAATGCTATACTCTGGTAAACCATGGGTCACATACTCCCCTTAAGCAGTCAAATACTCTATAGCACATTAAAAAATATATATGTATCCTAAAAAGTAAAACTCTCTTGATGCCACATTTACTCCTAGCTGTGTCTCTTCTCTCATTTTCCCAACCAAGCTTCTTGAAAGAGTGGTCTACACAAGCCTGCCTGCCCATGGCTTCACTACTGCCAGGCTTCCGTTGCCACCACCACACTGAGACTGCTTTTTTGGAGTCACCAGGGACATTCTGTTGCCAAATGTGATGGGCTTCTCTTAATTTTTATCTTCCTTAACCTTTCAGCAGCATTTCTCCACGAGACACCCTCCTCTTTTGGTATCTAAGACACCATAGTATTCTGATTTTCTTCATGCCCTCCAGCCATCCATTCTCACGCTTTTGCCAGATGCACTTCTTCCCATCTCATCCTTAAATGGTGAACTTTTTAAGGGCTTTGTCCCACTCTATCTGAGCTTCTCTGCTCGCTGTATACTCACCCACGGCCGGCCGCGGCTCTAAACACATCAACATGTCTAGAAAGGTTTATCTCTAAAGCTATTGACAGCTCCACATGAAGGTTTACTAGGCTTATCAAAGTTAACATCAACAACAAAGCAATTAATTTTCTACCACTCCTTATTCCATAAGTCTGCTTCTCTTCCAATGTTACCCATCTTTTCAGTTTTTCAAACCAAAAACCTAGAAATCATCTTCACTACCTCATTCTCTCAATGACCATACCAAATCCATCCTGAGTTCAACTTCAAATATATCTCAGATTGGTCCACTTCTCTCTATCTTCACTATCCCTGTTCTAGTCTAGACTGTTGTCATCTCTAGCCTGAAATACTCCTAGAATAGCTTTGTAACTGGTCTTCCCATTTCCACTTTTGTCTTCTTTCAATCCATTCCCCACATGGCAGTTAAGTCAGATCAAGTCACTTGCTTAGAAAGCTTAATATTTTCCCACTGAATTTCAGATAACATAAAATTTCTCATCAACGACTCAAATGCCCCTTACCTAACTCCTGCCCATCTCTCCCGTCTTGTCTCTTGTTGCTCTGCAATAAAATTTCCTTGGTGTATAATTTCTTTTAGTATTTTATTAAGACTGTATTGGCACACTAACTGCCTAGTGTTTTCCCCAAATATGGAAGTGACTCATATCCTAGGAACTTCACTGGAATTCACCACTTAGAAAAGCAAGGTAGCTAAGAATGTTCCTCCAGTTACGTTTCTGGAGGTGGTGTTAGTCTCCTCATAACCATTACATAGAAATATATTATTTCAGTAGTTTGTAGCATTAACATAGTAGCCGGTACACAGTAAATACTGAACATTTGTTAAATAAATTATTTGAACGGCTGCTGCAGCAAGAGAAAAAATCCTACCATGTTGTGAGAGATACCCAGAGACAGAAAAGTCTTGAATTGTGTGTTGTATCTGAGCAGCTGGAGAAAACTCCCAATTAGGGACAAAGCTATAAGGGGTTAACAAGATATTGGTGACTTCTGTAAACACATTTTCAGTTAGTGATTTTATCTGGTAGAGGCTCCCTCCTGTTGTAATTTGAAGAACAGAAAAGTCATCAGAAAGGGGACTGTGGAGAGAAAAGGAAGCTATACGTGTACCCAACAACAGCTGCTTAATGCTCCGTCAGGGTGGGCTGGCCTAACATAATGGGAAAATTCTCAAATGCAATATGAAAATGTAGGATTCTGGTTTTAGCTCAGCTCAGGACGGTAAGAGAAATTTCTGCACAGAAAGGAGTAACTAAAACCTTGTAAGATAAAATGTTACGATTTTACGTACTATTTCAAAGCAAATATAGGGATTTGTAGACCATGACTACAAAAATCTTCAAGTAGCTATACCCACGAACAAGCAACGTATAAATGTAAAATCTTTGTGTGTGGGGGGTGAGGGGGCTGTGATCAGTTTTCCTCCTCTAAACCTTTCTTTAATATTGCTACCTTGCCTTTTCAATGGTGATACCTCCCCACCTAAATCAAATTCCACTAAGGCCATCTTAAGGCTACATTTTAGTCTATGTGACTCTAGATCTAATGCAAGCTAGTCCTATTTTTAAGCTGTTTGATTTTACAGAGCATGGGGACTTCAAATATTAATTCACAATAATCCAAACATTATTTGTTCTTCTTATTATCTGCCATTTTATTTCATAAACCCAGTTTCTCAACTCGCATCTGCCTGGCAGCATCTGACAGGAATGTAGATATCTGGGTCCCTGCCTCAGAGATTCTCGTTCAGAGGTCTGAGGTAGGAAAAGTCCACTCCGAAATTTCCCACATGATTCTGACATATCACCTGGTTTAGAAAGAACAATGCTAAATGGCAGTGCCCAGTGAAGTCACAGGAGAGGAACTCCTAGACAGAGGGAAGCATCAGAACCAGGCACACACACCATCACATAAAGGAAATATTGGCTGTGTATTAAGATTCATCATTATTTCCCCTGGCATGCATTTAGCAATTTTCAAAAACCCTTTCTCATACTCCGTAAAGCACCTCGTCTTTCTGGCCTCATTTTGCTTTCTGGCAAAAATAAGGATGTTGGCCTCAATTATTTCTTTCAGCCTGAAAAAATAACGTGTGCCTGACATATAGTAGACACTCAATAACTATTTGTTGAATGAATGAATGAATGCATGGCTACCTCCCCAAAACCATGCAGAGTGTGGTGGGGATGGTATTAACAGGTTTTTTTTTAAAAAAAAAAAGTCTGATACCTAGTAAAAACTTAGGCTTGAGAAGTTCAGTGACAGAGTTAGTAATGGGACGTAAGACTAAGTTTTCTTACTCATCATCCGGTGATCTTTCTTTCAGCATTCTTGCTGAAATTTGCCGGTTAGACTGTGTTGGGTGAAGGACGGTCCACCTGCTGTATTTTGTATTCTGACCACTACCAATGAATGACAAACTGCTGTATATGTATAATGGCGTGTAAGTTGTTACCTTCTTCTTTAACCTCTGTCTACAGTAGAGGCAGTAATTCCAGAGGCTTGATATATGTATCTACAAGCGATAAATCTGTGTGAGTTACAGCTGTGTCCTTGTAGATTTACAACTATAAGTTTTAATTCATCTCTGACAACACATTTACATAAATTACAGCAACACAGTAAGAATGCCATATGCTAGGATGTTCGCCCAGAGAAATTCAAGAGGCTTATGGGAGCTGGCTTTCTTTCTATTACAAAGGGCCATTCTCAGTATATATGAGAGAGAAGCTTTTCGTCTGGTGCGGTGGGCATTATACAGATGTCTTCTTGCTCTTGACATTCCTTTGAAAGTAAACTATGTTTCAACGCCTTTCAACACATTAATGAATTTTCGACATTTAAGATGTAAACTTAGGGAGCAGGAGAATTATCTACATAGTTAAACATTCAAAGGAATGAATGCAAATTATTTCTAAGCACCTATTCTGTCTTCAAGTGTGGCTGTTTAACACTCTAAAGTAGCAGCACAAGTCAGCTGAGCTGGAAGAGGGACAGTGTGAGGTCATCAAGGGCAACCCTCTCCTTCCACTGCAATAAAGCGAAAGGCCCTTGGCTTCAGATAGGACATAGAAAAGAACAGAACCAGATCTCTTGAGGCTTATACTGTCGTTTTCCATCCCAGCTCACTGTTCCTATAGGAACAAAAGGACAAGTTGATTCTTTCAGAACAGCTTTGTATTAGTCTACTGAGTTTAAGAATGTTTCCTACTAAGAGTTTTTTCTTCTTAAAATTTTTATTGATTTATTTTTTTTAAGTAAACTCTACCCCCAACATGGGGCTCAAACTCATGAGCCCAAGATCTGGAGTTGCATGCTCTACTGACTGACGCAGCCAGGCCCCTCAAGAGCTTTATTCTTAAACCAAGACTAAAGTCTCTTTCAAGTTCAGAAACTCAAAACTTTAAAGATGACTATCAATCAACCCAACCACTACCATTTACTGAACACTGAACATAAAATGTTAACAGTCAGGACATTACATATCTTATATATGTTAGCTCAACTAATCTTCAAGAAGACCTAAAATTATTCCCATTTTATAGGTGAGGAAACTGGTTTAAAGAGGTTGGTTGCCTTCCTAAGGCCAATCCCCTGTGCTCAAGGAAGATGACAGCCTTCTTGCTATCTCAGGGATCAACTTAAATTAGTCAGTCATGATAATTCCATTCTCTTTGCCAGGAAAAGGATGAAAAATGGGATATAATTCAGGTCAATTAAGGCATGAGAACAAGGCTTTCTGAGGGTGTATTTGCTTTAAAAAGTTCTCCTTCCTGCTCTGGACGGTATCCTCTGCATAGGTTGCTATATCTGGTGGTGGTGGTCCAGCCTGAGATGAACATACCAAATGCAGCAAAACAGAGAGATGGACAGACTGGGGTCCCTGACCACACCACTGAGCCACTTACTTTCCCAGCTACCTCTGGATGTCTTGTTATACAAGACAATAAATTCTTTAACTTAAAGCCTCTTTTGTGGCTTCTATTACTTTGTAGATGAAATATCCTCATAATCTTTCCAATGATTCCACAATTCTTTTATTTTAAAAATTCCTCTCTATGCCTAATCTAAACCTTTTTTTTTTTAAGATTTTATTTTTAAGTAATCTTCACACCCAACATGGGGCTCAAACCCACAACCTCAAGATCAAGAGCTGCACGCTCTGAGCCAGTCAGGTGCCCCTTAAATCTTTCTCATTACATGACTATCTTCCCTCCCAGTTTACACATTGCCCATCCTGTCCCAATTTTTTTCATAAAATATTGTTTTTACTTTTTCATTATGGCATCACTTTATATTTTAATTCAGTGTATATACTTAGGATACTGTATTCTGAGATTTATCAGAGTCTACTGGTTCTCTCTCATTCTTTCCATCCCTTTTCTTCACTCAGCAGCCACGGATTCCTTTCAAGGCCTGATCAACTGTTGCCTGGACCACTGTCACTGAAGCCTCACAGAGCAAACTTTCTTCAGTTCATCTTCTGTGGCCCTGACCTTCCAAAACGGGGTATCTGATCCTGTTGCTTCCCTGTTTAAACTCTTCAAACGGTCTCTCTCAATGTACCACCAAACATTCAGCATAGCACTGATTTACATGCACTCTAAAAACTTTTAAATTAGTCATTAGCATTGAAAACCTGGGAGGTTTTTAAATAAAAACCCAGATCTTCAGCTTTCCTGAAAAACCAGAAGATCAGGCAACACTAGGTCCACAGGTGCAGATGGCACCAAGCGATAGGATCTGAGCCCTCTACATGGAGTGTGCGCTCTCCAGTCTGCCACAGCCCCTCCGCTCCCCGCCCAGCTCCCAGTTCAATCCCTACCACTCAAGGGCAGTAGCATGGTGTATTTTACTGAAGGCTTACACTGCTTTGTTTTAGAGAGTAGAGTTAAAAAGATAAACATTTCTTGGAAGGTGCTATCAAAAATGGAAAAATGAAAGATAAACCAAGAGGGCTTACCTTGTTCTATTAATTCATGCTACCTGCTTCATCTGTGTAGGTGTTTGAGTTCGTCTCTGCTGATCTATGAGACTGAGACTATGAAGCAATCCTTCTAGGGAAGGCCTACCATGATCTCGCCCCTCCTAACCGCTGGCTTTCTCTTCTCTTTTCTTCTCACTTCCACACTCCTTTGCAACCTCTGCTCCCAGCACAGCCCAAACCTTCACAGTTCCTGGAATGCGCTGTAAGCTAAATGATGCCTCTGCTTTTGTTGATGTTTCATCCTCTCTCTGAAAGATCTTCCTCCATGTGTGCCTATGGAACACCTACTCAAGACTCAGCTCACATGTCACTCTCTTTATGAACCTTCTCCTGTTCTTGTCTCTTACCCCCACAGGATTCCCCCTTTCCTACCCTGCGGCTTGTCACGCTCTGTTGTGGCACTGAAACATTTTATTGCACTTACTTGTCTCATCTTTGTCGTTCCTGCTGGATTGCAGATACCTAGCCCATACAAGTGGTCACTCCCTTCTGCATTTCATAATGTCATGTAAATACTTCTAGGCACCATGCAACAGAATCTCTCTTAACTGACTTCGATTTTACTGACACTTGGTGTTAACCAATACTCTCTCTTGCCTCTGTAAAGTATCCTGGCTGATGCCGAGTACCCGAGGAATGCCAGTGGGTAACAGGCCCACTCCCTACTGTTCCTGCCAGGTGAGCACTCTCTGACCTAGAGTTAACCAAAGCCATGCTAGCTGTGCTTGTCAATGTGAGGATGTAGTTGAATTAAATATCAGGTGAAATTATAAAATAAGAGTGGGAAGATGGCTTTAGAAAGACATATACACATACACTCATAAAATTAAGTGTAAGTGAGACAAGTGTACAAGACCCGGCAAAGTATAAATAAACATCTACTAGGACTATACTCTGAGCCTGCTTTATATGTATCTTTAATTTCCCAATCTACTTAAACAAATGGAAGATGGCACGGTTTAGGAAGAAAAAATATTCTAGAACTCTCATCAATGGGCCAATTATAGAAAGGAAAGTCCTTGCTCTCACATCAAGAGACAAAAAAAAAAATTATCTTGTTAGGATTTAAATGAAAATGAAATGTTTAAGATACATATCATTTTACACGATGCCACACTTGAGCAACATCTTTGATTAACTGAGCAACTACCGGGGCTGACTGGACTAGCTTTTATGGTACCTGCGCCCACCTCCTCCTCCACCAGATGGGAACTCCATTAGGAGTTCTATTTAGGGTAGGAGTTACGAAATTTTGATAGCGAGCTCATTTAAATCAACAACATTTCTTTAAAACTTATCACAAGTTATAGACTCATGTCCTCATTGTTTGTGTTTTAGAATACTTATGAATCACATTTATTGAATGACTACTACATGCCAGCCCTTATTCAAAGTACCTTATATATCTAGAGTGGATATAAAGACTATAAGGCAGTGAATCCAGAAAGAATTCAAAGTACTGTGACTCTCCTACCTATGTTCTCCTATTTTCTAATTTTATGGACTAAAATACATGGGATATCTTAATACATAAGCATACACACATACATACATGTGTACTTTCATTTTTTGTTTTTAATGTGTTTAGAGGAAAAAGAGAATGGCTAGGAAGGAAACTGAATGGCATTTAGAAATGTACTTAAAATGTGAATTTTGAAAATCAAAATAAATTTTAGTCTACCTAATGCTTTTGCAAGGATGTTGAAATGCTTGTAATAACTGCTGGGTTTGTAAACAATAGAACTCTCTGCCTCGTGTATTTCCAATTACAGATATTGCCAAATATTTCCTTTCTTGGTGCAAAAATCTTGAATACTACCACTCAAAGTATAACACAAATATAAGAAATACACAGTGAGTGACAGAGTAGATTGACAACAGAAAAATAGGGAGTCCGTTCAAAATATTCTTTAAAAATGTTTAAATTCTCAGAATAAATGATGGTCTAATTTCAAGCACTGTTCCAGATATCTGTTTCTCTTCCTAGAGAGTCTTCTCTAAATAGCATTTCACTTTCAAAACAGGAAACTTGTTAGGTAATTCTTCAACCCAGTGTCAGGAAGCCATTGTCTTCCCCAACCATTCATCTTCTTATCACCCCCGATGCCATATTTCTGGTTGGTGCTCCAGAATGTCATAGGAAGCACCTGCCATAAACCCAGCTGCTGAAAAGAGCAGGAAGAAAATACCTAAAATGTCACAGTCTGACTAAGTACTGTAGTCAATTCTCACTGCAATTTTTGCAATCACCACATAAGTGCCCTTGATGTATAAGCGTTATAGACTTCTGCTCGGTGGAAACTGTGCCTGCAGCTTCAGAACTCTGCCTTAAAGAAACATCAATCTTACTGTCCGCCACATCCCTAAGGTCCTTGCTCCTTCTAACTACAAGTAAAATCTTTGTTATTTTTAGAGAGAAGAACACATTGTTTTCCAAACTTCTATTAATATAGGTGTGTTTGCTGACATTTCTGTTGAGTCTTGAATATTAGCTCTCTTTTGATATATAGCAACCTCAGAGTGCTTGCCAGAATTAAATGTATTCTGGAAAATTATACTGGTTTGTTTTTATTAGAGTGCTTTAAATCTCATACCGAATACATTTTCATATCTTGCCAAGCCCCTTTATTCCTAAAATTATTATTTACGGAAAATGCCAGCATTCAGTTGTTTAACGCTTTGCTAAAACCATGTAACTTTATGTAGGAAATCTGTTACTTCGTATTTAATGAGTCACACGAAGAGGTGTCTCTACGTCTCTACTGGAAAAACTGTTTTTCACCTAAGATTTGTGCAATTCCAGGTGTTATGCTCATTTGAAAACTGCTATAACTGAACAATTCACATAGGTCCAGGAAAACAGCTGTCAGTCTTTGGTAAGTGTGCTTCCCCTATGCTTTCTTGCTCCTCTGGGCTTTGCAGATGTTGTAGCTTCTGCCTGGCATAAAGTCCCTTGCCCTTCTCCTTCTTTGCCTAACTCCTAAATGTTAATGGCTCCATCTAGCTGTCCTCTCCTTTAGAGAACTCTTCCAGATCATTCTCCCTAGACTCCTAAGCCAGTCTCGGCTAGTGTGTCTCCTGTGTTCTTCCACAGCATTCTAGATGGCACTGCTGCAAAGGAAGATCACAGTACTTCAACCACCGGTTTATATCCTGTCTTCCATACCAGATCATAAATTCCTGGAGGGTAGGAACAGTTCATATTTATTTTTTGATGGCTTGCACATAATATGGCATCTGGAACAGAGAAGAGCCATCATAAATTTTTTTAATTTTGATTTTAGTTTTTTTTTTATATTTTAAAAAATGAGTGGTAACTCCTGAATAAATGAATAAACAGTCTGTCGTGTGAGATGACAAATACAGGAGGCAAAATAGACCAACCAATAGTCTCAATTTTTATAAGAATAACTGCAGTTCAAGAGTCATTCTGTTATTCACAGGAATGCTGGGGAGGGTGTGAAGACACAAATGCCCATAAACTGTGGGAAAATAGTTCCAGAGCACGCTGGCCATCAAATACACAAATCTTCTGACCTAGCACTCTACAACCAGGAATTTACCCCAAAAAATCAGATAGGCGTAAGAAGTTATATAAATCAGGCTATTCGACGTAGCAACGTTTATAATGATAAGAGATGGCAGGGGAGGGGGGCTTCAATGTTAATTGATAGAAGTCTGGTTAATGAATTCTCCTCCATCTGTGTTTTGGAACACTATGTAGTCATCCAGCTTAAACTAGCCCTTCACGTTCAGTATGTCCAAGAGTGAAGTCCTGAGCTTCATCCCTACTCCTTGCCTGCTTTCCCCCCGTTTGTTAGGGTCATAATCCATTGGAATCACCCCTGAATTCTCTCTCTCTCATCACCACCTCCCTCTTAGCTGCCCCACAATGCACCCAAATTTAAACAATCATTAAGACACGTTGGCCCTCCTTCATCTGCCTGCTTTTCTTTTTTTTTTTTCAAAGATTTTTTTTATTTTATTCGACAGAGATAGAGACAGCCAGCGAGAGAGGAGACACAAGCAGGGGGAGTGGGAGAGGAAGAAGCAGGCTCACAGCAGAGGAGCCCGATGTGGGGCTCGATCCCATAATGCCGGGATCACGCCCTGAGCCGAAGGCAGACGCCCGACCGCTGTGCCACCCAGGCGCCCCTGCCTGCTTTTCTCCACCTCTACTGCAACAACCCTAGTCCAGCTCAGCAGCAAGCAGTCTTTTAAAATAAAAATGGGTCAAACCAATTCTGATTTTTAGAATCTATCCTACAGAGAGAAAAGCACTGGTGTATAAAGACATATATTCAAAAATGTCTATTGCAGCCTTGTTTGTAAGAATGCAAAGCTGGATTCATTTGAATATTTCATCAACAGAAAAACAGTTTTCTAAAGTATTTTATATTTTATAAGGAACATGCTAGATTAATGGTTTTCAACTGGGAGGTCTAGCTATGATACACTATTAAGATTTTTAATTTGCAGAGTAGTGTGTTTATTGATTCCAGTGTTGTGAAATAAAGAACAAAAGCCTTCCAAATCCAACAAATAAAAAATAATTTAAAAAAACCAGACCATATAATTTCCCTGCTTAAAATTAGTTAAAGGCATTCTACTAGAGTAAAATCTGAGATACCCCACCCTGGCCTTCCTATCCAGCTCCACCTCAAACCTTTCTTCTGCTTGCTCACAAAATCAGTGCCCCCTGCACCTGCCTTTTTTCTGTTCCCCAAACTTTCTAGTGCTCTGACCTTACTCTTTGTACCACCTGCTCCTTATAATACCCTTCTTCTAGATGGTGGCACAGTCTGAAGTTAAATGCCATCCCCTTAGTGTATTCACCCCTGAGCACCCAAAGTATGTACCCAGTCATTCCACTATATCATCCGACTACTAACCTGACGTTTCCTTGTTTAGTTTCTTGTTTGTCTCCTCTCACTAGGAAAGAAGCTAGCTCCTTGAGGGCAGGATCCATGCCTGTTTTATTTGCAGCTAATAGTTGGCATTCATCACATACTTGTCATTACTGAATAAGACAGGTGGACTCACTGGGAGAGATAATACATTATTAAGTAAAAATACAAACAGGTTGCAGAAGACAATTATACTGAGGAAGAGGAAGGGGATAATATTATTTGTATATTACAGAAAGAAGACTCAAAGGATTTACAACAAACAGCTAAAGCAGGAATTAACTCTAAGGGACAGGTAACGGTGGACTTTAACTTTTCACTTTAAATATTTTGTTACTGTTTGAGGTTATTTTTAAATGAGCATGAATTACATTTATAATCAAAAGAAGCAATCAATATAATTCATTTGGGGGAAAAATGGAATGCCAGAGAAAAAAGCAGGTAGACTTTCTCCTTCACCAGCTGCTCCATATCTTTCTCTTCTCTTGTTCTCATGTAAATGCTAATCATTCAAACATTATATCTAGACTTCTCATGGGGAGGATGGAAATTACACAAATTTCTCAATTTTGACTGGCTTGGTATCAGTGGATTATTACTGTCAAAGAAAACAAAATACTTCTGTTAGGAAAAAAAAAAAAAACCCCACAACACAACTGTTACAGGAAGCTTCCTGTTGACAAAAAGAAGACACAGAACCGGACACTGGCCATAGCCCGCCAGATCCAGAGATGAAGCAGAATAAAAAATTTTAGACCAACTCCACACCTAATAAAAATCAAAGAACAAGAAACCTTAAGATTCTAACTACAGTTTTCTTTTGGGTTATAAAAGCAGCCACCCACCTTTGCAACGCAAAAAGGGCTTGTGATTTACATAAAAAGTTAAGTTCATAAATAAACTAGACTGAATTTCAACAGATAAGTAATGAAGGGATAAGTAATATATGATATGCAAATGTGGGAGAATGAGAACATTCAAAACTACTCCTGTTGAAACCAAGAGAAACCACAAAAAATTATGCTACCTAACACGAGAAATTAAAAATAAGAATAATAATTAAATGGTTGAATTACTGACTTAATCTTTTATATCTTAAAAGGATGAAGAAAACAGATGTGGAAACTTATATAGTAATAAAGTCCTTGAACAAAATCCAGTGGTGGTTAATATGAGATTTTAAAATATATACAAACGGGTGGGCCAACAACTGAGATATACTGGCAGCTGAGAACACTGTATTTAAAAATTAGCCTAAAATTACTTTACTTAGAAAGATTCTAATATAGCAGTAATATTAAAAGTAGTATTTGTAATGATTTTTAAAAAATCACTGAAGAAAAAATATCAGTAGGACAACAGATTAATGGTATGGAAAATTAGGATAAATGAAAGAATATTAAATATAATTAGATGAGAACAGATCAGTAAGCATAATCTAGAAATCTGTTAATTACCTGATTTGATATTCTATTCATTCTACTTGTAAGATTAATCAAGTAGCATGGAAATAAGAGCAGCAAAGAAAATCATAAGAAAGAAATTGTAATAGTTCCACATGGTATGAAGTTTAACGTTTAAGAGCAGGAGCGAACAGAATGAGGTTGACTAATTTTGTCTTATTTCACCAATGACTAAATAATAATCATGATGGCTAACATTTTTTAAGCCCTTACTATTGGCTGACATTGGCTTTATATATATTTATTCTTTTAATCTTTACAACACAATGTTATGAGAGTTATTGTGTCCATTTTGTAGATGAATAAACTAAAGCAGAGAGAACTTAAGGACCTTGCTCAGGCCACAAAGCTAATTAAGGGCCTAGCAAGGATTCAAACCCAAGTCAGTCAGGCTCCAGAATCTGCTCTAACACCGCCTTCTCTAACACGTAAGAGAAAATATATAACTTGCTAATTAATTTTAATATCAATTTGGTATGTTGCAAATACTATCAAAGAAATAATTATAATTGATCTGAGCCAGATAAATGGGTACAAGTAAAGAATTTGAGAAGGCCATATAACTTACAGTGGGTATAAGGAAATCAAAGGAAGGTCAAAGGAAAATAAAGTCAAAGGAAAATAAATTTCAATAGAATTATTAATGAAAACAGGGCCAATTTTCAGATTATCCTCAGCATTTTTGTTAACCAGGAGTGCCGTATATATTGAGTGAAGTCAAGACATTTCAATATAATCTAAAGACAAAAGTAATCGGAAAGGGGCATTTCCTGAAATTTTCACTGTGTTTGCAATGAATCATCCAACAGATATTTTTGAATGCTTCCTATCTACGTACATTGGGAGAGGACCATGATATGGAACAACAGAGAATGGTATTATTGAATGAAACGTAGCTCAGAGGAGGAGGGGATTATTTATGATTTTCAAAGCCAGAATCTCAAAGGCCTAAAGCACAAAGGTCAAGGGCCTAATTTAGTGTTAGCAGAGGTGGAAATGTGGATTTCAGGCATGTTGTTAAGGAAAGTTGACTGAACTCAGTGACTGGAAATAGATGGGTAAAGGACAAGGAGTAAGAATTGTGATGTCATTATATAATTGCGCCATTAACAGAAAAAGGTAGGTTAGAAAAGACGCTGGTAGAACGTAGGCTTAGATTTTCTAAAACACTGAATTTGAAACAATGACAAGAGAGCGAAATGGAAATGTCTAGCAGATAAAAGCCTTAGGGGCTGGAGTTTAGGCTGAGCCCAATTATAAGGTGACATCTGAAGTTCAATGCATCTAACCTACATAGAGTGAGGAATCTCTTAAGGCCAGGCGAACTCAACATGCGGGCTCATTACTTCTTATAGCATTAAGCTGTGTGATGGGTCACACGTCAGCATTCCAGAATTTACCTTCTGGTCTAGAATGGATTATAGCTAGACCTCAGTTGTCACAGTGCTATGAATACAATCAATCTTTGCTTCTATTTTTTCCTTCATTATCTGGCTTATGGCAGACCTGGTCATGGTCCACTACAGAAATATAGGTACCTTTCATGACTCATAAGAAAGAGGTTCTCTATGCTATCACTGAAAAGATATCCCTTAGAAACAATCTGACAAGGTGTTTCTGACAAACCAAAATGCAACTATGCCCAAAATTACCCATATATTTTTGATATAATTAAGGCACACTTTGTTTTCATTTACCACGTCATAAATGTTTCTTATTATATTTTTTACTCCAAAGACTCAGACTTATTTGGTCAACATGTATTCTATTATGCATCCACTATGTTCTAGGCACTAAAAAGCAGGCTTCAAAAGTGAGTTTTTTAAGGAAATTAAACTTTTCAATAATAAAGTTCTTTCAATAATTCGAGATTTAGATAAGACTTCTGCCACACTTCCCATCATACATCACTGCGGGTTTTGTTTTTGAGCACTATGGAAAAGGAGGTATCTGTATTTACCCAAGGGGATCAGATACCTCCAAGTGACGTGGTACAAACTTCGAGAGGAAAACTAGCTAACATGAGCCCAAGAAAATCTCGCACAGAGCCAGCAGTTATTTATTACAAACACTGTGTTTCAAAAAGATTGGAAAATCAGTGAGACATAATATCAAGTCTGCCAAACCAAAGGCAAATATCGCTAGAGGGAGGATTTTCATTGCTGATTTAACCACACACAAACCTGTAGCTCTAAGGAGTCATGGAACTTAATTAGCCTGCTTATCAAGAACACTGCCTACCAACAAAATTTAAGTACTTCACAGGGAGTTACTTTTCTTTTTTTTTTAATTAAGCAAAATTCGAGTCAGGTATATGCCTAAATTGCGAGCAGCTGCCAGGTAAAAGCGAAGTCAGCAGCACAGCAGGATTTCTAACTAGTGAACTGCATCAAAGTTCTGATTTCCACAGTTGGTAGAGAGTCAGCCTAACACCACAGGCAAGAGCTGCCTTTAGGAAGGAAAAATCTACACATGGCCGAAGGCAGCCCTGCTTAACCTGACCACCAAAGTGCTCCTCACTGACGACTGTGAACTGGCCCTAGAGTCTACAAACACTCTCATGTCTCACGTGTGACCTTTCTCGTTCTCTCAAATTCATGTCATTTCATTGCAATGTGATGTATTTCCAAGTTTATTTGAATATAATAACAACCAGCGCTTAATTAAGAATTTCACCTCAATTATCTTATTTACTTCTCACGCAAGAAGGGGCACTATTTCTATCACCGTTTATGGGGGGAGTCTTTAGCTCAGACAGGCTGAGAAAGTTCCCCAAGGTTATGAAATTCACAAGCGGTGGAGATGGGAAGCCAGCCACACAGTTTCTAATTCATTGTCTCTGATTCATTACACTGCAGCTTTTTAACGGACTCGGCGGTTAAATTCGCTACCTCTTCCTTCTCAGTGAGCTAAGGCACAGGTCAGGGCACTTTTTCTGTAAAGGGCCACACAGTAAATGTTTTCAGCTTTGCAGACCACGTATGGTCTCTGCCGGCTACGGCGACTCAATTCTGCTGTCGTGGTGTGACAGCACCACACATAGCCCTCCAAGCAAGGAGCGTGGCTGTGTTTCGGCAGAACTGCTGAAACAGGGGGCAGGCAGATCTGGGCAAGAGCTTGAGAATGTTTAAGTAAAATTCATGTTCCAGACAGATATGCATATTTATTCTGCGACCTTGTATCATCTCCTACTGTGTTTGGAAAGAACAAGTAGAAAGAAAATGTATTAAAAAAAAAATAGCAGCCAATGCCAAAAGGTAAGGGAAAGGGATTTAGCGTTTCTATGCTATTCTTTACCAACCAACCTAGTAACGACGACAGGGAATCTACACATCCTTCCTCCACTCCCTCAGCCCTGGGTTTTCTGCTTCCACTGGGCCCGTGGATATTCTCTCTGGCATCCGGGACAGACCACAGCAGATTTTCCCGTCAGCTGTGACTCTTGCGTACAGTGGTTATGTCTTATCTTTCCACTTAACTGGAACCCTACGCCCTAGAGTCCAGTGAATTTACTAATTATCCTCTCTACGTGTTTTAGGTCCTATCTCTGTCTTTGCTCATGCTAGGAAAATTGTACCACTCTCTCTGTTAACTGATTCCAACAGCTAATTCAGGAAATGCATTACTGCATTCCCAGTTCAAAATTCCTAGTCCTTGGATTCACCTCTAAGACATCATTTCTAAACATGCCAATTATACTTGTGCATTGTTTCAACTGTTGACTCACTTATTTCAAATACTACAACACTGACACCACGAAAGAGTTGAGAGAATCCCCAGAGTGTCATGGTCACTGGCTAAAGCAGTTAAGACTGAGTTTAGAGATTTAGCTTCGTTTTCCTGTTCTGAATGATTAGAAGAAATGGTTACTTTAATTTCATACAGAGCTGGAAGGTAAAGGTTATTCAGTCATATAACACTAACAGTAATTTGGGATATCAAAATCAAGAAGCTGAAGTAGACAACAATCTGGGGGCACTAAAATGTCTAAATGTACTAAAATGATGGACAGGAAATAAAATGGACTATGGATGACATTACAAATTCCTGTTAAGAAAGAATACCTTTGATTAATAAGTGTATCTTGAGTAATTTAATTAAAAAGAACAAAATAGGGGCGCCTGGGTAGCTCAGTCGTTAAGCGTCTGCCTTTGGCTCAGGGCATGATCCCAGAGTCCTGGGATCGAGCCCCACATCAGGCTCCTCCACTGGGAGCCTGCTTCTTCCTCTCCCACTCCCCCTGCTTGTGTTCCCTCTCTCACTGGCTGTCTCTGTGTCAAATAAATAAAATAAAATCTTTAAAAATAAATAAGTAAAAATAAAAAGAACAAAATATTCAAATTATTATGTTCTTTGCATGTTCCCAAGACCTTCATTGAGGCCGCTTAGGAGGAAGAAAACTGTCAAGAAATATATAGTTCAGGGCAGTTTGGTACTCTGTCCTTCATTCTTAACTGCTGTTCTTCCTTCAGTCCTCTGGGTGACTTCACTGTGCTCCCAGTGCATCACGTTTCTCTCTGCTGGTGCCAACTGTGTCTTGTCCAGTAACAGTCTTCTCTCTGATTTCTACACTTCAATTTTAAAGAAGCTTGAAAAGGTCCCCCTGTTTTATTTATTTATTTTTTGGTCTTACCTTATCAATGTTTGTGATTTATTTTTTTAAGTCTGCTAGTAAAAATATACTCTAATTTTTAAAAACTGTCTTACCAAAATAGGTTCTGAAAATCCTATTTGAAGAATCTGTCCCTTTTAGGAGAGAATCATATAAGCAACATGGAACTTAATTTTTAAACAAGTATTTAGAGGGATTTCACTGCTCAAAGTCAGAGTTAAAAAAAAATATGGCCACCGATAAGGAATTAATATCTTTAAAAAATTCACAGAAACAAAATTCAACAGTTACACAAGTACGGGAAATGGTGCATGCTCTATGCACTCACGCAAAATACACATACACACATTAGAGACTGAGAAAGTTTGCATAAAGAAACGTGTTCAACATTCCAACAGTATCTCCTAAACTTGTATGGCCCCTGAAATTTTTACCCCCAGCATCTGTTACCAGCTCTTAGAACTACTGTTTTCATGGAAAACAGCCAGGGAAGCTTTTGGAGAATTAATTAATAGCCTATTAAATTTAAGAGGCAGTTTAAAATTTTAGCTATATCCGTATGAATTTCTTCATATTCCTTCTGGAAATTTCTAAAACAGGTGAATATATATTTATCTAATACAGTTGAATATAATTCCTAATATGGTTGACTAGATCAGCATTGATAAATGCTATAATGAAACATAAGAAGTTATGACTTGGAACTATTTATCAATGAGCACTATAAATTCACCATGATCACAGGGGAGCTTAGTCCTGGTTTCGCCATTTGTTAACAGTATGACCTCTGGTATAAAGAGATTTAAAGTCTCTCTCAGAGTTCTGATTCACTTAAATCTAAAGTGGGGCCAGACTTGCCCTGTCTAACCATCCGGTACATCTTGAGAATCAAGTGATCAAGATGAAAATAAAAATCAAGAACAATTCTTCATAAACAATAAAGTGTTATAAAAATATAAAAACAGTTATAAAAGTATAAACATAATATGTTATTTCATCGGTTTCTTTTTAAACAGCCACACTAAATGCTGTTGTGATTTTCTTTTTCTCTTGAACTCTGGCTAGAATGTTGTCTTAGAACTGCCAAATCCCTCATTTTACTTAGAAAAGTAATTTTTGGTTAGTCATTAATCATAACAACATATCATTAAACTTTTTTTAAGAAAATGCATGGCAGGGGTGCCTGAGCGGCTCAGTCAGTTCAGTGTCTGCCTTCATGTCAGGACATGATCCCAGGGTCCTGGGATCAAGCCCTGCATGGCTCCCTGCTCAAAGGGGAGTCTGCTTCTCCTTCTCCCTCTGCCCCTCCCCCCTGCTCATGCTCTCTCTCTCTCAAATAAAATCTCTCTAAAAAAAAAAAAAGAAAAAGAAAATGCATGGCAAAAATAGGAGAATCAGAAAACTGTTTAAATGAAGAGACTTATTGCAAAGTAGCTGGCGAGCAGAACCACTTTTCTCTGGGCTCTATTATGAACCCATCTGTGGCCGCCCTTCGATGCCAGTGAATAAAGACAGTAGGGGCTCTATATTCTTTGAGTCCTTCATTAAACTATTGATCCCTTTAGCATTATCCATAATGTTCCAGCAGCTCAGCATGTCAACTGGTGAAGTGCTAGTCTCTCACTCCTTTCAATAACTTCCACACTTTATGGAGAGAAGTCACAATGATTTATTTACCTGACATTTTCCAGTCCGGATGTCGTACAGGGCCACTGAACCATGGCGAGCTCCAACGGCTATTCTGTGATTCCGCTCATAATAGCTGACCATGTAGAACCTGAATTGAACATTTTAACAACAACAACAAAAACAAAACAAAAACCCAGGTGAGATGACCTGCACATGGAAGTGGATAGAGTATATCTCAAAGATGAAAGTCAGCTCTGATATATACTTTTAAATAAATATAGCTATAATTAATACATTGAGATTTTTCAGAACTGTTTCATTTCAGTAACTCCTAAAATCATCGGAAAGAAAAATGATGCAGAATGCCACTTAGGCCTATGAATAATTCTTTTCAGTAGAAAACAACTTCATCATTACAAACACCTTTGAATTTTCAAGCAAGAAATAGGGTCAAATACAAAAAAGATTTAATATGAAAACTCAGTTTTGCTACAGTAATTATTACGCAAATACTTCTATTTAAACAGATTGGAAAAGATGAAAAGGCTTACATATTCAATCTAATTATGTTCTCACATTTTATTACAGTATTAAGGACTGAAACATACTTGCTAGCAGTTTATAAAAAAACTACAGTAATGTTATGCTTAAGTTCATATCAATAACTTAGAATGAAATTAGTAAGTTATCCATAAGAAAAAAGTTATCTGGCAAATTCCATAGACTTTCCACATTTACCCATTTATCTAAATGACAGCTGTGACTATACGTAGTATAAGTAAGCACATTTGGTGCTTATTTGGCATTACATGAAAATAAAACTGAGGGAGGAGGATTTGAAGGTTGTAAGAGGTTGATTTATTTTTATTTATTTCTCTTTTTTTCTAAGTCACTTTGCATGAATGGATTAGGTATCTGAATTCCTGATCTATGCCTTGCCATAATGATTTCATGGCCATCTGGCTAGAGCCTGGGAAGATATGAATAAAAATGATTAGAAGTGTAAATAAAGGAATGATTTTATATCCCCAAAGAGTTTTGAATACCCCTTCCCATTACCTAGTGCTACAGTCTCAGTATGAGTTGCCCAGATGAGAGACAGACAAGAGGTTTAAATGTGAGTATTTTGAAACCAGAGACACTGTGATGAAGCCATCTGGACATGAGATGGCATTATGACATTCACACACATTTCATGAACCTGGAAAACGAGATACGCGGTTTTAAAACTTTTTGTTTGTTACTTATTAGCCAGTGGGGGATTCAGTACTTCTGTCCTATTCCTAAGCCTTACCCAGTAATGTGACTCCTTTCAAACTTCAGTGGAAGATTAATGCTTCATTTTTTAGTCGCCCGAGAGACACTACTTTAGGATGTCCTGCTGGTTTTGCTGTGCTCAGGCATGGGATGTTATTCAATCATTACAGTGGTTTAAGTACTGGGCATCACTATACATCTATCTCTCCATCTATACACACAGAAGCACACACAGTTGACTCC
The DNA here is from genome assembly GCF_002007445.2 of Ailuropoda melanoleuca. Classification (NCBI taxonomy): domain Eukaryota; kingdom Metazoa; phylum Chordata; class Mammalia; order Carnivora; family Ursidae; genus Ailuropoda; species Ailuropoda melanoleuca. The sequence goes on along the minus strand of NC_048231.1, from coordinate 88,428,376 downwards.
CAATTACGGTAACATGCAACATAATATCTAACAAATGTGTCAACAAATATTTATTCTGTTCAGGTTAATAGCCACAGGAAAATAAAATTTCCAGAAGTATTTTTAAAATCTATTATTAAACTTTGCACAGATGTAGCTGTGATACTGCTGAAATCTGTCTGTAAGACGTGACTATAATTACACCTCAAAATAATCCTCTTCAAAAAAAAACCTGTGGTAAAATACATTTATGTGGACAAAATTTACTTAAACTAGAATTTTAAAAGTTTTTGTTACATTGGACATCTTCTGTGCTCTGGATATCAATCTCATCCTTCTATATCATCTAGAAACACCATAATTTATGGAAGAAAAAAAGATCAAATCTATTCTTGGTATCAAATCTTAAGTTTTCCTGAAAGGACCATATATTACAGGTCTGCATTTATCATTCTTTGCAATTTACTGCTACAGTAATACTTCTTTTTTTTATTATTTTAATGTTTTTTTATTATGTTAGTCACCATACAGTACATCCCTGGTTTCTGATGTTAAGTTCGGGGATTCATTAGTTGTGTATAACACCCAGTGCACCATGCAATATGTGCCCTCCTTATTACCCATCACCAGTCTATCTCATTCCCCCACCCCCCTCCCCTCTGAAGCCCTCAGTTTGTTTCTCAGAGTCCATAGTCTCTCATGCTTCATTCCCCCTTCTGATTACCCCCCCCTTTCTTTATCCCTTTCTTCCCCTACCGATCTTCCTAGTTCTTATGTTCCATAGATGAGAGAAATCATATGATAATTGTCTTTCTCTGCTTGACTTATTTCACTTAGCGAAGTAATACTTCTAAACAAGATCTTAAACAATTCTGGACAGTGAAGGTCTTATGGCATGTTTTTATCTTTGGGTTTCTTGTTAAACTTTTTATTCCTTTAACAGTGTGTCTTTCAACAGAAGAAATCCATGGTATGTATGTGGTCACTTCACAAGTATCCACTCTGGGGATCTCTGCCGAGGGTTTCCAGAACCCACCATACCCCTAAACTACTCTTCTCCTAGAATAGTTTTCCACTGAGGGACTGTCAAGATTAAGAATAGTGAGATGCATTACTTGCCCCCAAAGGTATCAATGGATTGAAGAGGAGGACCCACTACAGTTTTTAAAATTATTCTAGCTGTGACCTGATCCTACATGAAAGTCTTAAATTCCTTCAAAATTTGGGAGGGGGGTGTTCTCAGAATGAGGACTGATGTGTGCTGAGTCTTCTAAAATGGTATTTCAGTCCCCAGGTCACTATGTCGATAACATGTCACTTGGGCAGCTTTCTTGGGTAACAATCTGGTAAGAATCCTTTTATTATATTCGAATCAGAACAAGGATCTCCTCTACTTGGCCCATCACAAGGAAACTCTGCTGAGATAGAGAGAACACTACCACCTAGGTATGTGAAAGAAGAATAAACTGGAATCTAGTAATGCTACAAAATGTATTTCTTCCAGGGGTTGGGCTGGTCATCATCCACGAAATTTAGTCACTGATTCCGCACTTCTCATTACTGCCCACATGCAGCTGGGGTGATCCTTTTCAACCATTAATCAAATCACCTTTCTTTTATGTTCACAACCATCCTTCAAGACTCTTGTGATGTGACCCCATCTCTCAGACTTCATCTTCTCTCCCTCTGCTCATGTTACACTGATCTTGTACTTTCTCGAATATGCCAAGAATGTTTCCACTTTGGAGCTTTAACACTTGCTGCTCCCTCCGCTTGAAAACCTCATCTGCCTGATATCTCCATGGCTTGTACCCTCCCTTCATTTAGGTCTCTGTTCCAAGGTGATCTTGACAAAGATCTTCATGGGCCATCTTATCTAATATAGCAGCCCTTCCTCCATTATTCTGTAGTCCATTATCCTATTTTTTCTTATTGTACTTAACCATCTCTGATATTAAACAATATTTTGTTTATAGCTCGTTTCTCTCCACCAGAGACTTTATCTTTTGTTGAATGTATGAATACATAAATGTGGTCCAGATGAGTAGTAAAAAGTAATGTGGTAGTAAGTTCAAACACTATACCTATCCTCCACTGACTAGTGTATAAACTATGCAAAACATACCCATTTTTAAGACCAATGAATATTTTTATAGGGTCTAATATAATAATTGAGATGATGAAACAAAGGAAACAAAAACTGTCAAAAAAGTTCGGCAGAAATCAAGAAACAGAAGTCAAGCAGCTGCCATGATCCCTCTAAAAAATATATATATATATATATATATATATATATATATTTTAAAGATTTTATNTTTATTTATTTGACAGAGATAGAGACAGCCAGTGAGAGAGGGAACACAAGCAGGGGGAGTGGGAGAGGAAGAAGCAGGCTCATAGCAGAGGAGCCTGATGTGGGGCTCGATCCCAGAACTCCGGGATCACGCCCTGAGCCGAAGGCAGACGCTTAACCGCTGTGCCACCCAGGCGCCCCTAAAAATATATTTTTAATTGAGACAAACAACTGCAGATTTATGTGAAATTATCTGTAAAGGTCCTATGACCTGGGTATGTTAGCATGAGGCTGACAGTTACACAATGGAAACTATTTAATTATACCTTAGGGACCTACAAAAGATGACCTGAACTAAAATTCAAGAAGGCAAATATAGTCTAAATAATGATGTATACAAGAAAGTATGTATTTTTGATGCAAATATTGTTATGGAAATAAAAATTATGCTAAGATTCTGCCAGACATATCACCACACATAAATGTCAGTACATGGTATTATCACACAAAACATAATTAAAAGAAATAACAACTTAGCAATCATCAGTAAACACTGGAAGAGGTCATTTCTCCAAAGAGAAATGTTCAGGACTTCAACTGTTCAGGACTAAGTCACAATGGGGTGTCATCCACCCCACAATGGGTGTGAAACACGAATGTAAATTGAGTGCAGGATCCTGGAGCAAATCACTTTGCTTGTGAGTTTGCCAAGCACCCAGTGCCTGAGTCTCTAAATAACTTTGGTACTCTATTTATAGTCTCCTTTAAATAGATGACCTTTTTATCTTTATTAAAAATGGCCTTCAAAGAAGAGAGCACTGATGTGAAATTTAAAAGTCAATTTGGAAACACACAGGAAAAGGAAACATCTAACTCGCGGCAAAAATATGATTTGGAAGGAAAACAGAAACCTGTAAAATCACTTTCTTAACTCTCACTTTGGTACTTCCTTTCCAATGACCTCAGGATGTTAAGTTACTAGGGTCTTATCATATCCTTGAGCATTAAAAAGCAGTAAGAAACACTCTTCAATAATCCAAAATTAATCTTCAGGTTAACATGAAACCATCTCAAATCTAAGGATGTCAAATAGAATGTATGGAATGTGACCATTTACAATTTAGAACCACTTACAATTCGCTAACGACACTTGCAGCTAACATCTACTGAGTACTGACTGTGTGTCAGGCACTTCCCCCAGTATCTGGCACATGCATTTTCATAAGCAACTGAGGTATTAGGATTATTGAGTGGCTCTTTGAAATTCTTGATGTTGATTTAAAATGGTTCACAAACTTCTGACTCCTTTTGTTAAAAAGGTATCAAGGCAATATGTACTTGTAAAAAACTCAAAACACCAACAATATGTATACAGTAAAAAGTCCTCCCTTGCCAAGGATTAACTACTGTTAACAATTTGGTGGACTTTTGAGAGGTTTTTCTAATTCTGATTACACAAATGGTATCGTGTTACACATATTATTCTGCCACGTTCTTTCCTTCTCTCAGCACTTCATGAAATATCGCCCCATGTCAGTATACATAATCCCATGTCATTCCTTCTCATCCCTGCATTGTACTGCTGTGTATGAATATTCCATTATTTAACTATTCCCTTCCTGACATTCAGTTATACTGCATATGGATCCTTCTATATATAGGTGACTCTTTCTGTAGGTTAGGAATCCCCAAAGCGAGATTCTGGATTAAAGTATACATACATTTTTAGTTTGATAGGCAATACCAATTTACCTTCAATTCCCACAAAAAGTAAAAGAGTGCCCCCAGTTGGTATTACCAAACTTTCTACCTTTTTCACCAACACAAGAGAAAAAAATGGTTATCACATTCTTATTTTAATTTGCATGAAATAACTTTTTAGATTGATTAATTCAGTTACACTCTGCTGGATATGCATGAAGGTTTCTTTATTAATATAAACAGAAATTATTTAAAAACTAATCGACACTCTGCATCCCTGTACTCATCGTGCATTCTAGATGAGGGCTGAGACGCCTCAACAACCACAACATGTTCCCAATCACCCAAAAAAAGACTGAAGCCCTGAACACAGGCAAACCTGCTCTGTGGGAGAGAACAGATAGGCCAGACCACAGGAGGTACCACTGGCAGCACCTGCCCCAAGCCCCGTGCTGGCCAGGAGGAGGCGCCAAAGAGCTCTTCTGAGGGCCACCACGTGAGGGCTGGGAAAACAATGAGGAATAGGTTTTCAAAGCACTGCTTGTACAAGGGCGGGGGCGCTCTGTAAATCAGGAGGTACTCTCTAGAACATGCTCCTACACTGCCCCCAGAACTCCAGGTCTCCATGCTGCTCATGTGTTTGCAAGATTTACAGGTGTGAAAAGTGGCTTTGGCGAAGGCACCAGTTCAAGGGGACCTGGGTAGTTTTTGGGAGGTGTGAGCAGTAAAGGTTGCGTAAATGTTTTCTGTAAGTGCTTCTTTTTAGTGGAGGGCACCAGTTCAAAAGATAAAAAGGAAAAATCCCTCATTCTGGGATGGTGATGGATACTGGTGAATTCCATCTGAAAGTCCCCACCTCCTGGTTCAGCCTCTTGTAAACTTTTAAGAGTCAAGGGAGTTCTCCTGAATAACACTGTTAAATATTTAGCAGGTCAATTATATCCCTTCCGGAAGAACTTGTTATGGGCACACTGTACCCGGGGTATTAGAACAAGAACTGCAAACACTTCCTAGGTTGTACAGGGAACAGAATTTCCAGAAGGAAAAGACCGTGCATGTTAAGGGGGTATTGTATGGTGGCTGGGAAAGAGTTCTCAGCCTGGCTCTGCCACTGAGTGATTGTGTGACCTGGGCAAGTTACTTGCCTATCCCTTGGTCTCCTTATATGAAAGCAGGAACAGTAAGAGTACCTATTACGGTTGTTGTGAGGATTAAAGGAGCTAACACTTGCAAAGTACTCAGAACAGTGCCTGGCCCACAACAAACCCTCCCTATGGTGAGTACACACACACTTCAGCAGCTAGCATCACTATCACCATAACCAGCATCATCTGCACCTTTGAAGATACGCTACAGAAATAATCAATCAGATGTGGTTAACGTGCTGTTTTCCTAGGGCAACTAAGTGCTATTAACTGCTAATAAATAAGTGAAATGAATGCCCCCAAATATTTTATATTTATTTCTTAAATACTTGTGATTTGCAAATATAACCTGATAATAATCGCAAATTACTTTAGTTTCAGCTTAATGTTGCTAATACAAATAATACGGATTTTGGTTTGAAACTCTCCGTATCATTTCAAACAGTGAAATGGAATACTCCTGGAAGCTTTACAGTTCTGTTTTGTTTTATGAAGAACCTTAATATTGAAAGTCATCTGTTGTAGAGTTTTTAGGAGTAGGGAAATGGACTAAAATGGTTTTGGAGTGTCTTCTACTCACCTGAGTACAGGAGTTAATGTCTGTAATTATTTATTATAGAAAGTAGACTATAAAATGGTAACCAATTTAAGAATTTTCCTGGAAGTTAGGATAGAAGCTGTTTTACATCCTATTATTGCTATCACCACATGGGATAAACACAAACCACAGGTTTGGAGGAGTTTTTTAAAAAATGAGCTCATGCACTGTTCTAAAGTAGACGGTGTTCATTTCCTTACTGGATTTTAAGTGCCCATTTAGGGTGAACAGAGCTGAATCAGCTTTTCACTTGAAAAGCAGAATCAATCAGTCTGTCTACTAATAACAAAGTTTAAGAAAAGGTAAACTGGCTCTGAAAATACAGACTTTCAACCCTTCTGTCTAGATTTTTTTTTTCCAGTCTGTTCAAAAGTTTACTTTTTTTACCTTGAGTTTTTGGTATCTATGTTATAGCTTTAATGTTTTCCCAGTGATTGCTTTATTATTTATTTGAATTTTCTAATATACATCCAATTTAAAAGAAATGCACACTCATTGTAAAAAAGAAACAGAATATAGAAAAATAAAAGAAAGGAAAGTTACCCTTTACTACCAATACCCTCCAACACTCCAGGTAATCATGAAAATATTTTGGAGTATGTCCTTCCCAGATTTTTTTCCTCTTCATATGCATACATATACACGCATGAATATCAATTCTTACATATAGCTTTCTTCTCCAAAAATGCTTTTATTTTACATGCTTTTCTGAAACTTTGCTAATTTCTCTTTAAGCTTCTCTTCTCCTGCCATTTTCCCGTATCAGTAGAAATGGATTGACCTCAATCTTTTTAATGGCTGTATGGTATGTCACAGTTCTAGTATCTTTTAATGGAAACAACTGTTGGTAAGCAATAATTTCATTTAGAGGACATGAGTGAATAAAAATGTTTCAACATAAAGTACATTTTCTATATAAAATCATACTAAGAGGTTCCCAACAAAGGTCAGTGGAGAGATATCAGCTAAATCCAGCAAAACCATAAAAACATTCTAAATTTCAATGTCAATACTACTAGAATGCAGGTGGATTTATCCATTTACAGTAAACTAGAGAAATTTATACCCTGAGCCCTTTAAAGTTAGTTTCCTCCTTGCCACTACTCCTATCTTTTTAGTACCTAGTAAGAAGCCCAAGTATTTGAGACATTGAATATATTGTTCAGGCCTATGCATAGGCTGAGAACTTCTTCATTCTTGGCAATGAAATATGAAACGTAAAAGAATATAAACTATAATTTTTGCAAACTGATCACTGACTCATTAGTCAGAGATTCACGATCACATTTAACATAATATTTCATTCAATGACAGCCAATTCTATATATGGAAGTAGCTTGGAATTTGGAGTCGGAAGGATTTGTTTGCCTGATAAACATCTACTCATCTTTTTAAATTCAGCGAAAACATCACCCATTGTCCTTTTTTCCTGCTGTACACTATTACCTGGTCCTCCTCTGTGTCCTTCCCATCATACCACCTGGGACTCTTCCCTTTGTGTCCTGGAGACCCTTTCATCAGAGCATTGCGACATTTCTCCAATTTACCATTCTGTCTCTGCCCAGCCAACTTTAAGGCTTTTGAAACACAACAGTGTGATGCCTGACTGACCAGTTGTGGCCGCGCAGCCCACACTGGCCAAGCACTGCACCACACCCAGAGCAGACACACACATTAAACGTCTACTGAATATGGGAATAAATTCTAAAATACTTTCAGAAAATTTTAATCAAGAAAAGCCACACAACTGCTTAAAAATTATTTTACGCTGTTAAATCACCTGAACTCCACTTAATTGACTCTTACTTCTTCAGTGACTTCTTTTTTTTCTAATTTTGGAATTGGGCACTGTGATTTATCATTTATATGGCAAAACCCAGTCAATTAAAATATTTTCTTTTCATATCAATTTTCAATTCTAAAAATAAACACTATCTAGCTTTATTTAAAATAATTGGATGGCATAAACCATCATAGAGTGACTAATTAAAATTTCTCATCACTGAGTAATTGAGAATGATATGCTGCCATCAAAAATAAATACTGAATGCTCACCACTACACATCACTTAAGTTCATATTGATTTCTTGACTTTTTATAATGAATAGATTATATATATTTTTAAAATGGACTTTACTTTTTTTTAAAAAAAAAAAGATTATATTTACTTATTTTGAGAGAGAGAGAGAAGGTGTGTGTGAGCGAGGGAGGAAGGGCAGATGGAGAAGGAGAAGCAGTCTCCCCACTGAGAGAGAGCCCGACTCACCCCCCAACACAGAGATCAATCCCAGGGCCCTAAGATCATGACTGGAGCCAAAATTAAGAGTCTGACGCTTAACCGACTGAGCCACCTGGGCACCCCCAAAATGGACTTTACTTTTTAGAGCAGTTTCAGGTTCACAGCAAAACTAAGCAAAAAGTACAGGGTTTTCCCAAATACTCCTGGCCCCCAACATGCACAGACTCCTCTATTATCAACACCTACCTCCCAAGAGTGGTATATTTGTTACCATTGATGAACTTACACTGATAAATTATTATCACCCAGAGTCTGTAGATTACATTAGGATTCACTCCTGGTATTGTACATTCTATGGGTTTGGACAAACGTATAACGACACATTCACCATTATAGTGTCATACAGAGTAGTTTCTCTGTCCTAGAAATCCTCTGTGCGCCACCTATTCATCCTCTCTTCCCCATTAACCCCCCTTGCTAACCACTGATCTTTTTTTTGACTCCACAGCTTTGCCTGTCATAATAGTTGGAATCAAATAGTATGTAGACTTTTCAGATTACTTTCTTTCACTCGGTAATAAGCATTTCAGGTTCCTTCATGTCTTTCATGGCTTGAGAGCTCATTTCTTTTTAGTACTGAATAACATTTCATTGTCTGGATATACCACAAATAATATGCTTTTCAAAGTACAATGGTGATACTGTGTTAAAACTATGCTCTGATTTCTACCTAATTGACTTTTTCCACAAAACTTCAACAGGTTAACAAAAAATAGCATAATAAAATAGGTACTCCTTGTGTTTTCTTTTTAAAACCTTTAACTTACTTTTCATATTAATCGAGTCTTTTGTTCAGTAAATAATCTAGTGTAGGTTCAGATTTGATAGTTAATTTCTTCAAAGAATTTTAGGGAAAGCATTAAAGGAGCTGCAGCATTCCTGTGTTAGGAGCAAAAGTTATAACATGTCTCAGAACTTATTAGGAGATAGAATGGTAATCATATATTAATAAATTAGTAATGAGGAAAGATTTTAACATTTTCGAGCTCTATCTTGCAGCAGGTTATTAGACACTAGAAAGCCCTTCATTTTACGGAGGCGGAAACAGAAGCCTACAGACATGGCCAAGGCTGCCCACTTGGGTGTGGCAAAGGCAGGAGCCCCCTAGTCACAATTAGAGCAGTTCTTAAAGCATGCTCTGTGTCAGCCCTGCTTTCGTAGGAACACTAAGATCATCTTGTTTTCTCATGAGCGTGCGGCTGACGTCCAGATTCCACACAACGTGAGCTATCACAGGCAGAAGCAGACACGAGAATCTGGAGGACTTCTATTGCAGATATGGTAGATTGGAAAAAACACAAAACAAGGCCATTCTTCTAATTTGCTTTGCTTTGGAAAATATAATTTTTCATTAAGATATTGTTTATGTGAACATTTCATGGGTTACTTTTAAATTTCTTAATTTTAATTTCTAATATGGCAAATATTGATAGTTATAACCCACATAAAAATTCTTTGGGGTCCTCGGGGTGCTTGGGTGGCACAGTTGGTGAAGCGTCCGACTCCTGGTTTCGGCTCAGGTCATGATCTCAGGGTTGTGGGATCAAGCCCCATGTTGGGCTCTGTGCTCAGCACAGAGTCTGCTCTAGATTCTCTCTCCATCTCCCTCTGCCCCCCTGCTTATGCTCTCTCTCTCTCTCTCTCAAATAAATAAATCTTTAAAAATTCTTTGGGGCCCTCAATAATTTTTAAGTATAAAGGGGTCCTGAGACCAAGAGGGTGGAGAATTGTTGACTTAGAGTCTCCTCTCTGAAAAAGTAGACTCACTCCTTCATCTTCTTTCTCTCTCTATATGCTGCGTGTGTGTGTGTGTGTACAGAATATATATCTTAAGATTTCATAAATACTCTATACCTTTGAGAATCTGGTTTCAATGAAATAAAAGCAAGCTAAATACTTACTAAGCACTTAAGCTGCCAAGAAGAGACTACAGGATGACTCTGGTATCAACAGGATGAGATGCGATTTAGGATTGGGAAGAGGTAGCTGAGAAAGAGAGAAGGGGGAGGCTCGGGGGGCAGAGGTGACAGAGGGTGAAGGAGAGGCCTGGGTGTGCCTGCCCTGTCCCTTTGTCCTCTGAAGCCTCGCTGCAGGCACAGGGTCTTTGAGTGCATTCCTTCAACAGCTAGGGGTGCTGGGAACATAACAGAAAAGCATCCAGACAGGGTCCCTGTTCTTACACACCTAACGAGGAAGTGCAAATATGAACAAGGTGACTTCAGAGGACACAAGCTCTATGAAAATAAAATGGCAATGTGACAGTGGTGTTGGGGAGGCTGTGCGAGACAGGGAGGTCAGGGGAGTGGATGTGAATGAGGAGACCAGACAGGCCACGTCAAGATCTGGAGGAGGAGTGTTCCTGGCAGAGAATAGTGGGAACCAAAGTCCTAAGGATGGCTCTATTCGAGGAGTAGAAGAAAGCCCGAGGTGCCCTCAGCACAGTGAGTTTGAGATTGGGATTTGAAGAATACAGGTCTAACTCACTTAAAATATACCATCTGTAATGTGAGTCCTAAACGATGGGCAGTTTGGCTGCCAGCTATTATATATCACAGTGCGTGTGTAACACACAAAGTCCAGGGTTAAGGAGGCCCCCTTCCGAGAGCAGTAGCACCGCACTGTGGGAAGAGCCAGGAATCCCTAGAAAAGCGAAGGGTCCTTTAAAGTAAGTAGAATTGATTTCAGGATTTGTTCTGAGACTCAGAAAAACGCATTCCTGGTCTTCCCTCCTCCCCGGGCACTGGATCCCAGGAAAGGTTATGATACAACCTATCTGTCAATCTTGGGGATTTAAGGGGTGCAGAAAGTAGAAGAGTTTCAATTAAGAAGAAAGTTTCACATTTCAGCGCAACAGAAGGCTCTGCCACATCAGTGGTTCTCAAAGGGTGGTCTGCAGACGCCTTGGGGGCCTCCGGCTCCTGTTAGGAAGTGTGTGAGATCAAAACTACTTTTGTGAGATACTGAGATATCACTCGATCTGTTCATTGGGTTGACTCTGCACTGGCAGCGTAAGAGCAAGGCCAGGTAAAGCTGCCCGTGCGTTAGGCTGAATCAAGGCCGAGGCACCGCGCTCGACCAGCCATCATTACGTCTTCACAGCCATGTGCCGGTGGTAAACAGAACTAATCCCAAGGTATTTTCACTGAAGAATATCCCTGATGAGGCAGAATTATTAACTTTACTTACATTTTGACCCTTAACTACATGTCATTTTAACATTCAGTGTGACAACATGGGAAGGGTACATAAAACCCTTCTCTTGTATGCTGCAATCTGATGGTTGTCTCAGGGAAAAACACTTATGGGATCGAGGTGCAAGCGAAACCAGCTGTTTTTTTTTGTTTGTTTGTTTCTTTGTTTTCCCACATGATACATTTGTACTTGCAAGTATAACCCCCAAGACAAACTGTGGTTATCTGGACTTGGGTATTTGGCAGACATTTTCTTGAAAATCAACTACTTTATTCCTGTCCAGGAAAACAACTGACAGAACTTATTGCCAATGATAAAATTCAAGCTTTCAGGTACAAATTAGAATTCTGGCTTCCCACGACTCCCTGACTTCTTCATGAGATTAGCAGTAATATTAGTGATTTTTTGACATTGTGTGTTGCAAAGTGACAATATATGGACAACCTACATAACTCAGGGAACCAATATTTTCCAAAGACAAATGCAGAATGTTACAAAGTCACACATGGGAGAAAGACCCACTCAAAGTGCAAGATGTACCAAATGGATTAAATACAACAGTATGAAAAGTTCATTATGATTACAGAGTCCACACTGTGGCTAACCTTTAAAAATGACCACATGACTACAGGTTGAGTTTCAATGAACTACTAAAGAAGATGAAAAATTATCTTAAAAGGCTATTGAAACATTTCTCCTGTTTTCAACTCTGCATCTATGTGAGGCCAGATTTTTCACCACATACTCAATTAAAACAACATATGGCAACAGATTAAAGACAGACATGGATATGAAAATCCACCTGTCTCCTATTAAGCCAGACATTAAAGAAATCTGAAAAAATGTTAAGCGATGCTACTTTCTCAGTATTATTTTTTGTTTTGGCCAAGGAGTTATTTTTCATAAAAATATGTTTTTATATCACAAGATGAACTGCATTTGGTATTTCAAATAACTCTTTTGGGTGTTTAATTTTTAAGGAGTTCTGAGACCAAAAAGTTTGAGAATCACTCAAGACCAAAAAACACTGGACAATCAAAAAATTGTAAGCGGGTCGGGGCGGGGGGAGAGGGAGAGAGAGAGAGATATGAGCAAAAGAGTGGGAGCAAAGATCAGATCAGAGTAGCTCAAGAGGACACGAGAGGTGACAAGATGGACAGAGTGCAGACTCCTTTTCCTGGAGGAGGAGGGGTGAGAGGCCAGGAAGCGGACAGATGAGATGTGGAGGGAAGGGATGGTGGCTCAATGCCAGACAACAGAGCCTGCCTCCAGGCTGAGGACAAGGAGCCAGAGAGAAGAGAGGATAATGTGATAGCTGGTTCTCTGGAGAGCACAGTCCAAGGCGAGGGGGAGAGAGGGTGGAATGAAGAATGCAGCAGGGAGAGACCCGGGCCTGGAACAACAGGAGCCATCTCGTCCTCTGAGGAGATGACACAGCTGCGTGTCACCTGATGCGTCCACACCCGTGGACTCTCCCCCGCAGAACACAGAGCAGGTGTGAAAGCTGTTCAGCAGAGCTGGGCTTCACTGTCATCTGACTGTCAGCACAAAAATGTTAAGTTTGTCCATTCATAAAATGAAGGACAGGAATACATAATGCGTAACATAAGGTCCGTTTCAGATGCAGCATTCTACAAGCTGCCATTCTATAAAAACGCAGCAAGGCCACTGCTTAAGTGGCATAACTGGTTCCATTTATTACGACAAAATTAAGGACTCAGCTCATTATTCAACCGCAGTTCTTGAGGGTCTACACCAAGGGTTCACACGTTCTTAACTAAAAATTGAGACGGAGCCCACCGAAGGATTTCTTTTGAATCTGGGAATGTATATGACAAGTCTTTAGAAGGCACAAAAATTAAATCACTCTTAGTTATATGTCAAATCAATTGCCTCAACTTAAGGGACTAAAAATGCATGAAATAAGGATCTATCTGGGAATTCTGGGCATGTGGCTTTTGGCCAGAGAAGCCCTCTCCTACTTGCTAAGGGGAGCCATAAGGAAGTGGATACAAAAGCCCCTTCAAGCTACTTACAATGTGCGAAACTGAGGAGTTGTAAATGACTAAAAATGGCATTTAGAGGCACACATAACTAATTGTTGCTATGAAAAAAGTCCTGAAACCTTTTATATCTCCAAATACAATCATACCCTTCCATCAACTAACAATTTCATTTTTAAATTGCTAATCCTTTATTTGCTAAGCATTATGTCCACAAGAACATAATAAAAGAGCCTCAAATTTTAAAATGACATTATCATTTCATTATATTTCCAGAGGTATTTTATCTTCCTTTCTAATTGAGCTTTGATAGGCAGTAGCTTACAAGAGCCTAAATTTTTTATTCTGAGACTAGCAAAAGAATATTTTTACAAAATGAATAAGAAACCTGTATTCATTTCAGAACAAGTATATGTCACACATACGTGTTCCATACTGCTTTTCTCTTAGTTCAGTAACATCTGTGTATTTTTACACTTTGATTTTTTATGCTGCTGCATCAAATATAGTCATGTAAAATGAGGCTGTTTATACGGTGACCAAAAGAGGAAAATTAATCAAACCGAGTCAGGCATGGCATGCTCAGTGTGGACTGGTCTGTTATACAAGGATAGCCAAGTTCGGCAACACAGCAGTTGGTAACTACATTTTACTTTTTTTTTTTTTTTAAAGATTTTATTCATTTGTCAAAGAGACAGCACACAAGCAGGGGGAGTGGCAGGCGAGGGAGAAGCAGGCTCCCCGCAGAGTCGGGAGGTGATGACCCGAGCCCAAGACAGACGCTTAACTGACTGAGCCACCCAGGCGTCCCGGTAACTACATTTGAACAAGAATTCTGAGAAAACTCCAGTGATCTCTATCTTCCACTCCTTGAAAAATTTATTTCTATTTTCTTAGTGTCTAGGGTACCTTTAGCTAAGGATGCGGTATTATTTATATCCAGGCAATTAAATGTACGCTACTCAGAGCTCTCTGTACTTCTGCCTCCAACGACAATTATCTAGAATGTTGTGTGATGCCTCTTTGAAGATAATCTAGGAGCCTGACAAAGGCAAAGGAAAGGGCAACAAGTCTGGTGAGAATCTGGAGGAATTCATTTCTTTAACAAGTTACCAGATTGTACCTCTGACTTGGTTTATTCATAAACATAAAAGTAATTGAAGGTTTCAAAAATCTTACTGCTAATATATCTGTGTTCTAAAAGGAATGCACCTAATTTCCTATATAATAATATAGTCTTATTCATTATAGTGAGGAAAAATCTGGCAGAACTATTTTGTGTATCAGGTTTTTGAAGGATGAATGTGCTACAGTCTCTCAAAGGCACTGAAATTTAAGTAATTTTCTTCTATTATTAATGGACCCTTCTATATTCTTAATAATATCCCTGGAACTAAAATGTATATTAGGAAATACTTAAATCTATGACTATAAAGTTTATACAGCAGTTAAAATCATGTGATTTTTGTATCTTTCAGTAAATACATTATAGATAAATATCTACAGATACATGAACTACTCCAGGAAGACATAGTTCAGTTAATGCAAGGACTTTTACAAAAATTTTTTGGAAAATAATCATAGTTGGTATTCTGTGTATAATTACTTTTGTTTCCATGGCTTTTGAAATGAGATTTAAAAATATGTGTCCATTTCACATACATGAATATATATATTCACATACTACATAAAGGACTTAGGGAAGCTTATAGAACACAGTATGGTGAAAACGTGGAAAAGGAAGAGCGGTCTGAGGTGTGATGATGAGGGAAGGAGAATGGGTGATGTAAGACATGACTCACTGAGAGTCAGGCAGAAATTTGGCTTTGAGGGGTGCCTGGGTGGCTCAGCAGTTAAGCGTCTGCCTTCGGCTCAGGGTGTGATCCCAGAGTCCTGGGATCAAGTCCCACATCAGGCCCCTCCACTGGGAGCCTGCTTCTTCCTCTCCCACTCCCCCTGCCTGTGTTCCCTCTCTCGCTGGCTGTCTCTCTCTGTCAAATACATAAATAAAATCTTAAAAAAAAAAAAAAAGAAATTTGGCTTTGAGCTGCCTAAGGGCCAAAGCAGGATTTTTAACTTAACCCCCTGGTTATGTGGAAGAAAAAAAGAAAACCAAAACACATACTAGTTCCTTGGGAAAAAACAAACAAAAAAATGCTTGTTACTCGAGTTTAAGAGAAATGTCTTGAGTCTTCGCAGAAGGGACACTAAGCAAAGTGCTGCATGACATCAGCAGGAGCCCTAAACTAAACGCACTGGCGGTCTTCCCCTGACACTCTCCCGGAAGATCCCTCCACGCAAACTGCAGGCACAGTCCTGAAGAGGAACTTGGGGACAGAACTGGAAAGGAGACCAGATAATATGATCCAACAAGGCAGCTCTCTGATGGTGTGTAATTTACTCTATGGATAGAAACTCAAACATGGAAAAGAATAAATGGACCATGTGTTTTTGTTTTTGATGGACTACGTGGTTTTTATTTTTACTTATTTATTTTTAAAGGTTTTGGACTTATTTATTTTTAAAGATTTTTATTTATTCATGAGAGAGAGAGAGAGACTGGGGGGGCATGAGAAGGGGGAGGGGCAGAGGGAGAGGGAGAAGCAGACTCCCTGCTGTGTGTGGAGCCCGAGGTGGGGCTGGATCCCAGGACCCTGAGATCATGACCTGAGCTGAAGGATGGACTATGTGTTCTTTAAACTAGCTCCTAAGCGTTCTGTTCTTTCCAACTGAGTTTTAGATAAAAGCCAATCAATGCCTAGTTTGAAGGTAACATCTTTGGCAGACATCCCGTGATACAGTTTAAGGGCAACTCTTTAAAAACTAATAGTGCATCACTGGAACAGAGAAAGCGAAGGAATGCCTTCAGGTGTTTCCTTGGTGTTCCTCTGACTTTATTCAACATAGAAACAAATAAGCATTCAAGGATCCAAGGTTTTATATAACAGAACATGGTCATTAAGAACAATGACTCAGGTTTTGTGTTTCTCGGTTTTGGATTATTACAGTACTCATTTTCAAACTCTAGCGTAGTTAAAAATCCTCAGAGGGGGCTGCAGAGGGCAGCTTCCCAGGCTTCGTAACAGTCTGAGGCAGTGTCTCTCCGGTGGAGCCTAGAAATCAGGTAATTCTCTTGAAGATGGTCTAGGAACTGCCCGTGGAGATCATTACTCCCCACAGAGCCTCACTGGGAGTGAGCCCTCAATACCAGTTTTTAAACTCCACCTTCTCATCTGCGTCCTTAGTTCTCTCACCTAATAAGCGCTGGCTGGACTCTGTTTAATATTCAGTTGTGTGAGCACCCTTCTTATCTGGTCTCGAGAGTCACAAAACCGCTAAAACTACAGGGTCTGTAAACTACACACAAATTTTATGTCTTTTATATAAGGACCCTCCCTTGCATGTTTATCTCGGGCTTAAACAGGAATGTTTGTTTTGAACAACTGTTCTACCAAACGAACGCTGTGACTTAGGTACTGATGGTCTACACCTCTTTGCACACTAGCTGCTAAGTTTAGATTCGAACTTATGGCTTACCTCTGGCAAATTATGCATTTATGCATTGCTGTAACCTCATGTTTTAATATCAGCAAGTGAGCTTTGGTCAGTGATAAAAAAGAATGTCTACCAAATTTACTGGCATGTGTCCTAATGCATTTCTACTTTCAGGCAGAAGATATTAGGAGAAGTTTTAACAATTGATAGAGAAGCTATTATATAAACCAAATTAGATAAGTCAAACTTTTTGTATTATTCCTTCTTCCTTTCAACGAATTTACAATTTGTAGCTTAAACTTTAAATATGTTTTGAATAAAGATGTCAGAGGACAAATTCAGTTAACAGTATAATTGAGTAGATGAATTCACCACTCATTAAATTACATATGGAGTCATATAATCATGAAATAAACCTGAATAGATAAACGAATTAATAAGAAAAACTGAATCAAATTGACTCTTCGTATATAAGAACACACAGAGGTTAGCCTAAGTTAAAACTCAAGACTTTCATAACAAAAGTAAAATGGAAATTTTATTGTAACATGCAATCTGAGAAACAGCTGTCAAATTTCCAACAATAAAAAAAAGCTTAGAGGAACTACCAATTTAATGTTAAAATGTTAATGTTAATTAAAGTTTTAGAATCCTGAACTGAAAATTCAAAACATAGATGCATATCAGAATCATAAGCCCACTGGTCAAGGTCAAAAAACTAAACAAAACAAAAAACCAAGAGAACCAATATCAGGATTATTCAGCATTTGATGATGCTACTTCGTCTTGGTGCTCACAGAAAACTGTGAATTGTATTTATAACCCAAGTCAGAGTACTTTTGATTTTTAAATATTCGATGACTTTGGGATACCAGATTAGCTCTTAATTGAATTAATACAACTTTAGATGTGAAGAGCACCTTTATAATATTGACTAAAAATTTTTTAATATTTTGAGAAGTAAACCAATTTTTTTAGCATATACGAAAATAATAATGCCATTCTGTAGTCAGTATGCATATAAAATACTTTCAAATCTTTATTAACTAATTTCTTATAAACATTTTGGTTTTTCACATTATTATTAAGAGAGAGAGACCCACAGGAAACTAACATTCTCTGAATATCACGAGCATTCTGCTGGGTGCTTCATTTAGTATTTCATTGAAATGAATACTTCATTTAAAAAGAATATTTCATTTAAAACATTTCATCTAAAAAATAATTAAGTGTTTTAATACCTTTTCATGATCTGATCTACTGACCATAACAACTGAATACAGGTATACAGCAACATTACAGAGCTTAGCCTAAGCTAAAACCCACAGCATCTTTAAAATAAGGGAAAGGAAAAAATAAAAATAAAAAAATAATAAAATAGCATAAAGGAAAGAAAAGAAGAAAAATTAACAAAAAAAGATGACAAGATTATATAAAGAGTTTAAAAACAAATGCCACATGACTGGACCATGGATATTCATGTCATTGACTCTGACTGGCATTTCATATTTAGTGAAAAGCATTCGTAAGTAGGGGGCTCTCAGGTGCTGCAATGCACCCAGAACAACGGCACGGACAAGGCAGAGATTCAACAAAAGAATTTTAAATTCTGTTGCTACGTTGATATCTTTGTTGCTGTGCATTTATCACCCTAGTACAAACCAGCTAGCAGGTAGCGTGGCATCAACCAGTAAAACTTGAGGCCCCATCTAAGCTGAATGTTCTCTGAAGTCCTCCATAACTTACTGCCTGTTCCAACTAACATTTAGCATCGCAAACAACCTTATATTGCTAATCACCTTGCAACGTTTCTGGGCTGACTCTCATGTAAACGGGCCTATGTGGTTTCTGTACTCACAGCTATATAATATCTAACAGAATTTCATAGTTAATAACTGTTTGTTATAAATCTGAAGTTTCATAAGATTAGGTCTTATCAACTATGTTCTCATGCTTTTGCTGAAACTGCTGATTTTCCATTGCTTACAGAGTAATGGCCAAATTCCTCTGCATGGAATTCAAAGCCCCATCCTCTGCCACTGCATTAGATGTCCACCTTCAACCTACATTCTGGCCACTACCACAGAGAATTTGCCAAACTCACCACATACTTTTGTGTCTCCAGAGATTTACCAATCTGGTTCTTTCTGCAATTCCAGATGGCACACCCTGGTTCATTCTGCAAAGCTCACTCCATTGACTTTTCTGTGAACCTTTCCCAGAACCCACCACCACTCCTACCACCACCAACCCAAACCCTTGTCGGGGACGGATCCTTCTCTCCACTTGGCAGTCACTTTTATCAAAACCTGTTTCTCCTTTAATAAAAGGAGATTATTATTATTCTACTTTCTCCTTTGTGAAACCTTCTAAACCTCCTCTACCTGGAGTTAAGCACTGCCATTTATTGCCCAATCTTGTCTCTGGTATGGAATTCTACTCCGGCACGTAACATAGCACCCTGGAATCATCTATCTTAATAATCACCTACCCTATAAGACCCTGGGTGCTCCCTGAGGGTATCACCTTATTCATCATTATATCTGCAGGGCCTAGCTAGTACTTGATACACAGTAGGTGGTCAACAGATGTTATTAAATTAATGAAATATAATTGCTTTCTGCCAAATCAGAATAACCTGGTACTGAGCATGCCTCTTAGCATCCCAGCAGAATCCTTACTCTCAGGCAAAGAAACACCAGCAAGCAAAAGTGGACACCAGCAAACTAGGGTGACCTGAGAAACTGAGGGCGCCGCTTGTGGGGGAGGCAGGCTTCCAACAACGGCAAAGACGGGCCCTTGAAACACTGGACAATTTCCGCACATTAACTCCAAGAGGCTTATTTTACAGCACCAAGACTGCTGCTATGAGGAATCCTGTGCTAACACTTGCTAACACTCAGCTCTACAATAACCACCACCTCTAGAAAGAGGCATCACAGTGTCCATTTCTGCACACAGGCATTTCCTTAGGGAACAACTGACTGGGACTAGAGCAGCTACATGTACTCTCAACAGTTAACTGCATGAAAAGATTTTATACATACGATTTCCAACAAAAAAGAACACAAACCAGAATTAGTGTGGCATTATGTTAAGAAATGCCTGCATTCTAACACGTCTAATCTGTAGCACAAGAAAACACCCGTCTGTACACATGTATATTCCAGCACAATCTTTTTCTTTTGGGTGTTCTGGTTTTAACTTCTGGGTGGCATGACTCAGCAAAAGCAAAATGAAGGCGCTACAATATAAAGTCTATTATAAATATGGAAAAAGATACTGGAAGACTCGTGGGGTAGAAATAATTTAGCAAGCACTTGCTCAAATGCCAGGAGACACAGAAGACACAACGATGTGTCATATAACATCACCTCTCCCAGAAAACTTAGCGTCTAAAATAAAGCTTTACACCACTGTACGCACGTAGAACCGGGCAAACAGAACTAAGGAGATTGCTGAACGTGTCTTAAAAGAAAAATATTATGTAACTACGACTAACTGGTGGTTCTGTTTTCTACAAGAACAATGATTTTCAACAGATTTAAGCACTATTTCTACTGACCACTTGAAGGTAAAAAAAGTTTTTAACAAAACGTACCCCAAGCTGTAAACATTTTAAGAACCAAAAACTATTTTAAAGGGAAAATAAATACTACTACATTAAAAAAACCTTCATTTCCTAACAATGAAATGTTATATACCTCTAAAATTATTGGTTATGTTCAACATATGCAACATTATTTACATCAGTTCTAACTGCTCTTGGCCAGTTTTCACATAGAGAGAACACTTACACTTAGTAGGACAATCTGAAAAATGTTACCTTTATATTAGAAATAAAATTTACCAGTGAACATGTGGTAGAAAGGTTCCCCTGGCTAAAAAGTACACCTTCTCTCCTAAGTCAGAAAGAAGTTTCCTAAACTCTTCCTTTTGTAATGTAAACACTAATTTGAGTGATGAATGTAATACACACATACTCAATAGATGCTATCTCTCACTCATTTTTTTTAAGTTTTGAGAAAATCTCATCAGGACCCAATTTCAAATACTGGTTCTATGATATCTGTGTTTCTGACTGACTATCAGCTGCCTAAGTTGTTTTCAGAAAGTAAGCAGATATTAATTCAGAACTGGTTTTTTAACTGGGCAAGACTACTAACTCACCCTGTTAAAAAATTTTTCAGAATTATTTGTTAGTAAAAATTATTTATTTTGCATGCTATGGAAGGCTTCTTTACCTGCAGATGGCTGGGAAACATTCTTGAAGACCTTTCTTCTTAACTAAAGATCCTTCAAGGCAGTACATAATGATGTCCATAACCTTTTTAAAAAAGATGCAAATCCAAAATTAATTTTAAATAATTTTCCAAAATTCAAATTATTAACTTAGGCCTCAGTTACATGAAAATTCTAGATAGTTTGATTGCAATATTTACCTTAAAACTACAATATATTTACTAAAGCTACAGTGTAGTTACTTTATACTACAGGAAATTCTTTCCCTTACCTGTGAAAAACATAAGAAAGAACAGTAAAATAAAGGAACAAGACCTGTTGACTTCAAAGGTAATTCATATTTATGTACAGTATAGGTAGCTTTTATTCAAGCATGCTACATGCTTTGTTTTACTTATAATGAAAGACATTAAAAGAACATACCCTTTAGGGGATGTTAGCAAATGTTAGCAAGCATCCCTATGAATGGTAAGTGTACACAGCAACCACTTTGATCTTTAACGAAATTTAAATAAGGTCCCTAGAAATGATACAAAAGTCAATTCATTTAATTCTCTCTCTTTCCTGTAGGTAATCCTTTTAATTCTCTTTTTCTTTTATTTCTTCAGAAATAAAAATGCTGATTTATATTGCTACACAGACATATTTAATTTAGGCTGTTGCTGTAACATTTAAAGCAGGATATTCTTACCTCCACAAGAAGGTCCACAACATCTGTGGGCATCTTTTCAATAAGAATCTCGATGACTCTCAGAATTTCCCCTTTAGCTCGTGCAAGAGTTGTCGTGTGCATGTTCTGTTGCGACTGGGTATTTGCTGCAAGAGCTGTATGTCTGTGAACCTGTGAAGACATTTCCATGCTGTACATACGGCTGGTACTCGATTAAGTTTTGCATTTCTAGCCACTGGTTTATTTTTCACTTTGTTAGTACAACAGGGGAAAAAAAAGAGTATCAACAAAAACAAATCTCTTGGGGTGAGTCAAGAAACACTTTTTTTTTTTTAAAGATTTTATTTATTTATTTGAGAGAGAGAGACAGCCAGCGAGAGAGGGAACACAAGCAGGGGGAGTGGGAGAGGAAGAAGCAGGCTCCCAGTGGAGGAGCCTGATGTGGGGCTCGATCCCATAACGCCGGGATCACGCCCTGAGCTGAAGGCAGACGCCCATCGACTGAGCCACCCAGGCACCCCAAGAAACAATTTTGATTGCAATAGAAAGTATTTAGTATAATAAAAACTCAGTAAGTATTGTCTAATAAAATTCTTTAAGTTCCTGGGTATTATATGAGACTTTATTTATTTATTTCTTTAAAGATTTTATTTATTTATTTGGCAGAGAGAGACAAAGCCAGCGAGAGAAGGAACACAAGCAGGGGGAGTGGGAGAGGAAGAAGCAGGCTCCCAGTGGAGGAGCCTGATGTGGGACTTGATCCCAGGACTCTGGGATCACGCCCTGGGTCGAAGGCAGACGCTTAATGACTGAGCCAGCCAGGCGCCCCTCTATGAGACTTTAATACAACACTACCATGACATTTTTCAAAAGACAGATGGAAGATCTGTGAATTTGTCTATTTGGTGGTAAGGTGGACAGCGGTTAGGAAATACCCAGCAAGTAAGAGGCAGGAAACTTGCTCTCAAGTAATAATAGTAAACGATGCTTATAGAAGACTTCCTGTGTTCCAGGCACCATTCTTGGTGCCATATAATGAAGCTGGGAAATGCAAATGAACATGCCTCCAAAAATAATAAGCATTGTAAAGAATATAAGTTCACTGTGATTTTTCTTCCCTGCATAGACTGTATGTCTTAGTCATTCAGAGGAGAAAGGACACTAATAGGAGCTGAGCCAGCGACGGAGGAGTGGGCATGACAGGGGAGGGGATGATGGTAACACTGAGAAATACTTCAGGATCTTATTCTAAAACTTTTAAGTGAAGCGGAAAACTTATTTTTATAAGGTAATAACTGTGAACTATTACACTGAAATATTAGAACACTAAGAATGTGAGAATCAACTGGTAATTAGTAAAACATTAACATTAAAATATTTTAAAAATACCTTCCTAACCAAATGCAGGAGTAGAATAAATCCAAAGCATGGCTATTCTAACAGTTTGTTTAAAAACACTCACATGTAAATGGTGAAAATTAAGTTCAAACACACAATTAACACAAATACTTGCTTACTCTTCAAAGAGGCAGTTTTATGGCTGGCATTTAAAGGACCTGTATATGTGGTCAAACTGATGTAAGGTTTATTCAATATATTGAATATCACTATTGATGCATATTCAACTGGTAAAAAAACTGATAAAAAATTCCATGGCTAATAAATCTGTTCACTTATATATATATAACGTGTGTGTGTGTGTGTGTATTTCTGTTATATAATAAATCTGTTCATTTATATTTATATTCTTCATATAAATACATAATATCTATAAATTATAGCTATGTAACATACATATGCGTATTTTAAATACAGTGTGACCTCACTCTAACACTATGAGCACCCCCTTACTCTACAAATTTATTTTTAGGTATGAATTCAGAGTCCTACCACCTCATATAAAACCCTACATTCTGCTATTAGAACCTTCCTTCCTCCCTTCTAACTACCTTCACGTCACAAATACTTGCTGCGTGCCTATTAAGTATGGCTCTGGGGCAGACACAGACCCAGTAGGTTTCAGGTTATCAGGGCAGACTCAGAGGTATTTATTTAGTATTTTAAAAATTCATCATAGCTACAGGAAAAACAACTCAGACAGAGCTCATACCCCACGGACAGCAAGTCTGCACATTATTCATGCTGAAATGGAACAGACCTTTAAAAAAAAATGTAGGAGCTTATCATCCTTCCCTTTCTCTCCCACTACTAAGACCTACAGGAAAGATCCTATAATTGGTTCATTGTTCTTTACTAGTTTTTCAGTTAGATGTGGGCAATTAGTTAGAGCACTAAGAACGTGGGAATCAATTGGCATTCACGTCTTTATCTGTGACATGTAATAGGAAAAACAATTAGCAAGTTTATGACTTACATTTTTGTTTACAGTTGAAGAGCCAGAGTTAAATAAGTTCAGTGTTGATTACAGGCAGATATTTACATTTGTGAAATGTGAGTATCTTTAGTATATCTTAATTTGAATAAGCCTGCTATATTTCAGATTGAAAAACTAATTTCAAATATTTGCAAGTGAGTTAACTTTGAGAACAGAAATGAATACAAAAGCACAAAGAAGGAATGCATTGCTGCGGAATCCAGGGTACATGCGCACAAGTACATATGTATTCATTTCAGCACTAAGTTATTAACTTGCATTGTTCTCGAACAAGCCGGAAGGATTATTTGTGGATGTGGGCCCCCAGCTCACAATATCTAATAATTCTTCTAAATGAGACGATGGAGCACACAGAGAGGTTCCGCTCACCTCTTTGGCTATAGTTGTGATGAAGGCGGGTGGTCTGGCAGTGGCAATGAGCGAGAGGGCATGCCTTGCAGAGCGGGCGGAGTCAGCTGCAGGGCTAAGAGGCAGCCCCATTGTGATGCTAAACAGGGATCAGAAAAAAAAGGAAAAAAGAGAAGCAGCATTAGAAATATAGACTGAAAAGATTAGACACAGCTTATAATGTCAGTTCAAGGTCAATGGGAGCACTCAAACAGTTAGAATATAATGGACTTGCAACAATGAGCAGTGATTAGGAGTCAGGGTGTTCTGGCATCAAATACAAAATTGAATAATTAACCGTGAAGATTGAAAACAGTATGTGCATCTGTCCAAAGTGTTAAAAACACCTTGTTAACAAATTATCAAGAACTAGTACTGAATGCATATCACAAAGCTCAGAATCAGGCAAGAAAGAAGACTGTCCCGGGTATTTTCAAATTTTTTGCTAAGAACAAATTAAAGGTAATAATTTCTTTAGAAGTCCACAGAAAAAGGCTTCATTTAAGGACATGTATCTGAAAGGAAGCAAAATTCACTTCTGTCGATATAATTATCAAAAGAACTGAAAAAACTGCAAAATTATTTTTAGTTTTTAATTTTTAGTTTAAAATACCCTTAGTACTGTTAATTTACCCCATGCTCAATATTTTTAAAACCAGTCTACTAGTCAGCATGTTCTGCCAATAGTTATTCTGTATTGATGCAAAAATTATATTAATGGATACTTATTTTCTCTCTGTAAAGACCACAGGCATGGCGTCGTCCAGGCTATCTATAAGAATATGTACATGATGTATTAAATCTTTCCAGTCTGTGAGGATATCCTGATAGGATGGTGATGTTATATTCCTTTGCCACCCCTATAACATAAAAATGATAATATTCTTCTGTTTGTAAGCTTCCTGTATATTTTATATAGACTACTGTGAAAAGCAGTAAGACTTCATTAAAATGTGGCATGTGATCCACACGTCAACTCTATACAAGGAGCATTTTGCTACTCAGTCAGAGATCCATTATAGTTTCTCCCTAATTTTGATACAAAAATTACATAATTTCGATACTTAAATATCCATATGAAATTATATTAAGATTTGTCCTGCTTTAATTAGTCTGTATGCTTCATGTGTAAACTGGATTATGTTTACAAAAAATTCTCAAAATGTTTACAAATATTTCTATGATTAGTCTAAGAATCATTATTTTAACTTTTAAATGAAAATAAGTAGGCATTACATAGGCAATCTCATCATTATTAAAAGAAGGTAAATTGAGTATAGAAAATTCTGCTGATAATTTCTTGGTGACTACTACATTGCTTAAACCTTAACTGATAATATTACTGTCTCCAGTCTTTTTTCCAAACTGAGGGCAGATACAAAGCAGGAACTCAGAGAGGAGGATGGAGGCGTTCCTTTGATGTTTACCGCTAAGAAGAAAGATGAGAGCTGACAGAACACACACATATTGAACAAGAAACAGAAAGAATGCATGGGTGGACACATCACCTCCATGGAAGATCTTGATGCCCTAGGCACCCAGTAGGGGCTGGAAAGAGGTGTTCAGCAGTAAAGCAGGTGGGGTAGTTAGCCAGGTTCTTTTTGGGATTAAACTTTACTATTGAGAATTCTGCAAGGCAAATGCTCACTACATGAGTAGTGCTAACCTAGATTGCTCAATAATTGTTATAAAGTTTAGATCCTAGTTTAAGTTTTAAAAAAACTGAAAAGCTTATTAAACTTTTAAGATATTCTATGATGGGGGAAGAGAGGAAAAAATGAAATAAGACGAAAACAGAGAGGGAGAGAAACCATAAGAGACCCTTAATCATAGGAAACAAACTGAGGGTTGCTGGAGGGGAGGGGGCGGGGGAATGGGGTAACAGGGTGATGGACACTGGGGAGAGTATGTGTTGTAATGAGCACTGGGTATTATGTAAGACTGATGAATCCCAGACCTGTACCCCTGAAACAAATGATACATTATATGTTAATTTAAAAAACTAATTAAAAAAAATCAAAACAAAAAACAAAAAAGATACTCTATGATGTTTCTCTCATCAGTATGAAAAGGTGTTGATAATATTGAAAGGCTGAAACAAAAATGGTATGTTAACTAAATAATTCTGAGCAAACCTAAATCAAATTTCCTAAGACCAATAAAATCACAGAATGCTGGGAGTTGGAAAAGATCCCTAGGCAACCTCTCTGCCCAGCAGTCAGCCATGGAGCAGGAATGTCTGCCTCCTGGGCAGCCCGGCCTACGTCTGGAAGGCATGACAGAGAGCAGAAAGAACTGGACATGGAACCCAGGGTCTAGGTTTGGAATTGAGCTTTCCTGTGCTATTTCATGTCTTCTTGCACCTGCCCAGAACATCCCTAAGAGGGGGGTGGTATTGGCATTTTACGAAGGAGAAATTGGATCCAGAGTGAGGAGCCAAAGTAGCAGTATGATGTCTTCTAGGACAGCTGAACTTTGGAGAAAATAAAGGGGAGAGGGGCTTGCCCATATCATGGTTAACTGGATTAGTGAACTGATAACGACTAAAATCAGCAACTTCAGAGGAATGGCTAGATTGCATCCCTGAGTGAGGTTTCGAGTAGTACGTTGTAACATGTGGACTTCAGCTCTGTTCTTTTTGATGTCCATCGTGACTAAAGGAAGACACAGATGTACAGTTACCAACTGGTGTGGATATAAAGTTGTAACGGAAAGCACCTGTACTAAATGTCAGAACTGGGATTCAGAAAGTCCTCAGAAAAATCAAACTGGGCTAAAGAAAGACGTCTTATGTGTGGGTACAAATGACCAACTTTACAGGAACGGGATACGCAATACACTGCTTGACCAAGCTTAGGAAACAGCACTGAGCGTTGTATCTGAACGACAGCTATGGATGTTAATGATGTGGCTGCCCTAAAGGGCTAGGCTGTATCAAGGGAAACAGAGCGATAGAGAACACGTTGCTCCTGCCGAACTTCACGGTTCTGGCTGCCTGTACGCCCTCCCCGTGGCTATACCGTCTCCTGAGTTGCTATGATATGGGATCTGCCCTCTGCAGGCCAAGTGTCAGAGCAAACTCCTGGAGTCCAGAAGAGTCCTATCCATTCCCCGCTGCATGCTGTTGTGACCTTTTGCAGTTGGAAACCAGAGTTCTACTCACACAAAGAGGACCCTACCCACCTCACCATCCACCTCTCTTCCAGCCCTTCTCTATTTCTTCTGGAGGGAGGGGGGCAACAGAAAGAATGAGAACGAATGACTATGCATGTATGTGTTCACCTGAGGATGACAAGTGGCTAATGTCTCCTATGCTTATGCTATGTCCTGCGGCCACCCTGGACTGAGTAAGCACGATGTGCGGAAAATGGGTCTATTAAAGTAACAATTTCACAAGGTTGTTGAGAAGATTAAACGAGCAGGCAAATGTAAAAACCTCTAGCCCTGCATCTCACCTACATTATGCATGCAATAGATGCTTCTTCTGACCCAAGATGACTCTCACAAATAGAAATAAAGTGAAAAGAAAATGAGATCATCCAACAGCAGGTCACTGGTTTCAAAGTTAAAGGCCCAGTCACACATCACCCTTAATCCATCTCAGCAAATGATCTTGTGAATTTGGGGAAACCGGCAAACTTCCTTGTGGTAAGAAAAATGGTAACGTTTGGGCATCTGGAAGAGAAGCTGTAGGGTAATGGGTAAGGAAGCTAACCAAAGACATATTAAAGTATTGCTCATGAATTCAGTGGAAGCTGGAACACCCAACAATTTGTAAGGCGTCAAAGGGTACGTTTGAGTGAGTCTCATGATCAGCGTCCAATGGCTGGAGTGCAGGACTTCAGAATGGGGACACATCTCTTGTTCTGAGGTCAGGGTTCTCCACATCCATAGTGCACAGGCAGGAGGGTTGGAGTGTGAGAACAGAGGGGAGTTGCCAAGGCACGTGGGAAGAAGACAAACCTTCTCTCCCCTCTAGTCTATTCAATGCATCAATGCCGGAGTCATCTTTCATGAGTACTAACTTTATTTCATGGTTTACCTGCTTAAAAACCTCAGTGGGTCCCAGGGTTTCTAAGAAAAATCTTGAGCCCCTTGGCTCGAGGTTCTAGGTCCTCCATAATCTAGTTTCGCTAACTTAAAACAGTCTTTTCAACACCATGCTCCTGAGGCCAGGCTAATTTCAAGGCTGGTCTCTAGAATTCCATTCTTTTTTTGACTGTAGCATGTGGCTTATGCTTCTCCACTACCCATTCCCCCATTAGCACACTCTCCTCCCTCCCCTCTGTTCAATTCTTGTGGAAGCCTATGTGTTGTTCTGCAATTGCTAGAGCATTCAATTACAATCTCTTGAAACAAAAACAGCCAACAATGAAACCCATTTATTGTAGGCTCTTAGCACTGAATCTGCTTCTGCCAGGCATTCTGAATTAGTTTTGTATTGTGAACTCTGTGCAGATGGGTACCATGCCTTCTAAGCCTGTGATCCCCCCAAAGTGCCTAGTGTAGCCCTTGGACATAGTGGTAGCTCAATAGTTATGTGCTAAATGAAGTTACCTGGCAAATCCAGCAGGAAAAAAAAAATCACTTAAGCCAGTTATTTGACTGAACTGACTAAGCAATGAAGTCAAAGTAATTGATCTAGTAGTCCCAACAGACAAAGTCTAATTCTACATGTAGTTATCTTGAAAGTCAAAGGTGCACTGTGTATGTGATATATTTTAATGTGGGATTCTAACTGAATGAAGAAGGATCATACTATCAGAAGTGTGAAATTAAAGAGGTATCTGCCTTATTCTGGAATCGGTATATAAACACTCTTTTCATCTGATCCTGCTTATCTGGCTGTTATGCAGATCATTTGTTATATAGGTTTGTAAGATGGGTCTTTAGTTTAAAAAATATGATATGACATACTCTCTATTTTACTCAGCATTTCAGTACACACATCCCATATGAAATACCAGAGATGATAGATACTGTAAATAAAAATCATGAATAGAAAAACAGTCCACTCAGGCTGAGCTCATTCCTTATGTGACTGCTCATTAATCCTGTTCTAACCCTGACTCCATCGTGGTAAAAGCATTTTAAAAGTCACATGTAAGACCACTATAGTTAAATGTCACCATCTACAATTGTCAGACTTCCCCATCTGTCAAATTAAGGAATACTGTAAGAGAATATTCAGGGGGAAAAACCACTTAAACTTTCATAGAATAACCCACAAATCATGGTCAGCAGTATTATGGACTAAATGTTTGTTTCCCCTGAAAATTTGCCCCAATGTGATGTATTTGGAGATGGAGCCTCTGGGAGGTAATTAGGGTTAGATGAAGCCATGTGGGTGTGATCCTCGTGATGGGATTCATGCTGTATGAGAAACACCAGAAAACTTGCTCTCATTCTCTCCTAATTGTGAGCGCAGAGCATCATGGCAGCCACCTACAGGCCCAGAGAAGAGGTCTCAGAAAGAAACCTGCCTTGTCAGCACCTTGTTCTTGGGCTTCCCAGCTTCCAGAACTAAGAGAAATGTATTTTTGTTGTTGAGGTCCCCCAGTCTGTGGTATTTGTTATGGAAGTCCAGGATGGCTAAGATAATGTGTAACGGGGCATTGAAAACACTCCTCACTGAAAACAAAGACTACAATTATTCTGAAAATATATACGTAATTACTAACAAGTGGGAATTCCATCTTACCCCTTCCTGGTAAAAACAGATGTACTAACAAGTGTTTTCAATGTAATAAGGAATCATCAATTCTTGTCTGTCATGTTAATGCTTAATCTAATAACTCAAAGGTGGCATTAGTCTCCTAAACACAAATGTGATTCTCCCAATAAATGCCTATCGTTTAAACCTATTTCCTCTATGTTGTATACATTTATAACTATGAGTTGTAATATAAGAACTATGCTAACAGAATTTAGTTAAATGATTCCCTCAGATTACAAATTTTCTATTAAAAATAAACATGTGGGGTGCCTGGGTGGCTCAGTTGGTGAAACGTCCGACTCTTGATTTCAGCTCAGGTCATGATGTCGGGGTCCTGAGATCGAACCCTGTGACAACAGGCTCCACGCCCAGCGCTTGGGATTCTTTCTCTTCCTCTGCACCCCCCCCCCACACTTGCACACATACACTCTCTTTCTAAAATAAATAAATAAATAAACTGTCATGTGAATAGGAAAAATAGTTTAAATATAAAACCCTAAAATACCTTAGTGTTTATATGGTATGTTCTTTTCTCTACCCTACCCCATATATAAAAAAATATGGTTGAAATTTAAGTTAAAATGTCAATTCTTTTTCTCCAACTGTATATAGTTCAAAAAGACTGTTTCTAACATATGGGGCTTATCTGTATGTTATCAAAGCATGTGTGGTTTCTAGTTGACTATATGTTTCTCCTTTAAAGTTTGGTAAACCGTGACTATTCCAGAAAAGCAACGGGCTTTTGGTAATTCATTAACATCCTTCTGTCGTGGTAGTGGATGAGCGACTGCCCACTTTCAGCAGTGGGGGCCAGCACAGTTGTGCTGTTCTCTTTCAGAGTAAAGGCCCTGCAGCATGAACTGGGAGAAGAGAACCACAATCAGACCATAACATGTACAGAACGGAGTCTAGCCACCTAAAAGCACAAGGATTTTTCTGTTTTTTTACGAAGTAGGATTTTCTACTGTTTGTAACATTCTGTCCATATATACATAACCATGGTGACCTAAAAAGTGATGGATTTATAAAAAAACATAATACTGCATGTTTCTATTTTTCTCACAGTTAGCTAGGGATGGATGGCTCTAATGGCTCTATGACTTCAATGAAGAGCACCTGCATTTTCTATTAAACAGTCCAACATGAATGAGCAACCCATAATCATTAGTTTAATAAATTCCTCAGAGTCTACCTGTGGCTCCCTGGTCACATGAAGGGTGGCATAACTATACAGGTGTGTTAGAAGCCAAATGGGAGTTGGGATACTCGGGTGATACTTTCAGCTCTCCCAGTTCTGGTGAGATCTCAGGCAAGTTATCATTCTCTTAACCTTGTTTTTATTGAATAGCATACTGAGAGCTCTGGATTGAATGCTGCTGAAGATTTTCATCTCTAAAATTCTTTGACTGAAATGTTTATTGAATGCAAATCATGTGACAGTGTTATGAATAAATATGGATAAATACATAATACACAGCCCGGGCCCCCAAGGAGCCTACTGATATTTAAATAGGCTATAATTTCTAGAGGGTACAAAATTCTTGATGGAAATTATTTCATTCAGTATATTTTTAAAATACAAAAGTATGCTGAAAATTCTGAGTTGACTGCTTTTAAGTCCTTTGAATAGGCTGTTTCACGTTTGGTATTCTCTCTATCTTTCACTCTGGGGGTGTGAGATGGCACCGTGGTAGACGGCAGAGCTCGTGGGCTCGGCGAGACCTAGGTCTGAGCCACACTTTTCACTGACAGTGTTTCTGTGAACAAGAGGCAGAACCTCTTTCAGATTTGTTTTATAATCTTCTGTTATCATGTTTATAATCATTTTATACCAATCCTCTTTTTAGCCCTAATTCTATTGCCCAGACATAACTGGGAAGGAACTTATGTTCAAGTTTTCGATGGGCGCTCCCCACAGCTTAAGTTCTGCAAGGAAAAGATAAAATTAGTTAAAAGCAATGTATGTTTTAAGGAGCTTGTCAGCATCTGCTGGGCACGCCTGTACCTTCCCACCTCTGTCCTTTGGCGTGGCCTTGTTCTTCTGCCTCTCCTCACAATTATTCAAGTGAGAGATGCAAATAAAACTCTTACTGGCATCCTTTCTGAGTACCCAGCTGTGATTCACCTCCCTGTCCTCTGAGCGTCCCTACCTTTTCCTCTCCCCCTCCGCTTTGCATCATGGTTACCCCCGGGGAGAAGACCTTGTCCTTCCTTCAGACTGCAAGTGCCTTGGAGATAGGATTTGTGTTTGATGCAACTTTGTAACTGCATACAACACCCAACAGTGTTCCTTCCATATATATTAACTACTCAATAAAAGCTTGCTTAGTTAACAAACATAATTTAAAATTTGGTAAAATAGCTGAAAACATTAGAAAATAACTGGTGTTATTTTGATTTCAAAGACGTAAAATTCTCAGTCCTATTTCTAAAATAAAGGCATTTTAATTCTGGAAAAGTGCCCTATCAATCGAGCCATCTACAGTTTCTCAGGAGACCTCTCAGGAATCATCTCTGACAGAGGATGTCAATATATGGGGGAGAGAGAGGAAGAAAGAAATTCTGCTATCATATGTGTTCTCAAGAACCAGGGAGCAGCCTGAGCTGGCTGCCCCCCTCAATCCCCTCCCTCATAAACTCATAAGAATGGGAATAAAGAGGGAAGCACTGGGTATGTTTTTGCTTTTTCAGTTAACATGAACTGAAATTTTAAAAAGCACAAGCCTAACATAAAAGCTTCTTCATAAAGCAAGCTTAACACGGCAGTGAGAAGTGAGGTGGCCGAGCGCTGTTACGGTGCACAGAGTCAATTAGGCCAGAGGGGTGGCCCAGTATGCAGGCATCATGAGGGTAAGCGGCACACGTCCCTGCTCGGTTTCGCCCCATCTCAGTACTTCTGCAGCCTGTATCAAGTGTGTCATGGATGTAACAGGCCATTTTCAATCTAAATCTTGTTATAGATTAATAAGCAAACATTTTCTTGCTTATTATGCAATTTATCATGATGAAAATTACATTGGACTCCTCAAGGCTACATGCTGATACATTCATTTATTTAGAGCTGTGTATAGAGAGTTATACTAATCTTCATGACAGAAAAGGATGTAATAGCAAGATTTAAATTACCTACTGAAGAACTAAAGTATTTGTGTCTGTGGACATACTACATGTAGATAAAACACAGTGTATCTTTATGTTTGCTGATATAAGCTTCATGTAAATGGATTTAAAAACAAAATAAAACAAAATATTAAATACTATGCCTAAAATAAAGCCCATCACTTCTCCTAAGCAACAAAACAAGACTGTATACTCTTGAAATTGTGTTTAGATCAGCTTTGAAAATAGGCCATAAAATTAGGTCGAAACACAACTGGAAGGTATACAGGGAAGCTGCAGCCAATGGGAGGGCAAAGGGTTGGAAATGTGTTCTGGGCTTTGCACAAAGGCCACCTGCCTCTTACTATTGCTTCAAATTCATGAGCTCAGTTCCCTCTTAATTCTTAAAGTCAGTCAAGAACCTTCATGTCTCCTGTATCCAAAAACTACCCTGGCTGCCATTATGTCTAACTATTCATTCTAGAACCAGCAGCTCTTGATCTGTTGAACACTAAAACAATGACAATGGCATCACCACCCTTACTACTACCATATAGGGAACATCCATTCAACCTTTTAGTATGTGCTAAGTACTCTTCTAAGCACTTTGCAAACAGAAACACATTTAATATCAACCTTATGAGGTAGGTGTTTAATTAGCCCCAACTTGTAGACAGAATTGTGAGGTAAGAGATGAAGTGATTTGCTGAAGAGCATACAGCTTGGGAGAGATACAGATGTAATGTTTAGGAAGTGTGGCAGTATGATAGGAGGTGGGGGCGGGGCAGCTGCCTAAACTGGAAATGAATACTGTCTCCTACCAATCCATCTTGGGACTTTGGGCTGGGAATGCCCAATCTGTAGACAAAGCCACACCATCTCAGTCTAGCCTTTTAATAGCTACTTTGATCCCCACTTCCTGAGCCTAGAGCAATGATGGATCATAAGGGAACTGTGGGAGATGAGAAAGACAACCACGAAGAAAAGCGCAGAGAATTCTAGTTTTTTCCAAGGTCAACAGAGAGATCAGAATGAAATGCCATTCATTGCGAAAATCAAAGAGGTGATAACATTGACATTAAGGGAGGCATCATGGACCAGTTCAAGGATTCCTACCACTAGGAATTCACGACCATGAGGATGGCTATACTAAAAAAAAAAACAAAAACAGGGGTGCCTGGGTGGCTCAGTTGGTTAAATGTCTGACTACTGGTTTCGGCTCAGGTCATGATCTCAGGGTCGTGGGATTGAGCCCTGTGTTGAGCCCCACCTCAGGCTCTGCGCTCACCGAAGAGTCTGCTTGTCCCTCTTCTTCTGCTCCACCCCCTGTTCTCTCTTTCTCTAAAATATATAAAATCTTAAATACAATAAAATAAAAAACAAAAATCAAAACCTTTCTCCAAGAATTAGGAGGCTGAGTTCTCAAGTCAACATGAACCTCTATTACCATGCCCAATCCTTTTCCCATCACTCCTGGCTGCTTGGCCACCAAGGGCTTCCCATTTACTTCATTGCAGCAGCTCCCTCAACTCATCTGCCTTTCCCTCTACTCTCCTCATTGCTTCCCTGGATCTCTGCAACCTCCTACAGCTGGTCCTTGACTGTGCAAGTGAAACCTCAAGAAAGTGGATTTAAAAATTACTGTGAGTGTGAAGGAATAATTCCCCAAACTATTTGGCTATCTATTCTAACAGTAAAACATTTTTGAGCAAATATATACATAATTTTCCTTAGAAGTGATATGTTTAAACTATTATTAGATAATAATATGTCAAGGCACAATGTCACAGATCAGTCATTCACTGGCTCAATGCTAAATCCCATGTGTGCCAAATTGTAGAAATATACTTCCCTTTCCTTGTCTATATCCAAAATTTCATATATTGAGATATTCATCAATTTTTTTTTGGTATATTAAAAACACACAATCTATCAAGGGCAATCAATCACCTCAAACAGAAGTAAACAAATCACCAACTGAAAAAAACACAAATGAAAACCCCACAAATTAACCGGAATTGAGCACATACTTGGCAAGCTGTTTCTCAGCATCAGCACAGAGTTCGAGAAGCCCCATGAGGACCGCAGACACGTCCATGTAAGGCTCCCAGACTGTGAAACCACGTCCAATGAGATCAATGGCTGTTCTTCGGATTGTACTGTGTGGAGGAAGTTTAGGGCTCGGGGGCTGCAGCAGAAGAAATGTCAGTGCCTTACCTAAAATTACAAAATAAAGGCAGAGAAATAAAGTTATTTTACTTTTGTGATGTTTTCTTTAAAGGTATTTTCAAAGTATAAACCACTTTTGATTTCTTTTTTTTTTTAACTAAAAAGGGGTTTTGAACAATAAGAAAAGATCTCAAATTTACTGTTTGCTCAGCCACGTTTTAAAGAGATAAGTTAGGCTACAATATTTTATGCCATATTCTAAGATGTTTTAATTTCATAAGAATTATGTATAAATAAGCATATGCAATTTCAAAACATATCAGTGATCCTAACTTCCAAACAAGGTTTCTCCCTACTCAGAATTCTGCGAAACAGAAATGGTTTCAAATAATGTTATATGGTATTCATCTTTCCTCTGCACCTAACAGAGTTCATATGTCAAATACTTCCATCAGTAACACTTGTCATCACAGGTGATGTTTATCAGCAGGGATGAGGGATGAAGGTAGAGGTATAGTTTAAAAAAGCTTCCCCCACAAACATCTATGTTTCTCCATATTCTGCTATACTGATCCAGCACAATGATGTGACGTATGTGGTAAGTTCTTCACGCAAGTTTGGTAAAGAAATTAAAAGACAGATCAATATCACGTCTAAATCTGATGAAATGATCTTGATTTTAATTGACATTTCTTTATGTTGAAGATAATGCTAACAGTTTATATACATAAGCCTAATGGCTGTTAAGCTGTAAAAGCTCATCTATTTCAAAAGGCATTTTGACGTTTAAAAAAGCAAATAGGGATGGTGAAGAGCAAACTGCAATTTAGAAGAGGTCTTTTGTTTCTTGAGGGGAAGACACAAAACTGTTTACAAATCACAGAACAGTACAGCAGACTGGTTAAGGGGCACGCAGATTTCAGATCTAAGACAGGGAAGTAACCACAGTTTCATAACTTATTAGGGGGCAGGCTGAAGAAGGTACTCATGAGCTGCCATCTCCTTATCTGTAAAATGGGGAAGATGAGAGCTATCTCTCACACACAGCATGGGAGTGCTGGATCAGCTGGTGTTTGCCAAGTGTCCTGCCATGTGCCCAGCACCTGACTGGGCTCCACAAATGGCAGTCAGGGCTCATGACGAATAGCATGCTGAACTTGTCTGTTTTCAAAACTAAGAACATGGCATATCACCTTTAATTTAATGCATTCAACAGAAAAAAGCATTTACTCATTTTTATGTCCTAGCCAATTGTTAAATGAGAGCCCAGACAAGAGTCTGTGAACACACTTTGTTCGTGGTTCAGAACATCTTCTGCCACAGAACCCTTGAAGAGTCTGTTGAAAACCATCAGTCTTTTCCCCAGGAAACTGCATACAATACATACACATATCCATCAAATTCTGCAAAAAAATTTCAAGGAGGCTGTGGTTCTTGGGTCAACAACTCCTGCAGTAAACCGAAAAGGTACATTTACACGGAAAGCCTCCTGGAGGAAACATTAACTGTGTTTCATGCAACTTTACATCTCCCACACCACCAAGCACAGTGCTCTGCACACATTATGAACCTAAGATGGAAACATCTCTGCCTTTACCGCGTGTACATTCTAATGCCGCTCCCTGCTCCAGTTTGCCAGAACGAGATTTCCAAATGCCACTTTTCCCCACCACTTTTCTGTTATTCTTTCCTTCTAGGAAGGTGGAAGAGCTGCAGAGAAAGCCCCGCTGCCGCTCTCTGCAGACATCCTGGAGCTCTAGCAGCAACGGCTCCAATCTAGGGGACAGGACTCTCTGAAGTTGTGTCCTTGGGAAGCACTGTTGTGAAGGGGCAGTGAGGTTTCCATTAAACACAATGTTTTATAGCATTTCAATCATCATTTTCCTTAACTGCACTCCACTATTTCTGTATTCGTTGCAGGCAGGAGCATTATGGCAATACTAGGGACCTTGCTGATTTCTTGCAGCCCGTGTGTGGGAACTCTGGAGGCAGCTTCCTTACCACTCTGACAATTTTGTCCTGAGAGCAAAAGTAAACCGTTAAGTGGCCGGTTTCTTGATGTTTTTCATCATTTTTCTGACAAAGTAGGAAGGACAGCAGAAGGGATGTGATCACTTCCCTTCCAAAGAAATGACAGGAAAGGAAGAATGAGTAAGCGTACTTCAAAAGACCCCTGGCCTTGCAGTGGTCCCCCCAGGGTATCTGTTGCTCCCCTGCAAAGTGTGATCTACCCTCACAGTGAGGATGCCCAGCTCAGCAGGAAATGCAGGCTCCCTATAGCACCGACATCCCCTCTTCTTAAATCACTTTCTATTTCATTCAAAGATCTTATAAGCAAAATTCCTCTACAGCTTTTCTCCTTCTTTAGTTCAGATCACAGTCTCTGGGTACCACAAAGCAAAGATCCCCACAGTTCTGGCCGGACACGTGGCACCAAGAGAAGCAGAGAGAAAAACGGCCTATTTAACACACACATTTTAAACCTACTAACTGGAGTCTGATTATCTTTCAGTGGTCTGTTTTGGAATTATAAAGACAGAAGAATGTTAAAATGCCACACCTGGAATTTTAAGTGGTCTCTGACAACTTATTCCAAGCAAAACATGTAAATAATAGAAGACGAAGAGGGTTTTCAAGTCAAACATTTTGATTTCCAGCTTAGCTGATTAATAAGATGCTTATGACTTCAATGCTACCAGGAAAAATGACCCTGATGTTCTGAAGGAATACTCTCGGATGCCTAAGGCTTCAAACTCCCTAATCATAGATTCTTCCTGGTGATATTAAGGAAGGACCCTTTAAGAAATGGTTGTTATGATAACAAACGGATAGGTAAATTTAAAATTCCTTTTTCAGCTTACACTGTATTCTCTACTTCAGGGTTTATCTGACTTATGTTTCCATAAGACATTGCTGCTCTGCAACATGGACCAAGGTGATAAAAAAGCTAAAATTGAGATACCCATGGTATCTTCCCTTTTGATAGAAAAAGTCTTGACAATTTTATGAATTTCATCTCTCAGAATGTTCCTTAAACCTTTGGTACCCAATAACAGTTGCATTTTAATCTGTGTAAAATGAAATCTAATTTTGTACAAAAATATGTATTTATTTTATGTAAATGCCCCACTGTTCCACAGTGCCTCACTGGGTAAGCAAGGCACAGAATGATGTTATTCTCTGCCACTATGATTGATTCCTTCTATAAAAGGCTCTCTAGTGGCAGTATTAAAAAGTTCAACAAGATGGACTGACATTCATTCAAGGTTTTCCGCAATTTGGTCCCAACTATCCATCCAAAGATTCACGTGGTAACTATTTACAGAGTGCTGCTACACAATACTAAGTGCTGGAGAGACAAAAGGAAAGAAGACTTTCCCTCAAGAAAATGCACTCTAGTTCAGGAGAGTTGAGCAAACAGGTCATGTGAACACATTCTGAATGGTGTTAGAATATTTAAAAGCACATGGTATCAAGACAGAACTTAATAGGGGCACTTAACCTCGTCTTAGAGGTATAAGAAGGCCTCCAGGGAAAGGTGACCTCTATACCCAAACCTAAAGAATAAAAGTAGGAGTTAGCTACTCAAAGGAGAGGACTGTGGAAAGAATGCATTCCAGACAGAGAGAAGAGCATGTCTAAAGGCCAGAAAATGAGAGAGGAAAGTGGCCAGATCAAGGGATTACACATAGTTCAATATGGCTAGAAACTCTATTGGGGAAAAAGGGAGAGGTTGAGGTGGTGGGCAAGGGAGAAAAGAGGACAAAGTAGATGAAAGAGAACAATGAGACACGAGGCAGGACAGATTATTACAGCCCAATCACAAAGGGCCTCATTTGCCATACTAGAAGTTTGTTTATTCTGGTGACAATGGGGAGCCACTGAAAGTTTTAAGCAAAGGAGAGGTTTGATTAGATTTTCATTTTAGAAAGATCAATACTTGGGTTGTCTTGTGATCAGAAAGGGTTAAGACCTACTGCCTGTTTAATTTGGATCTACCCATTCCCAGCCAAATGGATTAATTAGAATCATAGAATTTTCAAACTGAAAGGACTTGAGAAAAATAGCATCCATTCCCGTGCTTCAGATGAGATAACCGAGAACTACAGAATGCGGGCGAGTGCTTAGCCCCAGGCCTGGGGAAGAAGTACGGGCCTCTGTGGCCCAGGCTTTGTGTAATGGGGCCAGTACACAGGTCTGAACACAACTTGCATCTTTATGACCATGCTTTATTCCCGATGCTCTACCCAACTATGGATTCAAAACTGTATCCTTTATGATCAATCTCCTCCTGAATGAAGGCATAATTTCAACTGCAGTTACTAGTGTCTCCTGCAAACAGAAGATTAAATAAAATATATGGTTCATCTTTTCTCACATAATGAGAAGGTTGCCATCACTGGTTCAACAGCTAAATATAACCATAATAAGATCCCTGCAATTGTCTTGGCTCTAACTTAGTTGCGTTGTGGTCACAAAATGGCCTACTGTACATCTAGAATTTCTCTATCTTCTCTGCTTACCTTAGAATGAAATGCTTTTTAATACAGCAATTGCTATCCAAACATTTCACAAATAACAATATGGCATCTTTTGGTGTTCATTTCATTTTCTAAAGCTAATTTTATTTATTTTTATTTTATTACCTTTTCACATCTGCTAAATGAGTTCCCTAGGCCATTTGAAAT
The DNA here is from genome assembly GCF_002007445.2 of Ailuropoda melanoleuca. Classification (NCBI taxonomy): domain Eukaryota; kingdom Metazoa; phylum Chordata; class Mammalia; order Carnivora; family Ursidae; genus Ailuropoda; species Ailuropoda melanoleuca. Next base: position 88,388,305 of record NC_048231.1, on the reverse strand, counting down.
TTTTTGAAAATACTTTGTTTGGCATAAGGCTTAACACCATGCTTTATATTCAGTTATAACTTAATAAATGTTGCTTTGGCAAATACTGAGAATTACTTTACCCTGTGTGTGCCCACACAGTCAACAAAATTATGCACATATCAGAAATTTCCAAGAGTCTAGTACGAACCTATGCGAGCCCATGGGGAAGTTTCCACGGCTCTATGGTGAAATGGCAAAGATAGAAACAATGTAGTAAGTCTCTTTCATAAAGCTAAATTTATTCAACTTAAAGGAGTGCTTATATTCTTACCACTTTTTTGGTGAAAAAAGATTTTTTAAAAACGATGAAAATAAAGGGGTACCTGAGTAGCTCAGTCTCTTAAACCTCCAACTCTTGATTTCAGCTCAGGTCAAGATCTCAGAGCTGTGAAATCCAGCCCCATGTAGGGCTCTGCTCTCAGTGGGGAGTCTGCTTGAGATTCTCTCTCTCTCTCCCCCTCTGCCCCTATCCCCTCCCCCCCTCCCCCGCTTCCACATGCCTGTGCTTTCACTCTAATAATAAGTAATTCTACACTCTAATAAGTAAACAAATATTTTTTTAAAAAATGATGAAGATAGTGCTATTTTTTAATGTCTGTAGTGAGCAAAATAAACAATGTAAAACACTGTTACATACTCTCAGATTTTATTATTGGAAATTTTACTGGCCCATGATATCTGAAGATTGGAAACCATTATCATTTGTAATAAATGTACTATCCTGAGGCACTACAGGGTACCTTCTCCCACTGTAAGTATCACAACTAAGATTTCTACTACAGGTCCCTGGCTCTTAACTGAGAATGCCAAGAGGCTCCTAATTCACTTTGTTACAGGATAGAATTCAGCATTACTCAAGCAACCCTGAGACCATATTCAAGGTCTATTTACCAAATTACTAGACTTTCTCACCCGCGAGATAGGTAAGTAATAGATACCGTGGTAGCTTCATGGTAGGAATCTACCATGTAACACACCACTACCACTACCACCATGTATGTTTAGCCAAAAGTAGAAATGAACTACCAAAAATGCAGACATGCTCAGAACAGTGGGAAACAAATCAAAATAAAACAAAACACTTTGAAAAGCAGAAAGCACTAAAATCCAGCACTGGATAAATCACAATTAACTTAGACCCTCTGGCTGTTTGAATTCTGTTGTTGTGCAGTCAAGACTAATAACAATAGCTCATATTTTAGTGCTATTTTATCCCAAGCTTTTTATCTCAAGCGTTTTTTTGAAGTGTTCCAACTTTATTCCTACTGTTTTTTAAAAGTGCTACATAAGAGCAAAGCTGCAAGAAAATTCTTTACACTTCGCTGTAACAGCAAAACACTAAATATGAGAAAAGGATTGAGACAGAGATAGCAAAATAAAGCCTACGAGAGCAGTGATTAAAGAGCTGACAGTATTCTACAATGACTAACTTGTTGCTTTGGCAAGAAGAATATTGTCCCATCATGAACTGACCAGTGACAAAACACCAATTTAAAACATTTTTGTACTATCTGACCAGCAATGACGACTAGCTCTTTCAAAAGATGAACATACAAGCCAACACACGTGTGCGCGCACACGTGCTATTCGCTAATAATGAATTTGTCTTCTGGGGCATTTCTTCATCCTTATCACAAAGTGTAGATTCACTTTATTAATGCACCCTACATTTATGGAATGCATATTCTACGAAAACACTTACATTAACTATAAAAAACTATAGTTATATGTTTCTATAAGCACTAGGTATTATTTTAAGCATCATTTGATAATAAATAACACTTTTATGTTTTTATCTCACTTTTTTCCCCACTTGCATTTCTAACGAGGGTAAAGACTAAACCTGATAGTAGTGGTGCCTTGAGTTCTCTAGTCTATTAAACTGCTTTTATTCACTCACTCACACACATACAGAGTCAACTGCCAGTTATATACACCAATACAACACTTTTAATACTAACAGGAATCTTGATTTTCATACACAGATCCTACTAACATGACATGTTCATGACACGAACATGAATCATGTAGTAGTGTTTTTTACCCAGTTTCTATTTGTGCTGAAATAGCACTAAACAGGAAAGGATCACTTAAAAAGTTGTAAAATTGATATTTTTTACCCAGCTTTCCACTTGTAATTTTTATTTCCTTTGGAGGGAGGCTAACTTTTCCCTCTCATGCTTCCCCTGATGTGTGAAGACCTCTTAGGAACCCTGTGGTTACCTCATAGGCAGATTCTAGAATGAGCTGTTATAAGCCCTCTAGCAACCAGTACACCCCGAATGAAGAAGGAAACAGCACTGGCTAACTGAAGGGACTGAAGGAAGGAAGTGTGGAAGGACTGAGCATAAGAAGGGGAAAGGGGACCTCCGTTATGGAGTGCTTCCTTGCTGCAGGCAAGGGAACCTGGATTTTATGGCAGTCAATGCTTTCAGAAAACCAGTGGCGCCAGGAAGAGTTTTAAGAACTGGAAATTAAAAGAGAAGCCAGAGTCACGCCATATTTATCAAGGGAGAATGAAATTTGCTTACTGGAATTATTACAAAACCATAGCATTTCAGAGAATTTTTCAAAGAGCCTTTAGAGGTCTTTCATAATTATTATGGCTGTCCCACTGATAGGTAACATACAAAACCATTTTCTTGAGCTCTAGTCCCTCCTAGGCCAGTCAGGCCAGTCAATGGACCTAGTTAGAAGAAACGTGTTCCTCTTACTTAAAAAATACCATGAATGAAGAAATGGCCACGAATCACCCTTGGCTCTGAATGGCAGAGGAGGGGAAAAAAGGTCATATTAAAAAAATGCATTAATTAATAGTTCAGTTACAAGGAAATTCCTATGGGAGAACACATTATATGCACTTTAAACCAAATGAATTTGTGATGATTTATGCCATTACAATGAGTGCAAAATGAATTAATAATGATTGGCCACTTATTTCAAAGTGTAACCAAGTGAAGGAAGCCTTTTCCCACTTGTTAATGTCCACCAAAGAACAAGGATGGCAGAGTGCCATCTGGAATTCTATTCCTTTGCTTTATACAGAAACTTGATTTAATTAAAAATAATTCCATCTAGTGTGTGTTATTCATGGATATGGACTAATTAACAAACACTTCTATAACTAAACGCCTTGTATTAACGCAGTTATTAAAAACTGTCAAACTGTTTACATCCTGCACTGCACAAAAACAAGTCATTTTTTAATAAAAAGCATAAAGTAACTGTTAAATTAGGAAACTAATTTAACCAAGATATTTAAAAACTCATTAATCTATCAGTTTTATCAAAACAGTCCTATTTTACGTAATTTGCTGTTTCTTGTCCTATAATCAGAAGACTCTATGGGGCGCCTGGGTGGCTCAGTCATTAAGCATCTGCATTCGGCTCAGGGCGTGATCCCAGCATTTTGGGATCAAGCCCCACACCAGGCTCCTCCGCTGGAAGCCTGCTTCTTCCTCTCCCACCCCCCTGCTTGTGTTCCCTCTCTCGCTGGCTCTCTATCTCTGTCAAATAAACAAATAAAATCTTTAAGAAAAAAAAAAAAAGACTCTAAAATCCCAATGCTCCTTGATTGAAAGTACATTTTTTTCAGTTCAATTGAATTTCAAATTGTATCATACAATGAAATTTAAAATTACATTGGCTTTCAGTATTTGATCTACTTTGGATGGCAAACTAAAATTAGGGAGTCTTACTCTTCCTATAAACAAAAAGATATGACTTATTGCAGATAGCCTTTTTCTGCCTAAGGAATGTAAAGAGTGCTGATTTTTGGACAATCAAAGCAATAAAGAAGCAAAATAATAGAAGCTGATGTTTATGATACCAAAGAAGTAAAAAGAAATCTATTAATCTAGGAAATCTTTAATTAAACGGTCCAAATACTTCTATGTCCTGTTCCCAAAAGGTGTAGGATGGTTAAACAGCGTGAATGAGTGGGTTGGCGGATGCAAAAGAACACCAGAGCTTATGTTCCAGCTCTAGCGCCTCCTAGCGGAGTGATCCTCTATTCATTCCATATTTACTAGTGCTTGCTATGTTCCAGGCACTGTTCCAGGGTCAATAAAATCTGTGCTCTCACGGACCTTACATTCCAGTTGGGCCAGAAAGACCAAAAGAACAAATAGATATGTCAAGGAGTACTAAGTCCTGTGAAGAAAAATAAAGTAAGATAAAAGCCTAGAAAGTGAGAGGAAAGGACTCTGCAGAAGGTGACATTTGAACAGAGGCCCGAGTGAAATGAAAGAGAGGCATGTAGACATGTGTGGGAGAGGCATTCTAGGCTGAGGGGACAGCACAAAGGCCCTGTGGTAGGTAGGGATCCCTGAGGGCCAGCAGGAAGTCTAGAGTGGTTAGATGGCAGTGAACAAGGACAAGAGTGGAAGGACATGAAATCAGAGAGGCAGCCTTGGGATGGCTCACACAAGACCTTTTCCCCATGCGACCATAAGTGTTATGAGAAACTCATGGAAGTCACTTGGAGGAGAGTGACATGACCTGCCGTCAACCAGAAAGTATCGGGGTGCTGTGTACAGAATAGACTGGGGTGAGTGGGGGAAAAGACTCCCATTAGGGACGCCAACTGGGAGGTTCTTAAAATGGTTCAAGAATGAGATAATGACAGTGTGGACTAAAACAGTAGTGACATGGTTCTCATACTGTGTGGACTCTGGATTTAAAAAAAAAATTTCAGAAGACAGAGCAGACAGGATTCATTGAGGGACTGGATATGAATATATGATGGGAAAGAGAAGTAACCAGGCATTTGGACATGAACAGCTATGTGAATGGTGGTGACACTCACTAAAATGAGGAACAACAGGAGAGAAGGAGGTTTTTTTGTTTTTGAAGTGCCAGCAATAATCCAAACTTTCGTTGTAGGCACTTCCAATTTGAGATACATATCTGACATGTGAAGGTAGATTTCAGATAAGCCACTGGATGTATATGATTCTGGAGACTGGTGTGGAAACCAGGGCTGGAATTAAGAAGTTAGAAATCGTCCATGTACACATGCATTGAAGCCATGGGACCAGCAGCAATACCTGGCGAATGAGGGTAGGTACAGAGGAAAGAGGGGAAACACCAAGACTGAGTATAAGTGGCTAATGAGGTGGGAGAAACAGGAAAGGACGATGTCACAGTAACCCAGCAAAGGTGCAGGTTTCATCATAGCTGGAATTACGTGCTACCAAGAGACAGAGACAAGAGCTGAGAATTGTTTACTGGCTTTGGCAACATGGAAGTCACTGGTTATCTTATTGAAAGGGTTTTAGTAGAGTGAAAGTCAGAAAAGCCTGACTGAAGCAGATACAGGAAAAAGATGGTGGCTGAGAAAGCAGGGGAGGTAAACATTATCAGAGTATTTAGTGCAGAATGTATACAATTATGCAGATTAGAGTATTTGTATTTTTCTGTGACAGTGACTTCTTAATAACTGCTGAAAATAATGCAGTATTCATGTGACCTCCTATAGATACGGACAACGGATGAAACAGACACTAGGAGTGTCTAGCTAATGTGACACATATTTCTCAGCGTGTTCCATGCATAGCTTCTACAGCCTTCTCTGGACCTCATCACCTCCAGGAATCAACCAATCAGAGTGAGTCTCTGGCTTTCAAAGCAGAGCCTGGTCTTTCCAGAGATGAACCCCCCCAACACAGCAGCTTCATTCACGTCTGATTAGGAAAGTATCATAATCCTTCCTGGTCATCTGTACACCATGAAACATCCTATGAGAGGGGCTCACCAGATGGATTACAGGATTCCGAAGATGCTGATGTACCTCTCCAAAATAACGGACTTTAGTGTTCGATCATAGCCTTATGCTCGGTTATTTTACCCATTTGCACTACTCTAGGGCTTTTAGAATTTAATTATTAAAAAATGCATGAAGTCTAAATAAATAAAATCTTTTAAAAAGGTGGGGGCGCTTGGGTGGCTCAGTGGGTTAAGCGTCTGCCTTAGGCTCAGGTCATGATCCCAAGGTCCTGGGATCAGTCCCACACTGGGGTGGGGGGTGGGGTCCCTGCTCAGCAGGGAGTCTGCTTCTCCTCTGCCTGCCCTTCCCCTGTTTGTGCGCACTCTCTGTCAAATAAATAAAATCTTCAAAAATATAAAATAAAAAATACATGAAACCAAAACAATGACATTTTCCCAAAAATACCATTAATGTAACCAAAAGTACGGTAAAAAAACTGAACTGCTTCATGATAATTTCATAACTGCATACGCTTTTTAAATAATTCACACAGACTAAGTAAGTTAGCATAATCTCAAAGTAATTTTATAAGTAGTCTAGTGGAGATGAAAATCATATGCACAATGAATTGATCTCTTTTCTAATAACCACAGTAAAACATTCACCTGGAACAAGAAGATGCTGAATGTTAACCCTTCCCAGATAGATCATCAAAGATGAGAAACAGCTGCCCTTAGCGGACACTAAATATGAAGCAAACTGTGAGATGAAGACTAGAGTAGCCCTAGGAAAAATAAATTCAGAATCGCTTTACATGGGAGCAAATAAACAAACGCCAACATTCTCAGTGCAAGCACTCTAAATGTTTCCTTTCTACACATTTATTTTATTGAAGTTGAGTAAGGGAAGAAAAAAAAAGATGAGCAAACAAAAGTCACTCTGCTGCCCGTTTCTCAGTCTGGACATCTTTGTTTAAGCTTTGACTTGGCTTAAATGAACGAATTAATATTGACAAAAACATCAACTAAGCTAATGAGTTGTTAGTTAAGGCAATAAACATGTCACATTAGAGTCAGCGCAGTAAAGAGGTAATTAGCCCTGGAAAAGCCCTGCTGATTGGAGCTGTTGAGATCCTCTGCTCTTAACCTTTGAGTCCATTATCCAGCCCAGGAGTGGTGGCTATGTAATGGGGACTCGCGAGTAAACAGCAGGGGGCTGGAGCAGCTAGACCTGTGTCCGAATTCTGGGATGAAAGGGGCGCTACCAGGCTTACAAGACAGCCATCAACAAAGCTCTGTGCCCTTTGAGGAATAGATATTAATGTCCAACAGGGAAGGCAAATATATTTCCAAAGAAATATTTGTGGGTGTATATATTTTTTAACAAAAAAATACTTAGCAATATATTAAGTAACATGCAATGAGACAAAGGAAGTCACTCTAATCACAAAATACTCTCCCATCTGCAAATAAGGATGCCCTGACCCTTTCAAGATAAAGTGCAAGATACTATAGTATGATGAATTCCTAAGCTATAAAAGCAACCAAGATCACAATTAAAAATCACAGCTAATAATTTACATTTAAGAAAAAAAACATGCTATTATACTTCTATAATACCTGTGTTTACATGAATAGTTACAAATTGTCCTTCAGAGCAGTTTGTTCTGTAAGATCTTTTGTGATTTTGTTTTGTTTTAACTTCTCACTGATTTTACTGATTTGGCTTTGGGACAACACTAGCATTTCAAAGTCTAGGCTGAAAAAGAAATTAGATTCTTATAGAAAAATCACAAACAGGAGGACAGAACCACACAGGAGTTAAAACAGAACATATACAAATAAAATGTCCATTCTCTCAATTAGTGGATCATATGTGAAATAAAGCAAAAGACCATATTGGAGAGCACATGTGAACTTGCATAGTCTTCATAATAACTTCCAAAATATTGTCAAATGGGCTAAGTTTTGACATTGCATCTAATATTATATATGCATATAAATGTATTAATTGATACTAGTATATGCATAGAAAAAGGTTAGATTGAGACCATATTATCAGGAAATACATATTTTTCCTTTGGAAACTTGTCTTTCGAGTTTAAAAGCAAACACACACATTCAAGATAAATACTACACTGCCATTCATTTTGCATACTTTAATAATTTTATGCTATTTGCTTTCACAGAAGAAGAAAATGTTCCATCCTAATTCTGTTACTATGTAAGTGTGATGGTACAGTGGTTAGATACGCAGTTCTTTGTCACTACTGCCGTGTGTGTACGTGCAGTATGTGTCTGGGTGTTAGAGGAGGAGAGACATGGGACATTTACTATACAGTAATCAATATGTCCTCTCCTTTCTCAGGCTGAGTAATTTCAAAAGGGACAGGAAGCAATTAGTTTCCTCATACCTTATTGGGCAGTGTATGGTTTTAATATTTTCCTCCCTCAATACAGCTTTCTACTGAATTTGCAAAACAGCTGTATAATACATGGCTTAATTTTCCTTAGTTAATTCCTTTACATAATTAAATTTAGATTGAAAAGCACTATAAACCAGTCTTCATTTTCAATGAAAGATGAACCAAGAAGTAATGTTGCAAACTAAAATAAGAAATACCTTTTTTTGGGGGGTTATTTTATTGTCATTGACAGCTAAGTGTAACCTGAAAATATACACTACAGTATTTATTTCTTCTATTATACAAAGAACATATACAAATGTCCAAATACTTCTAAATTGTCTAGGAGCAATAAAGAAAAATAAGGTTGTCAAAATATTTTTAAGACTACACCCATACATTAAATCCATACCTGTAATTATTTATATAATTTCATATCTAAGCAGTGTATCACAGAACAATGGTGTTTAGTCTTTTTTTTTTTTATCCCAACATACTTGCAGAATATGACATATTACCAAACCATTTCTTACTCTGATGGAATGGGGGTTGCAAAATCGGAGGGAAGCAGAGTGCCATAAACATAATTTGAAAACGCCCTCCCGGTGATTCAGATGTGTTACCCCACTTCACACCTTGTCCTTCCCGGTTCCAGTCAGGAGGCCAAAGTCACCACCCCACCCCACCCCCTACACCGTGCCGTGACCGAAAATCAATAGAGAGTAGTATAGAGCTATGAAGTATGATCTGAATTCTAATCCTCACCTGAGATCAAATGAGATGGAGAAAAGACCTATTTCTTGAGTTGACAGGAATATTAAATGACAGAACAGGCATCATGCCTAAAACGGGGTAGGCTCTTGATAAATTCTTCTTCCTCCATCTTCCTGATCACAATTACACAAAAATTGTTAATTATTTTCCTCAATCACAGATATTTATTTGTATATTATTCTAAGACTTCTTTCTCCCTCTCCCTCTGTCCCTCCTCCCACTCATCTTCTCCCTCTCTCAAATAAGTAAAATCTTTAAAAAAATTTTTTAAAAATATATGTAATATCAAGCATTTTACCAGTCAGAAAAACCAATAAAATGAATGAATGAATGGAAGGAAAGTGGTAAGAAGGAAAATTATATTTGCTGCCTGGTGGGTGGCATGCGCTATTTTGAATGCTTTAACTACAGGATTTCATTTAATGCTGAAAATAGACCTGGGAGGTATATATTAGCTTCAGTTTTGAAGATGAGGAAAACCGCTTCTCAGAAACCTTAAATAACTTATTCGAGATCACACTATGAATAATGCCAAAATAGAGTTTACCTGACATGAAATCCTCTATTTTGTCCATTATATTTTATATAATAGTTATTTAAAAATAATAGGCTATGCTACATTCCAGACTTCAGATGATACTGCAAATGATTTTTCGTTTAATATTGCAAATGAAATACACCATATTATTTCTCGCCTGGTAATCCCAGAAACCATAAATTGGCTTCTTGATGATCGAGCAAGCACTGAATCATTTTAACATACATGGAAAGTGAAAAGCCAAACTGGCAGAGCCCCTCAAGGAATACTGAAATTGTTTATCTGAATAATCTGCATATATTAACACATAATAAGACAGAGAAAAAGCAAACAAATATTCTAACACTGGTTTTCTAACCTTTTCCGTTCCTAGTTAAACTGGGCTAGCAATGCTATTTTTCTTCCTCTCAAAATCTATAGAGGGTGAATCAAATGTGAAAGAAAGATCAATTCTGTTCTGAGACAGTAAATGAGCTTAAGATCAGACCTGTTTCAGTTTACAGAGAGAATCTAATTATGCTAGCTTAAATATATGTTCACAGAACTATATTACAGAGTCAGGAAAAAGAGAGAATACCCTCACTCGCCCCACTGACAAGCAAATTTGATGGGCACTGATAGAGTTAAAAAAAAAATCAGGCCCACAGACCACACCATCCATAAAGCAAAAGCTATAGAGCAAAATATCCTCACCCCTCGTATTTTTATAAAAGTCTAGAGCTCGAATGGTCCAACATCATTATGAAAGATCAGAAAACAGAGGCTCAGAGAGGTTGTGTGGCTTACTTTACATTAAACAGCAAGTGCTATGGCCTGTCCAGAAGCCAAAGCTCCAGTCTCAAAAACCAGCATTCCCTCTACAGTAATACAAGGTCTCCGTAACAAATGAGGTTCAAAATGATCGTCACCGTAACTGCATCAATCACAACAATATCTCAGCGCCGGGCACACTGTCTGGCACTGAGGAAGCATTAAAAATACTTGTGGAATGAATGAATGGACTTGATTCACACTCTACCCTCCACATTTTAACCACCTTTCAAGGTCTCGGTTAAGTTTCCCGTTATTTACCAAGCTTTGCTGGTCGCTCCCAACTCCCGTGTCCCTGAGTTTCGGGAGCACATTTTGTTCATACCATTCCAAGAAATACTAGACTTAGTAAGCTCAGAATTAGATGAGAGTTTAAAGATGATCTGGCCCAGAGGTGTCCAATCCTGGCATTTAGGATCACCTGATAAGCTTAATGAAAACCCAAATTCGTGGCTTCACGGAGCCCTACAGAGTCAGAAGGCAGTCACTCCCCTGCAGGGCAGCCACCGCCACTGTGAGACCTCTTGTTTATTATGTAAACTTTCAAACGTACACAAGAAGAGTATAGTAAACCTTGTAGCCAACATCCAGCTTCCAGAGTTTTAAAGTCCTGGCTAACCTTGTTTGCATCTATACCCTCACTCACTCTCCCCAGCACCCTGAATTACTTTGTAGCAAATCTCATCTACCAATTCTTCAGTATATATGTCTAAAAGACTGGGACTTATAATAAACATAATCACAATACTATTACCACACCTAAACAAAATTGTCAGTAATTTCATATCATCAAATAGCCAATCAGCTTTCACATTTTATTAATTTTCTTTCTGTTGCCCTAACTCTCTCTTCCCTATCTCTCACCTTCTTCCTTTGTCTCTAGAATCATAATCCAACTACAACTCTAAATCTCAATCTGGGGCGCCTGGGTGGCTCAGCTGGTTAAGCGTCTGACTCTTGATTTCAGATCAGGTTATGTTCTCAGGATTGTGAGATGGAGCCCTGTGTGCCCCTACCCATCCCCTTGAGTGCATGCACACCCACTCTCTCGCTCTCCCACCCCCCCAAAAAAATTCAGTCTGTAGGTTGGCCCCCCAAGCCCTGCTTTTCTGGAAGAAATCAGTTCTTTTGTCCCACAGAGTTTTCTAAAATCTGTATCATGCTGATTATTCCTTTATTCCTATATTCTTCTGACCTCTGTATGTCCTATAAACTGGTGGAACAGATTCAGGTTTGAATTTTTATTTTTACTATTTCTTAGATGTTGTTACATACTTCCATCCAGAAGTATGTAAGGTCTGGCTGTCTCTTTTTGGGGGTCATTAGGAGTGATTGTTCAGGTTCATTAATTGATCAGGGTGGCAAAGTGGTGATATTCTATTACCCCTCCTTCATGTATTGGCTAGAACACTGTTATAAAGAGGAATATTCTCTCATCAACCATTTGATTATGCTGAGTTACATTTGTACAGAAAACAAAGGACAAATGTTTACTTCCCTTTATTTACCAATTTTCAAAATTACAAGTTAATTCTCTTCCATCACTCAAAAGTGACATTGAAGTTTATGTGATTTTACTCCCCAAGGATCATTTTGAACTCTTGAATCAAAATAAATGTATGTGTTTCTCTGTTTCAATCCACTACTGTTATTTGTGTTGCTTTTTTCCCCTCTGTTTATGGTATCTTATATAAATATATACAGAAATTGCTCTTGGATTTTGAATCATTGTGTACAGAGTACTTCCACATCAGACTAGCTTTCTGTGAGCACTCGTATGATTTTACAACAAATATAGATAAAATCTCAAGTAGTATCATTACCACTAAATACAAAATAGATTGCATGTCTTAAATTCTTAAGTTCTTAAGGCACTAACATTTGTATTTTTAAATCCATCAAAATAAAAGTAATTAGAAACAAAACAGAAATCCTAATACCACCTCCTCAAAATTATCTATAATCAAAAAGGGAATTAATACAACATAGGAGTTTCTCGGTTGTTTTATATATTTCTTAGATTTTAGGCTTAATTTTAACACCCGGTCTTTTTCATCGAAGTTCCTCCCTTCTACATATTCTCTAAGCCATACTTACCTTTCAGTATCTGTGAGATATCTACATACTCTCTTACCCTACTTGCAAATAGCTTCATGCCAATTTTCTTTTTTTTTTTTTTTTTTTTTTTAGATTTTATTTATTTGTCAGAGAGAGAGGGAGAGAACGAGCAGCGGGGAGGAGCAGAGGGAAAGGGAGAAGCAGGCTCCCCGCTGAGCAAGGAGCCCCATGTGGGACTTGATCCCACGACTTTGGGATCATGACCCAAGCCAAAGGCAGACGCTTAACTGACTGAGCCACCCAGACGCCCCTCGTGCCAATTTTCTGCACTCAGAATATTTGCCCTAATACTTACTTCAACCTGCTTCATCCCTTCCAATCTTCTCAATGTTCTATAAAACAAGTTAAAAATTTTTTTAATGACCACACCACAAAGATTCTGGCATTTCGAGAGAAAAAGCCAAAGAAGAGGATATTTGAAAATGAGGTTTCCCTAGTATGATAATGCATTTAAACATGAATTTCCACAGTCACTTAATAATTATAATTGCAAGCGAAAGACTCTGCATACTGGATTCCTTTCTCTCAGTAATGAGCTTAACTTGGTTTCCACATGTGGAAGGCAGTAATAACTGCCAATCTCTAATTTCCACATGGGTGTGTTTTGTGAATATATGATAATGCCCCGTGTAAAATCATCTGAGTATCCTGGAATCAAAAGGCCATAAAAAACACATAATTGCCCCAAAAGTTAGGCTAATGTTGTTAACAAGTCTGGAAGTGATTAAGGGCAAAACACTTCTAATTTATAGCTTCATTAACAGCTGAGGTTCTGAAAAATAACACTGCATTAAAAATTAGTCTCTGCATTTTCATATTCAAGTTAAGAGTTCTACAAATTTATCAACCCATTAACTATAAACATTGCATTAGCTGCACATTAAATGGAAAACTGTGAATCATTACGAACCAGCTCTCCGGGTGGCTCACTATAATTTAAATATACTGTGGACCACGGTAAGATTGAATCAGACTAGGTCCCAATCAAAAATTTTAAATAAATGACTTCCTGGATAATAAGAAAACGTGACTGCTTATCGCCAGTGAGATGGCAGCAGGGCCTACCACTGTCTGTAGCATTTTTCTTGAAGCTGACAGAAGAACCCAAAAGCCAACTTCTACTAAAAATGGCAAAACAAGGGGCACCTGGGTGGCTCAGTCGTCTGCCCTGGGCTCAAGTCATGACCCCAGGGTCCTGGGATCTGCCTGCACCACAAGCTCCCTGCTCAGCGGGGAGTCTGCTTCTCAGTCTTCCTCTGTGCCTTCCCCTGCTTGTTCTCTCCCCGGCCCCCACAGTGTGTGCACACGTGTTCTCGCTCTCAAAAAGATCTTTAAAGAAAATGGAAAAACAAATATGTCAACTGGTCACTGTTTTACTACTGGCCATTCCAATATGGCTATTTACTAGCCATAGCTCAACTCTCAAAATACATCTTAACACAAGAATGAAGATTATTAAAAATATCAAACTAGTTCCAACTTCATTCATAGAACTCAAAGACCTCAGTGACTCTCATCATTAGAAAATATCAGGAGATAAAAGCGGGCCAGTAGTAAACGCAAAACCTCAAAAGTGAATAGGGTACTTTCCAATAGCATCTTTTTAGGCAAGGCCGTCATTGAACTATAGAGCACAAGTGCCACCCGAGGGCACAATACCACCAAAGGGTGATCACCTTGATATTTAAAAGTCAGAAAGATAGCAAAGAGTACAGAAATAAAAATCTGCTGGGAGGTGTGTCAAGAAGGCAGCCACGTAAGCAAATCTGAAATAACTTATGTGCAAGGGTTTACATAATCCTAGATGTAAGACACATTGTCCAGAGACTGGAAAATCTGTTGGCCAAATATTTTCTGCCAACTACAGTGATGAGGATGACACTTCACTTCTGCCACCATGTTATAGGGCTGTCACAAATTACTTGTTATCTGTATTTTTCCTTAACATCATTTCTGTCTCTTGCCCAGTTGCTAACTTGGGTTCTAGCTTATACGATTTACTTTGCTAACTTGCTGCTCTTCTGTATAATAGCAGAACCGATACTTCAGTATTAGGTTGAACCACATGAAATTGCCAATATTTTCCCTTCTTTGACTTCAAAGAAGTCAATTCAAAGAACGGCAGTTTCATGTGATACAAGCTAACACTTGATACTTCGCAGACCTATCACTACACCAGCAACACATGCATTTAAAGAGAATAATCAAATGAGGCTTCCATTTGTGTGCACTTCTGTGACTATATATAAGATTTAAGGGCGCAATTAAACGTGAAAGGCAGTAACTTTTCAAGCTTTCACATCCATCAAAAAAGCACATTATATAAATATACATACATAAATATATCTCCTATATATAAATGTCCACGAAGGCAAATTCTACTTTGCAGTTTCCCAAATTAACTTGATTGACAACCTATAGGTTCAGCATAACGATTTCTGGGCAATGAAAGCAGCTGAACGACACCCTGCATATACCCACATAATACTGCTATACTTGAGGAGTGGTCGCATCAATATTTTAGGCCTCGAGCTACCACCCAGAAGTCTTCTCTTCCCAGAAGCAGAGTGGCCTGCTCCACTCAAACCAACTGGCGTGCAAGGCTCAGTCACGGAACCGACACTGGAGACGTTCTGAGCAGACTGTTCTGTAATGTGACGGCTAGTCAGTCAAAGTAGAATTTTAAATGTGCTTGGGCTTAATACATTACCTTCTCTTGGCCCAAAATTCTTTTCTAGTGCTTAAAAGTCCGAAGAATCCTCCATCTGCCAATAGTGTTCTCCCTTTAAGCCGTTCAACAGGAAAACACTAGTAAATCCCCTGCTTGCCATTTTTATTTTTTTGTAACTCACAGAATGCTGTCCCAGCAAACAGACAACTGCAGCTAAAATGGATGGCACTGCAACATTTTACAACGTATAATGGGGCTGGGCTGCCTTTTCTGTTTTGGAGAAAATACATTGTAATGTCCACTGGGTCTGAGGATAAGAGATTATAGGACCCATGTCTTCAGTCTGATAAAGTAGCTAGCAGTAAGCCCAGAAATCCATAGCAATTAAAAGGCAAATAAAAGTTAAATATAGAATTTGTACATCTATTGTACATTATAATCAAAGATCTGAATCTTGTTAGCAAATCATTAATTATTCCTTATCACTAACATCCTCTGCAATTGTAGGTAAGTGATAGGACATTACTAGGCCATTGAAATGCAAATTTGGGGGCAATGGTTACCAACCACCATTTATTTATCTGTAAATGCAAAATGGAGTTAGTGGTGCTGACCACCCACAAGCCGGGCTCAGGTTTTAGAGGCCTGGTCTAGCTCTGCTTCAAACCTACTCTTTCCAACGCTACAGGACTATACTGCCTAGAGATCCATACGGCAATGATACGGGTCTTCCTCAGAAGAAGAAACAAAAGAGAGAACAATTTCCTTGTTGGTCTCACAGAACTTATAAAATGAAACTTTAGTAATTTGACAGTTTTGACTGAGGAGACTGTATCTCTTAGAATTATAATGTTAAATGTTTACTTCTGGGCTAGTTTTCAATTTGTAGTAGCTCAGCTAAAAATCCATGTTTCCCCCACTGCTTCGTAATACTAGAGCTGGACTCTGTAAATACCTCCTTTGCCAGCTAGTGGAAAATGTTAAGCTTCGCCAGTGGAGGTCAACGGAGTGATCCCGCAAGGGCAGAGACACGTCCCTCCAAGTGAAAATGGCAGACAGCTCCTACAGACCAGCTTAGATCAGCTCCTGCCCTCCAGCAAGGCTGCTTCAGCACAGGGCCGCCCCCAGCCCTCCAGCAAGGTCAGGACCAGCTCCAGCTGCCCTTGCCCCTGGCCCTGAGGCAACAGCAGGCCACGTCCACCCAGGCCCATTGCCAAGTTTCTCCACCTCTCTTAGGTTGGTGCTTCCCTCTTTGCAGAAGTCTAATCTTGGAGGAGAGTGCTTAGTTCCTTTATTATCTCTTTTACCTCACCAGAGACTAGGTAGTAGTGGCTATCTCACATTTGCTACTTCTAGTAGCTTACCACTTTCTACCAGGAAGCAATTCTTTATAATTTCTCTGTTCAGATAACTGATGTGGTTTCTGTCTCCTGACTGATAATACCTCCCTTCTTTCCCTTCAAGAATTATCAGGACTCAATACTGTACTATCCCAAAGTAACTGCTTTTACTGCTCTGGAGATTACTACACAACTTCTATGGTCCTCAAGAAGATTCTAATTCTTGCTTTCTTCACACAATCTAGAAGTAGCTCATTTCAGACACTATGAGAATTCTCCAAAATATTGAGCCCCATTTAACCTATGGATGACAAGATGAAATTTCTGGTAACAGCTAAAATTTACTAAAATGCCTAAATCAAAATGCCATTCACAAAACTGAACAATGTTTATGTGTGTGTGTATACACATATATTCAGTGAGTTCAATTCACTGATCATTTATTAATCATGAAATTAATCCTATTTGCTGAAAGGAGAAAATCTGGAGCTTTGGGGGCATAAATCAGATAAACATCACTTAGGCACACACATATTCAAACCTGAAAGCATATACTGAATTCTCACACATTATTTCCCAATATGCTTGTTTCTCAAGTGTTAATACTTCGACAGTGGAAATGAAACATTCATTTATTTTTAGATGTTATATGATGATCAGAAATTGTTAAGACAAAACACATTTAGTTATTACACACTAGGTAGGGTTCAAGACCAGTTTCTGACCAGGATAATTTAGAATGGTTTTTTTTTCCATTTTTATTAAGTTTTTAACTTTAATTCCAGTATAGTCATAGAGTTTTATATTAGTTTCAGGTGTACTAGAATAATTTTTTTTTTTTTAAGATTTTATTTATTTGACAGAGATAGAGACAGCCAGCGAGAGAGGGAACACAAGCAGGGGGAGTGGGAGAGGAAGAAGCAGGCTCCCAGCAGAGGAGCCTGATGTGGGGCTCGATCCCACAACGCCAGGATCACGCCCTGAGCCAAAGGCAGACGCTTAACCGCTGTGCCACCCAGGCGCCCCAGAATAATTTTTTAATATAAAATAAAAAGTGGCATTAATAAAAGAGAGGCATATTGTCCTGGGACCTAATTTCCCGGGCAGTCCTTCAGTAGCGTAGGTTCAAGAGGCACAACTACTAATTGAACAGGCTGAAGTGGGAGAAAAACTTGTAAATGTAAAAAGATGCCTTAAAAATTTCAGAAATTTAAGGTGATACCTTAGAAGCACATCATTATATTTCTAATACAAGACCTTAAAAACTTTATTGAGAATAGCATGAAAGATTTTTTCTTTTTTTTCCTATGACTAGCTATAAACAAAATTCAGAGTATGGAAATATTTACTCTGATATTTTCTTTCAAGTTAATCTCATATAACACTTCAGAGAAAAACACATCTAGCTAAACACTGAGCTATAGGTAAGAAGCACTGAGATTTAATGGACATAGAATAAAACTCAATGTGAAAAAAATCTGCTGTGCCTTCCAAAGCCTACCTATTAATACAATGATATATGCTAAGAATCTCTAATCATTATGCTTTTATTTTTAAATCTATAAATAAAACTGTACTAAACTTTCTACCCAAGGGTTGTATAACACTTGGAAACTTGGGGGGGGGGGAGGGAGGGAGGGAGATTGAAAATTGAAAGCCAGAGAAAAATAAAATTGCTATTTCCAATTCTGAACACCCTCAGCTAATTTAAAACATACTACTATAAAATGTAACTCTGTCTTTATACTACCACCTAGGAAGAACAGCTTCTTAAAAACTTCCTATTTTGAAATAATTTTTTTAGACCTATAGAAAAGACGCATAAATAGGAAAGAGAATTCATATATATCCTTCACCCAGCTATTCCCTAATGTCAACAGCTCACATAACCATTGTAATGGAAGACAGTCGGAAGAAAGGCAGGCAGGGGCAAGTTCCACCTCAACCCCTGCTCCCCCGCC
This sequence comes from Ailuropoda melanoleuca, assembly GCF_002007445.2. Taxonomy (NCBI): domain Eukaryota; kingdom Metazoa; phylum Chordata; class Mammalia; order Carnivora; family Ursidae; genus Ailuropoda; species Ailuropoda melanoleuca. The sequence continues at coordinate 88,369,961 of NC_048231.1, read as the reverse complement.
CCGCCCCCCAAGAGGAAACTACCCTTAAAAGGAAAAAGACCTCCTCCTGTTGTTCTCCACCACCCTGAAAGGAACCCCCCACCCTTTCCCATGTGAACACTACCTGATAGGTAGATGAGCACATGGACAAAAACCTGATTGGGTGATAGGTGAATGGAGGGTTAATCAGGTTGAAACAGGCCACCAACAACTTCATAAAAACCCTAGATTTAGAAACTCCAACACCAACCCTCTCGGATCCCCTTCCTCTTCAGGAGCTTTGTACTATTGCTCAATAATGTTGCTTTGCTGCCACCCCCCTTCCTCCGGTCTACCTCTTCATTCTTTGAAGCAGTGAGACCAAGAACCACGGGCATTAAATGAAAAGAAATCCTGAAACAATTGTACGATTATCAAAAGTAGGAAATTCATATTGGTAGACCACTACTGACTTTATTTGAATTTTGCTCACATCCTTTTTCTGTTCCAGTACCCACTTCAGGATCTCACACTGTATTTAGCTGTCATGTCTCTGCAGCCTCCTCCAATCTGTGACTGGCCCTTACACTTGTCTTTCATGACTGACACTTATGAGGAATGCTGGTCAGTCATTTTGCAGACTGTCTCTTAGCTGGGGTTTGTCTGATCTTTTCTTAGTTACATTGAGGCTATGCATTTTTGGCCAGAAGACCATGTAAGTAATGTTGAGTCCTTCTCAGCGTATCATATCAAGGTGAGTATCTTATTACTGACAATGTTAACTTTCATCACTTGGTTAAAGTAACCAATTACAGTGGAGTTCCAATTTCCCTTTGTAATTGATAAATATCTTGAGAGGAGATAGTTTAAGGTGTGTTAATATACTGATTTTAGCATCCACTAGTGGACCTTGTCTGCAACAGTTATTACTATGGTCTTTGTCTAATGGAGATTAGTACTTTCCTCATTACTTCTATATTTATTAACTAAGATTCTTCTGCAAGAGGATCCTTTCTTGATCGAGTTACATTTTAATGGACTCATAGGTATTTTGTTCTATGGATTATAATCCCATAAAATATACCATTTCATTGCCCAAATTATCCCAGTTTTGGCTACTGAAAGCACTTCCAGGTTGGCTCCCATGTCCCTATGACATGCCCCCATCTATTTTAAGCTCTGTCTTAATTTTTGACATCAAAGATGTTTCAGGTTCAACTTGTACCTTCTCTGTCCCAGCCCTGGAACCAACCACTTCTCCAAGGAGTCCTGGGTTCTTTGTACTAGAGAGTGGTATTTAAAAATCAGTATCTGAGCTCTGGGTATACACACATTGTTACTGGGATGTCACTGTTCCCAGGCCCTTCCAGTGACCAGAGCTAGGAAATCTATGTATGCATGCTGACCAACATATACATGCATATCTCTATTTCTATATCTATCTTCATGCATACCAAAAACCATAAGTTCAACTAGTATCTCAAGATTCATTCTAGTATTTTCCCTTACTTGTAACTGGGAAAATCACTTTTATTACCTTGGTCACTGTTATCCTAGACCCTTGAATACATATTATTTATTACCAAATTGAATGAAAATGTTCATATTTATGTACCTTATTTTTGGGGGTTCAACATAAAGGTAAAGATCTGACTATATAAAAATTATAAACATCTACTACAAAGAATCAGAAAATGTACAAAAAACCTGAAAAAGTATTTGTAATATAGAGAGTGCAAAAGTAAAGAACTTGATATAAAAAAATAATAACATGGGGGATAAGGATGAGGGATGGGCAAAATGGGTGAAGGGTGTCAAAATGTTCAAAATTTGAGCTATAAAATAAATAAGTAATGGGGATGTGATGTACAGCATAGTGACTATTGTTAATAATATTGTATTACATATTTGAAAGTTGCTAAGAGAGATCTTTAAAGTTCTCATCACAAGGAAAAAACTTACTAATTTTGTGTGATGCGTTACACTTACTGTGATGATTGTTTAGCAATATACACAAATCTCAAATCATTGTTACACATCTGAAACTAATATAATATTGCACGTCCATTTAATCTCAGTTAAAACAACAGAATAAGCAATTCATAGACAAACTAAAAAATGGTAAACATGTAACAAGAAAACCAACCTACAAGATTTAAAATGCAAATTAAAGTAACAATAGGTATCATTTCTTATTAATCACATTGGCAGACAAGAAAAATAATATCCTCAGAGTTAAAGAGGTATAGAGAAGCAGCAGAAGAGTAACTTGATACAACTTGACTGGAGGACAACATGGTAGAACAGGGATAAACTTCCACATGGGGCTTTACTTCTAGGAAGTTACCAACAAAGTGGCAATTGTAACAGGGTGTCTCTAATAGTAAAAACTGTTAACAAATTACACATTATAATGTTTCTGGGCATGACAGTCTTAAAGTTTAACCTGTTTAGGGTTTGCTTAACTTACTAAATCTGTAAATCTACGTCTTTCAGCAAATTGGGGAAAGTTTCCCCCATCAGTTCTTCAAATATTTTTTCTGACTCATTCTGTTTTCTCTTCCACTGAGATTCCTAAAGGTCTCACAGAAATTAACCACAGAATACTGCTGAGAGGAACTGAAGAAGGTATAAATAGTGCAATATACCACATTCACATATTGAAAGACAATATTGTTAACATGGCAATTCTCTCCAAATTCATCTCTAGATTTAAAGCAATTCCAATCAAAATTCCTGTAGGCTTTCTGCTTTTTTTGAACAAACTGACAAGTAGATTCCAAAATTTTTATCAAACCACAAATGACCTAGGATAGCCAAACCAATTTAACAACAGAAGAACTCAACTGGAGAATTTATGCTATCTAATTTCAGTACTTATTCTAAAGCTAAAGACATCAAGGCAGTGTGTAGTAATGAATAAACATGGATTAATGAAAGAGGACAGAGGGCCCAGAAATAAACCCAAACATCTAGGATCAACTGATTTTCAAAAAAGGTTTTCAACAAATGTTGCTGGAACAACTGAATTTCTGTATATATATTTAAAAAATATTTAAAAATATTTACTTCACATCATACTTGAAAATTATTCAAACTACAGTATACACCTAAATGTAAAAGCTAAAATTGCCAGAAGAAAACACAGAGGGAAAAATCTTTGAAACTTTGGGGTAAGCAAATATATCTTAGAATATAAAAAGCATGAACTATAAAACAACTGATAAACTGTACCTCACTGAAATCAGAGAACTGTGTTATTTGAGCCACACTGGTAAGGTAACCAAAAGGCAATACACAGAATAGGAGATTACCCATTTCACAGGTAGAAAAGTTTCAAACACACTTTTCACAGGTGGAAAGGTTTCTCTATACAAAGAGCAGACTCACGGGGTAGTACACCAAATTGTTTTCCAAAGCTTAAACCAATTTACGCTCCACAGTGGGTGTAAAAAACAGTTTGCTCCAAATCCTCACCAAAATTTGATAATGTCAGACTAAGCTTTCAGTTTGGTAGATAAGAAATGATAGTTCATTTTGCTTCTAATTTGCATTTACCTGATTACAAGGCTTGGCATCTTTTCATTGGTTTACTAGCCATTCTTATTTTCTCTCGGTGAAGTGCTTTTCCGATCTTTATGCATTTTTCTTCTATTTTTTTTCCCAAATATAAATGTGTTTAAGAATCTTTTTATCGGGGCGCCTGGGTGGCACAGCGGTTAAGCGTCTGCCTTCGGCTCAGGGCGTGATCCCGGCGTTATGGGATCGAGCCCCACATCAGGCTCCTCCGCTATGAGCCTGCTTCTTCCTCTCCCACTCCCCCTGCTTGTGTTCCCTCTCTCGCTGGCTGTCTCTATCTCTGTCAAATAAATAAACAAAAAATTTAGAAAAAAAATCTTTTTATCAGTTACCTGAGCTATAAAGACCGTTCCCTCTTTGTGGCTTTACTTTTCACTTTTGTAAAGATATTTTTGACTACAGAAGTTTGTAATTTTAATGTAGTTGAATTATTCATCTTTTTTATTGTCTGGTTAGGCTGTCACCTGTTCACAGAATCATGCCCCATTCCAAGGTCATGTTTTCCTGTGTCATCATTTTAAAGTATTATGGTTTTAGCACTCATATTTAACTCTTTAAATCCACATAGTTTTGTGGGATTTTTTTGTTTTTGTTTTGGTTTGAGGGGGGTTGGCTATAATGGCCATTAGGGATACAATTTTATTATTCTTCCTGTGGTAACTATACCATATATCAAAAATTCTATCCTTTATTTCACTGATTTACAATGCTAGATCTGTATAAAATCAGATTTCTATGTCAATTTAGAACCATTTCTGTGCTATTCTGTTCCATGGATAAGTCTTTTGGTCTGTTCTGCACCAAGATAATACCATTTTAATTACTATAAATTTATAATAACTTTTGAAAAAAGGTAAAGGAAATCTCTCCACCTTGTTCTTCTTTAGAAGTGTCCTGGCTTAGGGCGCCTGGCTGGTGCAGTGGTTAGGCATCCAGCTCTTGGTTTCAGCTCAGGTCGTGATCTCCCAGTTGCGGGATCGAGCCCCGCGTCGAGCCCCCGCATCGAGCCCCACGTCGAGCCCCGGGATGGGCTCCACAAGCTCAGCGCAGAGTCTACTTGGGATTCTCTCTCCCCCCTGCCTCTCCCCTGTGCACAGGCACTCTCTCAAATAAATAAATAAATCTTAAAAAAAGAAAAAAAAAAGTGTCCTGGCTTTTATTAGCTCGTTGCTCTGTCCCATAAATATGAAATCAGCTTGTTAAGTTCAATAAAGAAAACAACAAAGATCCTGTTGGTGTTTTGTTTGGAATGGTACTGAATTTATAAAAATTGCCATTCTGATTATATTGACTCTTTCAATCCATAAAACTGTCCATCTCCCCATTTACTTAGGTCTTTAAAAATGCTTTTTAATAAAATTAATTTTCTTCTTTAAAAGTCTTACATATTCTTTAAGTTAATGCCTAGGTATTTTATATTTTTACAGTACTTCATAGGTTGACTTTTTTATAATTTAATACTTCAAAGGACTATAAATTAGGATTAAAAGGGTTAATCTTTGTAAAGTCTAAAATAGTGACTGGTATATATGTGTTTATTGAATAAAACAAAATCAAATATTCCATTTATGTCCAGTATGTTAATTTTTTTTCATTTTTTAATTTTTTTAAAAGATTTTATTTATTTATTTGACAGAGAGAGAGAGAAAGCCAGTGAGAGAGAGAACACAAGCAGGGGGAGTAGGAGAGGAAGAAGCAGGCTCATAACGGAGGAGCCTGATGTGGGGCTCGATCCCATAATGCCGGGATCAAGCCCTGAGCTGAAGGTAGATGCTTATGGACTGACCCACCCAGGTGCCCCCCAGTATGTTAATTTTAGAATAATTTTGACTAGCTATTAAAAGAATGATGTTGAGATCTTTTACTGTATTTATGTGAGATTTACATATTAATTTGGGAATAACTGAGATACCACATGGAATCATCCACTGAAGAACTACATATTCAGATCTTTATTTCCTTCAGTAAAATATTATACTTTCCTCCACATTTCTTAAATTTATTCTTAGCTATGGAACTTCCCTTTAGATGCCATAATTATTGAGATTTTAATATTTTATTTTATGGAGATTTTAATATTTTAATTTAAAATATAAACATTTATCATTTTCATTACACGAATATCCATTCATTGTTAAAAAAAATTCTTTTAAACAAACAAGTGTTTCTAGTAAATTTTTCCTATTGCCCAGCTTCTTTAATTATTGGGTAAGGTGGGTATTTTTTTTGGCATCTACATTCTTTCTACGCTAAATGCCTAACAGTAGTCTTACTCAGGGTGATTTGTTTTTTCCTCCTGGCTTTTAGGGTCTTACTAGTTTGATGTGTCTTTCAAAAAATCATTATTTTCTACATTTTCCATTTTGTTCACTAGTAGAAAACCTACTGATTTTTGAGTATTTGTCTTGCTGATTAGCCATCTGGATACCCTTGAGTGATAAGATCTACTTTTGGTTTTAAAAGCATTACTATGGTCACCTGGGTGGCTCAGTCAGTTAATCCTCTGGTTTCCCACTCAGGTCATGACCTCAGGGTCCTGGGATCCAGCCCAGCCCCACTGGGTCAGTCTCTGGCTCTGTGCTCAGCGGGGAGTCCGCTGGTCCCTCTGCCCCACCTGCCCCCTACTTGTGTTCTCTTGCTCTCTCTCAAATAAATAAAATCTTAAAAAAAAAAAAGTGAATAAAAGCATTACTACCATGTCTACTATGTTAAAAAGCTACTATAAGGGGAATAAGGGCAGAAGCTGGAAGGCTTGGCAGTAACTGGGTAAGAAATGAAGTTTCTAGCCAACCAGGGTGATAATAGTAAAGGTAGGAAGAAGTAGATGAATTTTTTATGTATTTTGAAGGTAGAGCCGGTAACATTTTCTGATGGATTCGAGGTTTGTTTTGTAGAGTCTAGCCCTGTCTTTGGCAGTTTTTCTTTGTAGATAAAATGTGATTCCAAACTTCATCTTCTAAATCACACAAAAATCAGTGCTATTGTGCTTTAAGTAGTGTTAAGAGCCCAGGCAGCCGCCAAGCCACCCCAATGGAGCCCCAGGGCTCTGCAGAACATAATTTGAAAACCGAAAGTATAAGAAAGAACTTTACATTTATTGATATCATACAAGCATTCAGGTCCTCTAGCGTCCTGGGTGGCACCAAGAAGTTCACCAGCTCTTGCCGTATGATCACAGAGGCCACAGTGTAAAGCAATAACATAGACCTAGGCATCTGACCATTTCATAGAGTCCTGGAAATTGTGTTGTCTAAGGACATGGCAGGGAATCTACAAATAAGTTCACAAAATGTTTCTGTTCACTTCTTACTGTTAAATGTTTTTGTTTACTTCTTCCTGAAAGGCTGCTTGACTTATTTCACTTAGCATTATCTCCTCCAGTGCCGTCCATGTTGCAGCAAATGTTGAGAATTCGTTCTTTCTGATAGCTGAGTAATATTCCATTGTATATATGGACCACAGCTTCTTAATCCAGTCATCTGTTGAAGGGCATCTCGGCTCCTTCCATGATTTGGCTATTGTGGACAATGCAGCTATGAACATTGGGGTGCATATGGCCCTTCTCTTTACTACGTCTGTATCTTTGGGGTAAACACCCAGTAGTGCAATGGCTGGGTCATAGGGTAGTTCAATTTTTAACTTTTTAAGGGACCTCCACACTGTTTTCCAGAGTGGCTGTACCAACTTGCATTCCCACCAACAATGTAGGAGGGATCCCCTTTCTCCACATCCTCTCCAACAATTGTTGTTTCTTGCCTTGTCTATCTTTGCCATTCTAACTGGCGTAAGGTGGTATCTCAGTGTGGTTTTGATTTGAATTTCCCTGATGGCTAATGATTTTGAACATTTTTTCATGTGTCTGTTAGCCATTTGTATGTCTTCATTGGAAAAGTGTCTGTTCATATCTTCTGCCCATTTTATGATTTGTTTATTTGTTTCTCGTGTATTGAGTTTGAGAAGTTCTTTGTAGATCTTGGATACCAGTCCTTTATCTGTGGTGTCCTTTGCAAATATATTCTCCCATTCCGTGGGCTGTCTCTTAGTTTTTTTGACTGTTTCCTTGGCTGTGCAGAAGCTCTTTATCCTGATAAAGTCCCATAAGTTCATTTTATCTTTTATTTCTCTTGCCTTTGGAGATGTGTCGTGAAAAAGGTTGCTCTGGCCGATGTCATAGAAGTTGTTGCCTATGTTCTCCTCTAGAATTTTGATGGATTCCTGTCTCACATTGAGGTCTTTCATCCATTTGGAGTTTATTTTTGTGTATGGTGTGAGAGAGTGGTCAAGTTTCATTCTTTTGCATGTAGCTGTCCAATTTTCCCAGCACCATTTATTGAAGAGACTGTCTTTTTTCCACCGGATGTTTTTTCCTGCTTTATCAAAGATTAGTTGCCCAAAGAGCCGAGGGTCCATTTCTGGGTTCTCTATTCTGTTCCATTGGTCGATGTGTCTGTTTTTGTGCCAGTACCATGCTGTCTTTGTGATCACAGCTTTGTAGTACAGCTCGAAATCCGGCATTGTGATGCCCCCAGCTTTGTTTTTCCTTTTCAACAGTTCCTTGGAGATTCGGGGCCTTTTCTGGTTCCATACAAATTTAAGGACTATTTGTTCCAGTTCTTTGAAAAATGTCCTCGGTATTTTGATCGGGATAGCATTGAAAGTGTAGATTGCTCTGGGTAGCATGGACATTTTAACTATGTTAATTCTTTCCAATCCATGAGCATGGAATATTTTCCCATCTTTTTATGTCTTCCTCAATATCTTTCAAAAGTGATCTATAGTTTCTAGATCCTGAAAGGCTTTTATTTATTTATTTTTTAAAAGGGGCGGAGGGACAGAGGGAAATAGAATCTTACACAGGCTCCACACCCAGCCTGGGGCTTGATCTCACAACCCTGAGGTGAAATCAAGAGTCTGACGCTTAACCAACTAAGCCACCTAGATGCCCCTCACCAAAAGGCTTTATAAGAGAACTATCAAGACTTCTGCAGCTTGTGTGTGTGTACGTGTGCACGCGCATTTTTTTAAGTACTCTCTATACCCAACATGGGGCTCAAACTCATGACCCTGAGATAAACAGTCACATGCTCTACTGACTGAGCCAGCCAGGAGCCCCAAGTTCTGCAGCTTTTGAAGGGATCAGATGTTCTCCATTGTCCCTTTCTGACATAAAATTATTTGAACTTACAGAATTAAATATATTAATTACAGTGACACTGGAGCATGCATATATTAAGACACACAAATGTGAAAAACCATTCTGCAGAGCTATCAGAAAACTTCAGATCAATGTTACTTAAAAACCAGAATGTCCCATGCAAAAAGAAAAAAAGGGGGGGGTTACCACTGGCAATACAATGCTAAGACTTGTTCCTGAATCTACAACTCAGGCAGACCAGTGATAAAAAATCGAGGAAATTAAAAATTGAAATAAAATTGAAAACTGAATTTAGGTAATTAATATATATATTAGACGGTTGGCAGAGTCTTATGCCAATGTCACATCACATACTAGACCAAAAAATTGTCATAATGCCTTTGTACGATATTCCTATAAGGATATAGATCTCAAACTACCAGAGATGTTACATTTAGCTACTGAAATACATTTAACGTAATACATGTCCACAAAGCTGGATATGAATAGTAAGTTGATATGAGGTACCCATAAGGAAGGATGGTAGAAAAATACTCTAAAGATGCTCAGCTTCTAAATATAAGACTGATGAATCACCGACCTCTACCTTTGAAACCAGTAATACATTATATGTTAATTAACTGAATTTAAATAAAAAATAAAAAAAATAAAGACGCTCAGCTTCAAACACACGGCATGGTCGTGGACTACTGGAGCCTATAGGAGCAGATAGAAAATTTGTATAGAGCAATTAAAGTAAGATAGTCAAGTTCACATGGCAGCAATAAACACAAGCACTCTATAGTAATAATAATAATAAAGTAATGATTTCACAGAAACCTGTAATTTTGATAGAAGTGGCCCTAGCAATAACCTTGTCCAACTTGCCTGTTCTATGGAAAAGGAATCTAAAAAAAGTAGTGAGTTAACCAAAAAAACCCCTCCAAATTAAAGTTATTTCTGGACAACAAGGATGGGATTACATCACTGAACAGTTAGTCTATAATGCAAGTGTCAGATCTCAGTTAAAAAATGATAAAGCTGTTACACAACATAAATTATTTAGAAGAAAAACAAAGGAGTAGTGAAAATTTCCATTTGGTCTTTGTTGATATGGTTAAAATAGGAAACAAAGTGATAAGCATATAGAAACTTACCCCATTACAAATAAATAATGGCAAAAATACACAGTGTTTTATTTAAACATGTATATACTAATGCGGCCAAAGAAAAGTGTATTTTTACATAAATCCTCTAGGAACTAATAGGCTTTACCACAAACAGAATCAGCATGTGTTGTAGAAAAGAATTTCCTGGGCTTTGGGGGGTAAAATGCATCTGGATTCAAGTCCCTTACAAGATAGATAATTTAAAGGAAGTTGCTAATTATTTTGTAACAGTTCACTCAACAGAAAATGTTGATAGTAATATCTATCTCATAAGGTTCTTAAGAAGATTTTTAAAAAGTAGAATATACACTATAAATGTCCTAGCAAACAGCTCTTAAAGAGCTGTTTCCTTTCCTTATTCTAAGCATTTCTTGTAACATTAACATATACTAACATTCGGCTAGGTTAAAACTTAAATGCCGGGCACTTTTCTAGGTGCTTTACATACACTCATTTACCTAATCCTCACAATAACTCTGTGAGGCAGCTGCTATTATTATCCCCATTTTTTAGTTAAAGAAACTGGGCCACGAAGCATTTAAGGCTACATAGCTACTGGGTAATGTCAAGATTCAACCCCAAGCAATCCAGGGTAATAAAATTCCAATGAAAAAGCTGAACTATCTAAAGAATTAGCTCTGAGAGTGATACAAATGCCATTTATTCACTCAGATTAGTTCCCATTATCTCTTCCATTTTAAACATAAAGAAAATTATAATATATATTGTGCATTAAGGTAGTTCAATGACCAGAACTACTACAGAACACTCAATTTAAAATAACTAAAGGATTCCCTATTCTACTGGGTGTCTCTACTCTGGCTACACATGAAAATTTCATGTGCAGTTTAAAAAAATCAAATAGATACCCAAACCCCACCCCTGATTTTCTGAATAACTCCGGGGTATGGCTCATTTTAAAACATTCTACCTAAGATTTTAGTGCACAGGCAGAGCAAAGAACTACTTTTCTAAACACAGAAGGTGTACTGGCAATGCAAGACAAGTGGCGTCTGGAACCAGGATGATTTCAAAGGTAAAATTCCAGATGAGAAGGAGGGGTAAAGAACATGAAATGCTGAGTTAGTGCAATGAGAAGAATGAATGAATGAGGCGGACATGGAGTAAGAACACAGGAAGGCAGGATTACTTCCCAGTGCGAGGAAGCCTGGGTGCGCAGTGGCAGGGAAAGCACACACGAACGCAGCAGCTCAGCCACACAATCTCACGATTGTGAACAGTGAAAATAACCATTTTTGTCATTGTTTATCCTTGTAAATGGCATGATGTGTTCCTCATCATTGTTGCTATTGATTCAATACGTGCAAATACCACTAGTTTTGTTATTAATTGCAATTCAGTGCCTTTGTCCTAATCTTGCTGATAAAACATTTGAGATTTGGCTTAACTTTCTTACCTCAAAATTTAGGAGATAAATTCATTATAAAATCAATCTCAACCAATATTAATATATTCATCAAATAAACACGCACAATTAGAAAGCACATGAAGTACTGGAGAAACATTTTCAGGACAGTAGGTTACAACAAAATAAAATCAAACATAGTACATAGTACCAGGAAGTAGAAAACTCTAAATACACATTTCATAGAATTAAAATATTCCTAAGGTAGTGTCTGAGGCCTCCTTCCATTTGGTGGTATTACAGCTAAACAGATAATCAAGATGACTATAACTCCGTTGTTTCAAAAATTATAATAACAGATAAGCAACTTTTTCCAGCAAACTCTTAGAGTTCTTATCCATTTTTATTTTAATCACTTTCTTTTGAGAATTAAAA